>NC_046162.1:86467641-86827641 GCF_011064425.1 Rattus rattus
TCTAGCTGTTCTCTGGAAGGCAGTATTAACAAAACTGACTACCTACAATAATTCACACATCTTAAACTCCACTTATATCCTATAGCTGTTCTTCCTCAAACTGATCTTTCTAGTTATAGAACCATCCATCTAATTTGTTGGTTTATTTCTTTCTTTAAAAAAAAAAAAAAAAACAGGGCTGGTGGAGAGATGGCTCAGTGGTTAAGAGCACCGACTGCTCTTCCTGAGGTCCTGAGTTCAAATCCCAGCAACCACATGGTGGCTCACAACCATCTGAAATGAGATCTGATGCCCTCTTCTGGTATGTCTGAAGATAGTGACAGTGTAATCATAATATATAATAAATAAATAAAATATTTTTAAAAAAACAACAACAACAACAAAACAAAACCCCGGGGGTGGTTGGCTCACGAGTTAAGAATGCATACTGCAGCCTCATGGTGGTTCACAACCATTTAACTCCAGTTCCAGGGGATCGGATTCCCTCTTTGGGCCTCTGCTACCTCCTGCATACACATGGTGCACACAAACACACAAACACAAATATGCACACACACAAAACAAACTTTGTATCATATATATGCACGTACACACACACACACACACACACACACACACACACACATTTTATGTGGAATATATGGTTTCTAATAAGAGCACAATTGGGAAGGGAGGAGTGAGAGTAGAGTCATATACAGAAACTAGATACTGGGTCAGAGAGAAGCCCAATGGTTAAAGAGCACCATTTGCTCTTCTAGAGGATGTAGGTTCATTTCCAGCACCCACATTGCAGCAGCTCACTTCTAAGCAACTCAATACTCTTTTCCTAAGCGTACAAGTAGTATCTAGACATACATGCAGTATGTACATCACACACATAAGATGGCCTTGAGATGGTAATTGCTGATACTGGATAATAGATGAGAGAAGTTCATTAACACTATTTTTATAAGCTTCATCTATTTTAAAATATACAACTTAAATGTCCGATATGTATATATACAAACATAGACACAAACATGTAACATGAAGGGTGACTTTTGAGGATAAACAACAAGGCTCTCCTGGGAAATCCTATATTGTATCTTGCATTCTAACAATATATAGTTTCCACATAGAATTTCTAGAAGCGTGCTTACATCACACCATCATTTGCTGTTTCTTCTTCCTGTATACCCTTATTTTCCTGTAACTCTCACAATTCTTACCTATTCTTGGCCAGGCATGAGTTCTTTATAAAAGTGTCTTCTTAACCATCTTCCTAAGCGCTAGATATCTCACTTCTGGGTTCTCACAGAACCCTCTGACATGTTGCTATTATAGTACTTATCTCATTAGATTGAAACAGTTGTTTCCTGGAGCAAGGTCACATCGTATTCCTATGGGTCTTTGTGACTGTGGAATCATTAAATAAATCACCAACAGGCATACCAGGTACGAATGGACTAGCAAAAAGGAAATCCAATGAAGTGGTTCATATTTATATAAGATCTCATCTTTAAAATTTCCTTTTACAGATACACAAATGGTAGTGCAGAGAGAGATTAAAAGATGCATATAAACAATTTCAAATACCAACATTTGCTTTTTAGCAATTTGTGACATCTCTGTTTTAAAATAAGATGACATAATAACGTTTACTTCTTAGGAATTGTCTTAATATAATTGTCAACATGTAGGCAATATTTACAAACCAAAATAGGCCCTGAAAGGATATCTTTTTTTATGTCTGGGTGCTTATCGCCTTCAGATAGTGATTAAAGGTGTGTAAAAAAGACTGGAGAGATTCTTCAGAGATTAAGAGCACTTGGGCTTTCTTGCAAAACACCCAGGTTCTGTTGCTGGCACCCACAGAAAGCCAACAACTGCCTGTAACATTTCCAGAAGATCTGTGCCCTCTTCTGGCCTTCACAGGCCCCGCACACACACAGTACAGACATGTATGTAGGCAAAATACCCATATCCATAAAATACAAACAAATAAAATGGGGGGAAGGTGGGATAGAATGGTACATGCCTTTAATACCTGAAGTTCGAAGGCAGAAACAGGCAGATTCTTTTGAGATTGAGACCAGCATGGTCTACATAGTGAGTTCTAGACCTGCCAAGGTTGCATGATGAGACTATGTCTCCAAAAAAAAAAAGTCAGGAAAACCCATTTGGGTCCCAGGATATCTCTCTCTCTCAATGGTAGGAGAAAAATGGGAATCCTTATTTTACAGTATTCTCTAATCCCATAAATCATTCGGGAAAAACAATACAATTTTAGTTAAACATTTTCAGTTAAAAACACTAAAGTAATTGACTCTAACAAATATTTAACATTGGAAAAGTCATATACCTCACAGCTCAAATACTTATGCTAAGCTTCTACCTCCTGACCTCAGAATACAGAGACCTGTGTGCAGTTAGCTACAGTGTAATCACTTTTGTGTGTCTATTATTGATACACTTTATTATTTATTTGTTTTTATTACTGACATCTTTTTAAAAATCTTTGCATAGGATTTCACTGGCAGACTTGGGCTCGGCAATCACCCTAGGTAACATTCTCCTACTCACAGAGGGTCTACTCAATGCTTTATACCTAACATGACACAAAGCCAGGATCTCACCTGCATTGGCTTTAAGGTCTTCAGGTGTAACCATGACAACAAATCGGATGGCACGTTCATTGCGGAACATTTCATAAGACCACCGCCGGATAGATCGCATGCATTTCACTGCTGCAATACCATTGTTGGCGATAAGAACCTGGGAGGTAGGGATGCGAAGTGGGAAGTGGAAGAAAAGTAGCCAAGAAAGGCAAAGATAGAAAAACAAAGATACATTTTTACTTATCTCCCTTTGTTACTAGTTGGAGTTGCGAGAAACAATCCCTACAGGATCAAGCAATACTGCCACATGTGCTAGCCAGAACTAATTTTTTTTTTCAAACTTCATTTCCTAAAAAAAAATTAAATCATAAACTCACATTATTTGTTTGTAAATTATTCAATCATAACTATCCATTACTAGGAAACATAATGTATATCCAATAAGAAATGGGGGAAGGCTACGCTGTGTGGCATTATACACTATTCTCTACTGTAGTAAGCGAGTTGGCATCCAGTGCTGTTTCCCAAAGTGCTGAACCCAGAGTGCTTTCGAGTGAAAGAAACTGCTCGGCTTCATGGTCACAAGGAAAACCTAAAAAAAATCAAATAATCCTGAAATTTTTCTGTCACTAAGCCTTCCATCTCCTTATGTGTATCTTGTAATCATACCCCTGAATATCTCACAGGCTAATAGATACATAATCTACCTTTATTGACAAAATGTAAGACACTGATGAAGAAATACTTTTAGGAGTGGGAATACTGATCCTTATAGTTTAATCTATTTCAACCGAGATATCCCCCAGGTATGACAAGTTTTAGGTAGCAATGACATAGAACTGCTTTTTATGGGGGGGGGGGGAATGACAACACAAAGAGTTTCATTACATAAGCCACAAACTCTTGAACTCCCTATGTCCCAACACCTCCCAAGTGCTACAAACTACCTGACATCTATGTGGTATATTTTCTCTAAACATCTCCAATACCTGGTAGGAGCCAGTAAACCCTAAGTCTATCAGCCTTCTTCTGAAACTCACTCTGCTCCTTTAAATCCAGTGCTGTCACATCTATCTTCCCACTGGCATTCCACAAGGTAACCAATTATTCCTTAAGCCCTCCCTGCCAGGTTAAAGAAGCTCTGCCTGTACCCACAAGATGTAGTGGGTAGTGATGGTGGTGCAAGCTTTAATCCCAGCAGATTAAATTGGGAGGCAGAGGTGGCTGGATCTCTTGAGTTTGAGGCTAGCCTGGACTATAGAGTGAGTTCTAGGACAGCCAGAGACGTGCAGAAACACACCCCCCATATCTCTCTCTCTCTCTCTCTCTCTCTCTCTCTCTCCCTCTCTCTCTCTCTCACACACACACACCCACACACACAAACTATCTCTCAAAAGAACATTAGAAGCAGAGTTTTAACTCCTTATCAACTATGACCAAATTACCACTGTTAATATATATGTATGTGTATTTTGTGTGTGTGTGTGTGTGTGTGTGTGTGTGTGTGTGTGTGTGTGTGTGTGTGTGTGTAAAGCAAACAGTGAGATTATGTACTAGTAGCATGCTAGGGAGATAGAAAAGACAGCCCTGCATAAAAAGGCCAAGTCCCTAAAAACCTAAAAACCACTTTGAACAAACAGAAATAAAATCTCACATACTTTAAGCAAAATAGTTTAGTAAGTTTAACTTACCTTCTCAATCACTTTATTTCCCCCAAAACGAGTAACAAATTCTGCTGGCGAAGCCACAGTGAAATCTCGTTGCGAGTCTATTTTCTTTCTGTCTCGACCTTGTTTTACTAGGTGCAAGCCGGACATGCTGGACCTATGCAAACAGAGAAGCCAAAAGAAACTATACCCAGAATGTCTCCAAAACACCCACATCTTCTGAGAACCCTTCACAGCCACACTATAACAACACTTCCCGGGACCCCGGTGGAGTCTACATGCTGCTGGGTCACAGGAAAGGAAACAATCCTAGAGGACATGAAAGCTCAGGCCTGTCACGCCAGCACTGAGAGGCTTTGGGGGGACTGCCTAGAGTTTCAGGCCAATATGGGCTAAAGAATGAGATTCTTGTCTGAAGAATATGAAGACAACAGGCTGCAGAGGTGACTAAGTGGTGAGGAATACTTGCTGCTCCAAAAGAGAACCTGAACATAGTTACCAGCACCACCGGCAAGGTGGCTAATCCGGGTCCAGGGCTCTGAATACCTCTACTTACCTCGGCAGATACCAGGCTACATGTGGTGCACAGATACACTCACTCAAAACACTCATACACATGAAATAAATCAAACCCAAGGAGGGGATGGTGATGCTGGAGATTCAGTTCAATTGTAAACAGAACATTAGTCTAGCAAGCACAAGGCCCTGGGTTCAATCACTAACTAGCATACAGGGTGAGGGGCACTCTATTTAAAAAAGAAAAATGGAACGCAGAAATGGCTCAGTGGTTAAGAGCACATAGTGACTGCTCTTGCAGAAGACCACAGTTCAGTTTGAAGTACCCATGTCAGGCAACTCCCAACTGTCTGTATCTCTAGACCAGGGGATTGGCCATCCTCTTCTGAACCCTGTGAGCATCTGCCCTCACATGTATACACACACACAGATGGACAGACAACCAGGCAGACAGAATCAAAATAAATCTTTAGGTATCTGGAAAAGCGGCTCATTGGTTAAGAGCACTGGATGCTCTTCCAGTGTCAGCTCAGAACCATCTGTAATGCCAGTCCCAGGGGATCCACTGTCTTCTTCTGGCCTCGGAGGGCACAGAGCACACATGTAGTTTGTGGACACATGTGGTCAAACACGCCCATATACATTATTTTTTAATCTTTTTTAAAGAAGAAAATCTGATGACCATGCAATTAAGCATAGTAGTTATGTCGAGAGAGGATGGCAGGAGTAGGGTAGAAGAGGCAAAGCCACATAGCCAGACATAGGTTACAGAAGGCCTAGGAGGGTTGGATAGTCAAGGCCACATAGCCAGACATAGGTTACAGAAAGTCTAGGGCCTTTTTGCCTTTTTTTTTCTTGAGAAAAGGTTTTTCTGTGCCCTGACTGTACTGGACCTCGCTCTGTAGACCAGGCTGGCCTGGAATTCATGAAGATCCACCTGCCTCTGCCTCCCAAGTGCTGGGATTAAAGGCGTGTGCCACTGTGCCCAGCTCCAGATTATTTTAACCCAGCAAGATGGTGCAGTGGGCATAGGTGCTTGCCCTGCAAGCCTGAGTTCAATCTATGGGACGGACTCTCATAAGATGGAAGGTGAGAACCAAGAAGTTATCCTCCGACCTCCACTGTGATTTGTGACATGCACATCCAAACACACACCATGAACACAATAGTAAATTTTAGACTAAACTATCTTTTAAGAGAATTAGTGGTCCACATGTAGTACATCACAAAAGAGGAATTATATGATCAAATAATTCTCTCCAGGCACGGAGGTACATGCCTTTAATCCCAGAATTCAGGAAGCAAAGGCAGAAGGATCTCTCAATTGGAGGCCAGCCTGGTCTACAATGTGAGTTCTAGGATAACCAGACCTACACATTAAGATTGTCTCAAAAAACAAAGACAAGCAAAAAATTCTATATATGAAGTAAGATAGAAACAGACACTAACATTCTAACATCCTGTAATCTGAGCAAATAAAGAGTAAGGGATACAGGACTTGGGAGAAGGAAAAGAAAAACATCATGAAAATAACAAGATGGAGAGGTTACGAGTGGAAGTTTTTAATCCCAGTGCTCAAGAGACAGAAACAGCAAGACCTCTGTGAATTCAGGGACAGTCTGGTCTGCAGATCAAGTTGCAGGCCAGCCAGAGCCTCACCGTGAGACACTGTCTCAAAATAAAATAAAATATTATTAAGAGGCTTTACTCTTTGGTTGTCTTGTTTCAAATTTTACAGTAGTATTTTCCAATCTTGGTTCCAATTTTAAATGTGAAACTATTTCTTTCTTCATCCTTTGGAATTGCATCTTTTGAAGAAATGGTACCAATCTCTTCTGATATTGTTTTTTCTAAAACTTATATAGCCTTACAGATTTGAAAAAAGAAAAGTAATTATTCTTCTCTCAGTATATCTATAAAAGTCAATGGGTAAGCTCTCTCCTTACCCTTTTCAATGACTTAAGATAGCTCTCTGTCCATTTCTTTTTTTTTTTTCTTCCATCTTTATTAACTTGAGTATTTCTTATTTACATTTCGATTGTTATTCCCCGTCCCGGTTTCCGGGCCAACCTCCCCCTAACCCCTCCCCCTCCCCTTCTATATGGTTGTTCCCCTCCCCTCTCTGTCCATTTCTTTGCTCAAAACAAGGCCTTACTCTGCAGCTCTGGTTAGCCTGGTGTACCCCTCAAGCCTCCTGCCTCAACCTTCCTATTGCTGGCATTACAGGTACGCACCACAAGGCTCAGCTAAGGTGGCTCCTCCCAGGCCCCCGCCCCACGTCGAGACAGGGTTTTTCTGTGCAGCTCTGGCTGTCGTGGAAGTTTAAAGCACAAAGAACTCTAATTTCCTAGGCCTCCTTTCAGTGTTTTTCCTACTGTGTGGTGAAACATCTATGGTAACATTAACAACGTCTAGAAACAAAGCTGCACACACTGTTCTCTGAACAAACCTTTCCTTCTCCGTCTGCAATTGTACCGGCTATGGATCCATCTCATTCAGGATCTAAGTCAGTAACACCATTGTATCACACCGATCAATAACATGGATGAATTTCACAAGCATCAGCCTTAAGGGAAACAACACAAAACTGCACAGTAACACCACATAAATGACACTCTGAAACTAGGATAACCGATCTGCAGTACAGAGAGCGTGCTCACGAGTGTGCTGGTGGGAAAAGCCTCAAAGGCACACAAGATGTAGATATTCTGTATGTTGATCTTGACTGAGATGATCACTGCACAAGTGTGCACATGTATCAAGACGACAAGTACTGTAATTTTTAAAGGGTAAATTTTAATATAGGTAAATTGTATCTCAACAAACCTGACTTCAAAAAACAAAACAAGATGATAAACAAATAAACAAAAACCCCCTCAGGCTAGGGAGATGGGTTGATGTTAAAAGCACTTTGCTGCTCTTCCAGAGTACCTAGGTTCAGTTCCCTGTACCCACAGAGTGGACCACAACTGTCTAGACTCTGTTTGCAGGGGATCCAGTGTATCTTCTGGCCCCCATCGACATCTGTACACAAATGTGTACATACAGACTCACAGGCACACACACACATGCATAGTAAATAACAATTAATACATAAGAAATTTTAATATCTTCCCAATAGCTCGGTAGGTGATTTTAAAGAAAGAGACAATGAACGTGAAGCCCCTAACTGCACAGACCATGCAAACTGGTAGGACCCTGCCTTGTGACTGTAATTTAAGTTTAACGAGTACAACTTTGAGAGGCAAACAGAGGCAGGGTACAGCTGAAAGCAGAACTCACTAGGAGCTCTCTGAGAATAAAGAAAATGTTCTCACATTAGGACCCTTCCATCTCTTGCTACGGTTCAATAGTTATCTCTTCTCCAGCCAAGCCATTAAATATTACTGAAGTTTTCCCTCTGAAGTGGTAGACCTACAGAGGCCAAGACAGGGTAAGCGATGAACAAAGAACACGAGGGAAACAGCAGTGCACTCAGGCATGGAGGACGGCAAAAGCAAGGCACCAGGTGAACAGAAAGCATCTCCCTCCCTCTCTCCCTCTCTCCCTCCCTCCCTCCCTCCTTCCCTCCTTCCTTCCCTCACTCCCCCCTCCTCTCTTTCCCCCACCTCCAGCCCCCATTCCCGAGAGCTATTAGAGAATAAGAATCTAGGCAAAACACAAACAGAAAAAGCAAGGCGACAGAGTGACACCTAAGAATCCCCAAGATGACAGTTAAAACTAAAGGGTAAATTGCTCCAAGAACGGTAGCTACTTCAGAATGTAAAGGGAGCAGATCAGCTGTTATGTTTGTGTACAATGCTAAAAGTTATGAAAGCTACTGTTCTGGCTCGTGCACACAAGACAGAATGAGCTACAAGTCGGGCACTCACACTAAAGCCCTAAGAAAACACAAGCCACGCTCTTTATCTCACCTTCTGCAGAAATCAGGATTACCACATGGTCCTACCACATCATTTCACATATCTTTTATCCAAATTCCGCATGAAAAATAAGGGTTTAGATATTCAGGGATAACTATGCCAGGAGGTCAGGATTAACACATGGTCCTACCACATCATTTCACATATCTTTTATCCAAATTCCGCATGAAAAATAAGGGTTTAGATATTCAGGGATAACTATGCCAGTTTTTATTCATTTCTTACAGAACAAAATCAGAGGCTGCAAAGGGTTCAGTAGTTAAAAGCCTTTGCTGCTCTTGCAGAGAACCTGGGTTCAGGTCCCAGCACCTACAACCATCTGTAAGTCTAGTTCCGGGAATCTAATACTGTCTTCTGACCCCCACAGCACCAGGCATGCAACCGATGCACATCCGTACACACAGGGAAAACACTCAGACACACAGCATAAATAAATCTTTAACAATGTAAAGAACAGATTGGGGATTTAGCTCAGTGGTAGAGCGCTTGCCTAGCAAGTGCAAGGCCCTGGGTTCAGTCCTCAGCTCCGAAAAAAAGAAAAAAAAAAAATGTGAAGAACAAAACCCAAAGAACAGCCTGTCTTTTCTTATAGAATAAAGAAAAATTATCTAATATTTCCCTATAAATTCAAGCTAGGACTAGTGGTAGTTTTCAGGATATAAGCTGCCCAACTAAACCATCTAAAACTTACTTTTGAAGTATATAATATCTCTTTTTTAATCTACAGAAACTTATGTATCAAAATAGAAAATGATGGGAGATTTTTCTTCAGATTTTGGTCTTATAAACATAACCACAGTCTTACCACCCCAACCATGCTCCGGTTCCTTCAACCCTAGGAGAGCAAGAGGTAGTGGGTAGGCCCTGTCTGCTTGTTTGGCTGTTTCAGTCACAGCAGATGCCTCAAACTACAAGTGTTTTGTCTACTTTGTCCTCAGTGTTTTCCCATTCCATCTATCCTCTTTCTTGCATTTTCTCCTTACTCATGGGTCACACAAATAAGTTGGTTTTCCAAAAGGACTCAGAGGAGTGGGGGGGGGGGTCTAACCTGAATTGCTAGGAACAGCAGCTCTGCTTTAGCTACAGCAGAGGTTTCACCAACAGACCCTTTGTTCTGAACGTCACCGGAGAAAGGCTCCAGTGCCCTTCCTGGCTGCCAGGGACACCTGACAGGGAGGACCCTGGGTAAAAGAAAACAACATTTACCACAACAACTAAGCCAAGAAAATAATGGGGTCACAAAACACAGAAGGAGGAGGGCAGCACAGCCAAAGTAGGTAATTTCTGATTTCCAATCAAAACAAGTAATACTGATTAGTACTTTCCAAGAGGGGAAAAGGCAGGCAAGAAGGGGAGGGCCGACAAGCAGGAAGGATATATGCCCTAAAGAACTTTGAAAAAGTGAAAAGGGATTTCAGGTCTTCCGTGAAAAAATTTTGGGTCTAAGCAGTAAAACTAAGACCAAAACCCGATCATAAAGCATGGAGGTGGTACAAAAGAGATATGGAAAGACATGGGTAACCCTTTAAAAGGAAAGGGGACCTAGACAACATTTTGGACAAAGACAAGAGGTCCAACTCATTTAAGCAGGAAAAGAAAATCCAGACTTAAAGGACTAGTGGGATGTACATATCACTTAGAAATTGAATTTGCCATAAAATTGTAAATAATCAATGGTAGAATGTTTCACAGCAGTTATTTTCCTGATGACACTGATTAAGCCGATACTCATGAGACTGCACCATTGTAGTAAGAAGGGCAATCTATGGAACAAAAGCCTCCTGAGACAAATCTTCAGGATGGTAATAACTCATTGGAGTCAACCTGATTTGACTCTTGTGCCACAAGAAAGTTTCTCCCTAAATGCTGGATGGTAACAGCCTAATAACCTTCCAGAGAAGACCTCCAGATCAGAAGTACACACATGACTGCAGTGCAGAGAGAAGACACGTGAAGATAAGAGCAAACTGAACAGATCTTACTCTCTTTTGGTTTTAGTTTTTGAGATAGGGTCTATGTAGCTCTGGCAGTCCTGGAGCTCACTATGTGGACCTGCTGGCCTAGCCTGGAACTCACAGATGCACCTGCCTCTGCCTCACCAGTGCCCAACTTTCTTAATATAATGTACTGAGGTGGCCATGGCTGAAAAGCCTCCAGGGCTACCTGTCATGACCACCAGCCGTAATACAAAACTGCAAGCCCCAGGTAGCTCTCTCTGCCGTTGCTTCATCCCCTTTCTACCAGTGAAGGTGGCCAAGCATCCCATTCCACTAGAGAATGAAACTGCCACAGAGGAGTCCTTCTATCATTGAACATCTCCATATAAAAATGTCTCAGAAAGTGGCGACACATACCTTTAACCACAGCAGTCAGGAAACAGACAGCCAGACTGCTGTATGAGGCTAACCTGATCTACTAACAAGTTCTCAGCCAACCATGGTTAAATAGTGACACTCTATCTAGGAAAAAAAAGAAATGAATAAAGTAAAAGAGCCCATGTGTTGAAAATCTGGTCTCCACAGTGGTTCAAAGGGGAGCCTCTTAAGGTGGGGAGTGATTGTACATCAAGCTCTGCCTCACCAGTGATGGATAAACTCACTGATGGCGTTACTGCAAGGTTGGAGGGGGCTGCTAGACACATGTCCTTGAAGGCTGGATCTGTCCAAGGTCCCATCCCTTCCTTTGTCTCTTTCTGCTTCACAGGTCTGAGTTGACAGCTCTGACCCATCAGCCCTCTCCACCATGATATCGTTTGCCTCCGGCCTAAAAACTAGAACCCACCAACAATAACCTGAAACCCCGACACTGTGAGCCACGAGAAACTTTGTTTATCTCTATATATTTGGTTGGGTTTTTTTTGGGGGGGATTGCGGGGGGCGCTCACTGGCTGTCCTAGACCTTACTCTGTAGCCCAGGCTAGCTTCAAATCCACAGATCCGCCTGACTCTGCATCTGTGCTGGGATTGAAGGTGTGCACCACCACCACCATCACTAGGCAATGTTTCTTCCCTTAAACTGCTCTTCTCAAATAGCTTGTCAGAGCAATAAAGGCAACACATAAGGCAGAAATGTGTGTGTGCTGTGTGTGTGTATATGTGTGTATGTATGTGTGTGCATATGTGCGCATGTGTTGTGTATGTATGTGTGCATATGCACATGTGTGTGTGCTCGTGTTTAGCTTTAAAAGATATTGCCAAATATAAAGTGGTTTTTATTGATTAATATTTCCACCAGTGGTGTGAGGATTTCCTGTGCTCTACATCTTTCTTGACATCCAATACTGGTGTTTTAGTTTTAGCCCTTGTGGTTGATATAAAAGTTTAACACACAGCCAGGTATAGCTACCTTTTAACCCAGCACTCAGGAGACAGAGGCAGGTAGTTCTGAGTTTAAAGCTAGCCTGGTCTACCGAGGTCGTTCCATGACAGCCAGGGCTACACAGAGACCCTACCTCAAAAACAAAACAAGCCAGAAGTCAGCTGTACCTATCACATGCCTGTCACCATCATGCTGGGGGTGGAGGCATTGGAGACTTTGGGTCTTGCTGGTTGGCAGGTTCAGGAAGAGACCTTGTCTCAAAGTAATAAGGCAGAGTGACATACAGGTTACTTGTTATCTTTCTCTTGATTCTACACATCCACAGAAGGATGGAAGAATATACCCAACACACACCCATGTGCATACACCATACACACTCATGTACACATACACACACACAAATCACAATGAAAAACGGATTCATAATAAAAATATATTATATCAAAACTTGAAGAATTTTAGTTGGACCTAATGGCTGGACAGAAAAATGGACAGACAATATGATAAAACAAATATAGAAAAAATGTTAGTGGTAGATTCTAAGAATTGAGCATTAAGTGCTCTCTGAAGAATCTTCTCACTTTGCTGAGTGTCTTAATCTAATTAAATTTGCTAAATATGGCAACTTTAGACACGTGTACTGAAGCTATATAAAATTAGTTGGCATTAAGGGAAACAGTAGAAGATACACAAGAATGCTATCTTTGAAACTTTTCTGTAAATATAAAATTATTTAAAAATAAAGACTTTAAAATTAAGTTTTAATATATTTTAATAACATAAGAGATTGTTACATTAAAAACTGAGCTGTGTTTTTACTAGGACATCATTTTTAATAAAATTTACTGTTAGGTGGTAAAAAGTTAACAAAATATTAAATAGTGATTATTACTGGGTGAAATACTTGTCAAAGTTCTAACTTTTATAATGAACATACTATTTTTTAATAATTTAAAAGTTTAAAACAATAAATGCACACATCACCTGTGTATTTATGCCAATGGAAAGATGTCAGGAAATGAACATATAAATATAGGAGGAATGTAAGGTTAGGAAGAGAGCTTTACTGGTAACAATCACACAGCTTTACAGAACAGACTCCTGAGACTGAGATCCACACATGGTCACAGGCAGCTCCTGCTTTCAGAATGGAAAGGAGGGAGCGTAAGCGACAGAGAGAGCAGAATATCGCCCCCAGCAAGAGGACCACATCACCGATCTCATAATGATCTTCTCTGTCTACTCACTACTATAGTTCCATGGCAACTGGCAACCACAGAATATTAAGGAAAGATGCTGAAAGAAAATTTGGAGAGCTACTCGGGGAAGGAAGAAAACTCAGGCAAGCCAAATTCGACATACTAAAGCAAAGGAAGACCTACACACTAGAGCCAGCTCCCTTTGTCAAAGTTTGACACAAACGAGGAGGGGAAAGGCATGTGATTTACTAATGTGTATTCTCAGTGTAAGAACTCTAAATGGGGGGTTGGGGATTTGGCTCAGTGGTAGAGCGCTTGCCTAGCAAGCGCAAGGCCCTGGGTTCGGTCCCCAGCTCCAAAAAGAGAAAAGAAAAAGAAAAAAAAAAGAACTCTAAATGGATGGTGTTTTCTGTAATCAAACCTTTCAACACTAAATAGCCAACTTTTTTTTTTTTAAAGATTTATTTATTTTATGTGAGTACACTGTAGCTGTCTTCAGACACACCAGAAGAGGGCATCAGGTCTCATTACAGATGGTTGTGAGCCACCATGTGGTTGCTGGGATTTGAACTCAGGACCTTTGGAAGAGCAGCCAGTGGTCTTAACCGCTGAGCCATCTCTCCAGCCCAATAGCCAACTTTTATGCAAAAGACTTACAAAGGTTCCTGGTAAAAACATTTTATCAAGCCAGGCATAGTGGCACAAGCCTGTAAACCTGGCATTTAGGAAAGGCAATATGATCATGTATTAAAGGCAGCCTGGGCTACATTGTAACTTCAATAGCATGAGTTTCATAATAAGACCCTGTTTCAAAACCAAAACAAGAAAATCATCTCAAATAAGGGTCTCTTGAAAGTAAAATCATTCCAGCACTTAGGAGCTCATGGGGGGACATATTTTTTTTAATTGAAGGCCAACATGGGCTACATAATAAGGCCATGTCTCACATATAAACAAGCATTTGAACCACATTATATTGGGTGTGGCATATTTTATATTCCTGAAAGCTATTATTTATCACCAGGCTTTAATGAAGTCATTAAACTGATTAAAGTCATAAAACACAAGGAGTTTAAGGTGATACTAAAAAGGAATTTTTATTTCTTTCTATGCCAAACAAAAATAGTTTAGCTTTAACTAAAAAAAAAAGTTCTGTAATGGGATCTGATGCCCTTTTTTTTTTTTTTTAAGATTTTATTTATTCATTTTATATATGAGTACACTGTCACTGTCTTCAGACACACCAGAAGAGGGCATCAGATCTCATTACAGATGGTTGTAAGCCACCATGTGGTTGCTGGGATTTGAACTCATGACCTCTGGAAGAGCAGTCAGTGCTCTTAACCACTGAGCCATCTCTCCAGCCCCTGATGCCCTCTTCTTGTGTTGTGAAGACACGTATAGTGTACTCATGTAAATAAACTAAATAAATCTTTTTAAAAATAGTCCTATTATTCATAGATTTTAATGAAAATGGTCATCTTCATCATGACAATGAAACTGACCACATTATTAGTGTTAAAGGAAACAGCAAAATGGTGTCTGCCACTGCTCAGCTACAGGGCGGAGAATATAGTGTCTCCCTTTCTTTTTCCTTACACCAAACAATCATCACCAATCACACGAATATTGCCATAAATTATTAACTTCTTCTCAAACAAGTCCCTGGTCACTCCTAGGTAGGGTACAGGAGTTGGGTGGTAATAAAATTAAGAAATTTAAGCAGGGCCAGATGTGGTTCATAAAGTCCTTAACCTGACCATTCAGTATTTTAACCATATTATTTTAAGGTGTTGAATATAAAACTGAGATGGAGTTTCAAATATAAATATGAAGTAGGTTTAAGACTCTCAGTACCTTAGGCGGTTAAAGACCAAAATCTGGGAGATACCTTGCTTATAATTGGACTTTAACCAGGAATTCGGCATACTAGCTTGAACAACTGTTTACAATCTTGTTTGACTGATAACAGGGATTGACATCGTGTGGTTCGTTTTAAGTACAAAACAATGTGACCTTAAGTGGCATCAGAGAAACTACTAAAACTAAAACTAGACGCCACCACATTGCATGTCAGTTACTAAAGTTAGGATGTATACACTTAGTCTTCTAACAGTCTTTCTTCTTAATTAATTCTGTTCAAGTAATTAACTGCTTTCAGAGATCTATCAACCTAACTACAGCTGCTAAGCCCAGGTTGACCTTACCTAATAAGAAACCTAAACAGTTCTTCAATGAAACTTGCCTGGTCCCATCAGGTTCTAACTATTCCTTAAGCTCTTGTTTTCAAGTACTTGGGTGATTGATAGAGCTCTTGGTGACTCTAGAAAAGCATGACGCATGTCTTCTTCTCCATCCCTAGAAAAGTCTACTTTCTATTCCAGCTCATCCATCAGACCGCTAAAATCTTTACTTAGCACCTGAAATGAAGCTCACAGCCATCATTCCACTTTGTTTCAGAGGCCTCTAGTTAACACTCCTGAGGAATGGGCGTCTCCTTAACCTCTATCAAGGGTAAGAGATCAGGATAGTCATTCCACAAGTTGCCTGTAAACTCAACCAGTTTCTACTTAGTATTCCAAGAGTGAAAGCAGGGCCTGAATCATCATCATCATTTTTTTTTTTTTTCGGAGCTGGGGACCGAACCCAGGGCCTTGCACTTGCTAGGCAAGCACTCTACCACTGAGCTAAATCCCCAACCCATCATCATTTTTCTGAGAGGAAATGAGTTCAAGGAAAAATTGTGGATCACCAATGATCACATTCAATTTAATTAGCACAGATATCACTGAAGTCTTTCCATCAAAGAAAGAACTTAAATTACTCCCAAAGACACTGCCATATCCACAGATAAAATGGATGGAGGAAGAAACCTTGCTCTATTTGGAACACTAGCTAAGAAGTCAGTGGAAACTGGCCTCTGCCCAGGCTGCTGATCACACTCCTGCCCACGAGCAACCAACATGAGAGTTGTGGCAACAATAAGGCATGCAAGACATTCTCAGGCAGTCATGCCACTGGCCACACAGCCTCTGCCTGACAGCCATGGACCTTGGGAATGGCTTGGCACCTACACACTGCCTCAGAATATCATCAGCTGAGTTTCCTGTAATAGCATTTATTGCATCATTGCCAAACTCAATGTCCTAATTCAACAACTGAACACGATGTTTTACACAAAATTAAGTTAAACGAATTTCTCAAAGAGCCATGTGACTTCAAAGATTTAGCATGAAGCTAGTCTTTCTTAATAGAGGACTATGACATTTTGAGACTTATCCTTGGTTGTATGGGAAAATGTACTACATTACAAAAGTTGTGATGGTAGTGGTGTTGAGACAAAGTCTCCCTATGTAGTCTTTCTTGTATGTCCTGGAACTCACTATGTAGATCAGGCTAGCCTCAAACTCACAGAGCTCTGCCTACCTGCCCGCCTCTGCCTCCCAGGTGCTGGGATTAACGGCATGAGTACTACCACATCCAGACCTATTGCAAAACTTTTAGTACGTCTGTCCTCCAAATGTGACTGGTCTCAGGAGTTCACAACTCCCATACACTCCCAGATGACTTTGAGGGGAAAGGTATTACCAGTACTCACCCTAAGGGTCAACCTAAGTTAGTCATAAAGCAGCAAAACATGTTTACATAAAGTCTTAAGTTCTAGTCCCTCATGCTAATGCTTCCTTTTGACCCCAGGTTAGATATAACACTTTGTTCATTCACTCTAGAAAGCCAACCTTATCAGAAACACTTACAAAAGTTTTTTTTAAAAAGAAAAGAGAAGAAAAGAAAAGAATAGGTTGTAAGGTCAGGCAATCAGAGTAAAACAATTACAAAAATTCAATAGGGACATTTGAGTTTGAATTCTCAACCTTAACCAAGTTATTTTCCCTCATCAGACCTCAGTTTTCTTACCTACAAAAACAAGAGCATCTGGCTCATCCGGCAAGGTTGTCTGTGCCGAATCACAGTGATCAGGACGCTAAGCCAGGACAAACCCATGTTTAAGGTAAGCCTAAGGAATAAGAGATCCTGTACTGACGATACTTAAATATAGCACTAAAACTTTAGGTAAGGTATCTGCTTCACTGCAAGTCCCAGGAATCATGAAATAAAACATAACTAAGTTGCTTTACTCTTCTGACCTCCACATAGCTTAAATGGGAATGATTACTAATGTATACTAACCGCCTAATTTTACAGAAGCTACGATTTCAAAAGCCCCACAGATAACAACAAATACAGAATGGAGTTTCACTGCAGAATCAATATCTTCAGTATATAAAAAGAAGCCTAATTATTTTATGACCCATTAATAACAGACTATCAAGATAATAACAGTAGCAGCACCTACCCTAATTTGTGTTTATCTAGATTAGAACTACAATATTTACAATACATTAGAATCATCTAGATAACATTTTGATTTTGGTTTTTTTTAACTACATAGTCTCTGTGTGTTCAAATTTCTAGGGATGAGGATAATTTCCTAAAGTTTACTCACATAATATTTGATCCAAAATCTTTAAACCTAAGAACTGAAAAGCAAATGACTAAACAAGTTATCTAATCAGCCACCAATCAAAGGATGTGGTGGTTTATACCAGTACCCCAGCAGTCCAGTAACTCTAGCACTCCTAAGACCAGGGAAGCGAGATTACGAGTTTAATGTCAGTCTGGGCTGGACTACATAGTGGGTTTGAGGCCAGCCTGAGTTACATGAGGCCCTGTCAAAACAAAACAGATTTCTTTACCGTGAGTGAGGTAGCACACACCTCTAATACCAATGCTAAGAAGGTAGAGTCAAGAGGATCAAGAATTCAGGCATTTGGAGCGACATCAGACCCAGTTTCTAAAACAAAATATCCATAGGCACTGTGCATAGTTCCAGCACTAAGGAAGCAAAAGCAGGAAGGTTTCAACAAGCTTCAGTCTGTTCTATATAGGAAGTTCCAGTCCAACCGGAAATCATAGAACCGTGACTCAGAACACAAACAACAAAACCATACGGGCTAAGGATGAAGATCAGTGGTTAAGCGTTCACCTAGCATGTATAAGGCCCTAGGTTCAATTGATAGCATTGATATTGGGGGGGGGGGGGAGACAGACTAAAAATTTGGCCATGTCTGCAAAAGTTAGGACATCATTAATCAAAGTACTACAAAAGCTGAAATTCTTCAACTGAACTCTCCTTCCCTGGGTCATATTGAAGGACCTAGTATGTATAAAGGGTGGAAAACGGAGAAAAAAATACTCCCTAGCCTGAAAAGTGCACCATTTCCTAGTCATAGAAGATGGGCCAGGTGAAAGGAGGTGAAATTAATATATTCTTATTCCTTGCAGAACATAAGCAGTGAAAATAACAGATTAAACACATTAACCATGAAGCAACTCTTCTCACCTCATGTGAAAGGCCAAACCATCCTGTAAGGCAGAGATCCCCAAATCAGAAAGTGTATCTGAGCTGACAGAGGCTGGTGACAGGGAGCCCTCCTTCTCCTCTAGGTCCAGCTTTACCAGGTTACTGATCTCATCTTCTGAGTTGTCTTCAGACACGGACCCAATTATGAATCGGGAGTGCTGGTTCAGCTCCAGGGTTTTGGCCAACGGAGATGGTTCATCCATTATTCTTTCGAAATAAGCTCTCAGAGCTGCGGGGGAAATGAAGAGAAGAGTAGGTCATAAGCAATAACCTATAGGTGAGGACACGCAAGAAAGTAAAATATAAACCACAAGTGGCTTGGAAACAAGTCTAAGTCTGAGAACTGCCTTCCCTAGCCATTCTTTCTTGATTTCTGTTTGTTTTGTTTTTTAAAACAGGGTTTGTCTCTGTAACAGCCTTGACTGTCCAGGAACTCACTCTGTAGACCAGGCTGGCCTTGAACTCACAGAGAACCACCTACCTTTGCCTCCGGAGTGCTGGGACTAAAGGCTCCACGGCTATTCTATTCCCATACATTTGTTTCCTCCAAGGGAGGAAAAGAGAGATCGCAGTAACTATGATTATAAATTACAAGTTTTAGAAGTATTCCTCACAGTCTATAAGCATTACCCATCTCTTCACTAGTCCAGTGATCCTGGGATAATTCTATCAATGGGAGGGAGCCCTTTACTGTAAGCCAAAGCTGTTGTGAGACTGAGTCATCTGCAGCGCCATGGGTAACGAAGGCTAAGAGTTTAGCAAGAGTGGCAACTGCTTGAAACTGGATGGTTAAACTACATAATGATCCCCTGGCTCCAAAAACCATACAATGAAAAGCTATGAATTTTACTAAGCATACGTATTTAAAGTAAAAAATTAAACAGAAAACCCTTGTGTGAACATGGTTATTTTTTAACTGCTTATTTTAAAAATCTTCCCCCAAATGTTATTTTTGTTGTGAAATTTTGTACACAGAAATGGTAGAGGGAGCCAATCTAGCACCAAATTTTAAATCTGTACTCAAAATGGTCGATGTGTCATCTCAAACTCCATTTTTCTAGATACAGGATCTTACTAGACAAGATTAGTGGCTAATGAACAAACTTAACCAAAAATAGTTACCAGTTCAAAGCCCCACAACAAAAACAAAACAAAAAACAAACAAAACAAAACAGAAAAACAAACACCACACTAAGCTAAAAGTATCCTTTCCCTTCAAAATACTTATTTTAAAAACTTTAAATCATGGTATGGTGGCACATGCCTTTGATCCCAACACACAAGAGGCAGAAGCAAGCGGATCTCTGTGAGTTCCAGGACAGCCAAGGCTGTAAATCTATCTACATGTCAACTCGGTACTAAATAACCAATCACTTTTATTCAGAAAATGGTTCTCAATCCTAATTTTAAGGTGTTCCGAGTTATAGCACTATTAGAAAACAATTTATTGATAATTTTATATGCTATAATCCACTATCAAATATAAAAGTATATGGAGCAGTGTTTGATCATATCAGACAAAAAAGGTCAATGTTTGATACGGTGTGGTAATAGTTTTAAGGATTTTTTTTTAAGATTTATTTTATATGGGAGTACACTGTTGCTGTCTTCAGACACTCGGAAGAAGAGGGCATCGGATCCCCATTAGAGATGGTTGTGAGGCACCATGTGGGTGCTGGAAATTGAACTCTGGAAAAGCAGTCAGTGCTCTTAAGCACTGAGCCATCTCTCTAGCCCACTCCCCCCTCCCCGCCCCCTTTTTTTGAATCTGAGGATTAAAGGAAGGCCTTCACATATAAAGCAGGTGCTCTACCATTGAGCAATACCCCTGTCCTCTTCTACCTTTGTTTGTTTGTTTGTTTGTTTAGAGATAGTTACACCAAATTGCTCAGGCTGACCTTGAACTTGCTCTGTGGACCAGGCTGACTTTGAAAGGTGATCTACTGAGCAGCCTCTGAGGTATGGGGATTACATATCTCTGCCACCAGACCTGACTCAGTTTTTAAATGTTCGGATGGTGGTGAGTATGCTAAAATTACACATTCACCATTCTTTTGGTATGATTTATAAGTCAGAGTTTATCTGTTTAGAGGCAAAATAATATTTTCAATTGTTAGAACAGTAAGGTTCCCAAAATGTTATTCCTGGACCTGGGAGTTGCTACTAGAGAATTTGTAATAGTGTGAATTCTTGGGCCTACCTTAAACCAACTGTTTCAGAAGCTCTGGACTGAAGTATAATAATATGTTTTTAAAAAGACACAAAGCTTAAAAATCACTGTGCTGCAAGAGAAAATAACAATAACAAACTGCCAGGAATACAAAATATACAGATGAAAATAAGAGAAAAAATTGTGAACATTCTGGAACAGAGCTGAAGAATACTTAGGCTAACTTTTATTTTTAAAACTAGCATTAATAAATACATACAGAAGTGAGACAATGGTGAAGAGGTCTAGAGGGAGGGGCAGAGGAGAACAAGACAGGATAGCATAGAGGGAAGGAAGACAAAATATCGCTTTTTTCTGCTAGGTAGAATCTAGACTTAAACATATCTTTATGTATATATATGTACATATATATGAAATGTAAATAGAAAATGAATATTTAAGGTGAGGAAAGGGACCAAGAAGGGTGGGAAGAGGGACTGAGAGGGGCAGTGCAAGGGTGAATGGAAAGGAACAAAACAAAAACATTTAAAGTGGCACTTGCCTAGCATACAGGAGGCCCTGTTTCAATACCCAGCAATGGAAAAAAATTGTCTATATTTATTATACACTTGCACTGCAGTATTGTATTTCTTTTTTTTTTTTTTTTAAGTCTCCAAATTGTATGGAGTTCAGTCAATAGACAAATCATTAGGAGAAAAGGGGAGTTAGGGAACAACAGAAAAGGAAAAAGGCAGTCCAACACACTGACCACTTTAAAAATAGTAAACGATACAGCAAGTGAAGAGAATGAAAAAAATAAAGGCTGGTCAAGGTTTTGGAGAGGCGAGGAAGAGACAGCGTCTCAAGCTTCTACAGCAGAGAATGACTTGCCTCGACCTCCCAGCAGCAGGGATGACAGGAGTACACCTCCACACCTGCCTTACAGCTGCTGCCTTCACAGGGGAGCGAAGGCACACATTCTAACATAATCTGACTGAAAGCTGATGGTCACAAAAATAAAATTCATGAGAAAGAAAAGAAGGTCAGCATTAGTAAAATACAGGCCCTGGGCTGATGAATGAAAGGCCCTGCACAGCCAGCTCCACTGTCCTCTCCTTTGGGCCAGTACTCAGGCAGACTTTTCTAAGGGCTGCGTAGACTGGAAGCAGCCGAGTCTAATGCCTGCCCCGTGGCAAGCACCTGTACAGAACACTGCTCCCCCTCGCAGGCATGCACGCAACCAGAAAGGGAGGTCATGCCTGGAAAATCACTGAGTAGCCATCCAGACACTCTAGAAGCTACCACAGCCTGTCCCACTTCCATTGATTCCAGTCCTAAATTAGAGAGAAGGTAGTGGGTCACCACCATTGTCATTGTCAGTCTCCCTGGTCACGTGGGTCACTCACCCTACGTCTGCCAATATTCTTTGTGGAAGACAACAGAAACCCATAGTTTAACATCTTAGCACATGAAAACTTTTACTACATTGTAAACATAAAAGAGTATTATTTGAAACTGACCTCTTATAATTCTTATTGTCTCAGCAGATATCCGCCTCCAAAAAGAACTAAACAAAGAGAAAAATGGAGATTTGAAGGTTGCTTTTTCTGTTTGTTTTTTTATCCCAATTTCTTCTCAATTCCAGTTCTACTCAGTGCAGTACAAAAATAGTAAAATTCAAAATATTATGTTTTCTGGTAAATATTACTTAACTTCAAGCATAAAGTTCAGTAGTTTATTATGTAATGATTTAACAAAAACATTTCACATTCAAAAACTTTATTGTTTCTAAACATATCAGTGATTCAACCTTATTTCATAAAATAGCTTTTCTGAAAAAAACCATATTCGAAATAAATGCTTTACAACACTTATTACTTCTAACATTTTATTAAAAATAAGGCAACAGAGAGAAAATAACTTCATTTTCTAGAACTCAGATTGAGTATGTTTACAAATGGTTATAAGCATTACAAAGACTAGAAGCCAGAGAGAGGGCAACATTCCCATTATCCTAAGTCCTTAAACTCTAAAGAGCCAAAAAAGTGTACTCCCCAAATCCTAGGTCTGCTTCTCAGCTAACAACTTAAAAGTATCCAGGGAAAAAAGTCTCCATTTTGATTATGTATAAGAAACACCCAGAAACTTTGCAAAATTACCCATGTGCAGTGGGACCTCTGACCTATGCCTGCAAGCTTAGCATTGAGAGGTAGCAGAAGAAGATCAGGAGGTCCAGAAGTTCAAAGTTACCCTTGGTAACACACAAATATCTAGTCCCAGCCTGGGCTATATGAAGCCCTGTCTCAAAAAATTAATTAATCAATTAAAAATAAATAAATTAAAAATAAACAGTGTGGGAGGTGGTGCCATACATGTTTAATCCTAGCACTCAGGAAGCAAGGGCAGGTAGTCAGCCTGGTCTACAAAGCAAGGTTAAATCCCAGAATCCACACAGCAGGTTGTCCTCTGACTCCACAGGCATGCTATGGTTTGTACACACACAAACCCCAATAAAATAATGTTTTTTTAAAAAGCTCAGTGAAATGTACTTGCCACCAAGCCTGAAGACCTGAGTTTGATCCCTTGGACCCACAATGGTAAAAGGACTCCTGAAAATTGACTTACACACACACACACACACACACACACACACACACACACCGTTGGCACCCCCAACATAGATATTAATACACTAAATAAATAAATGTATTAAAAAATTAAGGAGTTTTTTGGTTAAATGTCTACAGTTACCCAGATATCAGCAGGAAAAGTACTAAGTAACTCAGTAAATCCACAAAGCCAAAAACCACAGCAAAATCTCCAAAACATTTCACCTATGCACATGAAAGAACTATGTGGAAAGACCTGAGCTTCTGTTTCAGAAACTTCAGATCATTCCATGCCCCCCAATCTCATGAGGCCAGGTACAAGCCTAACAAAAGGCTAAAGGTCTGGTTCTCCAGAAAAGGTCAGTTTCTAGACTGGAGAACACCAACAAGAGTAAAAGGCACTCTTAACCATACTCAGGTTGGATACATTAAGTAAGCATACTAAGACCTCACAAGATCTTTTGCAGAATCTGAACAGCTGATGCACTGGGGTGGGTAGGGTGGATGTGTTAGATACTTAAGGGACCTTACGCTCTTAACACACTGTCCTTTGATGCAGCTAACAGTCAGTAAGGCTCACTCAAATTACCACAAGCTCCCATCACCTCTTCCATCCACCTTCTAAAATATAAGCAGGCAGTTAAGTATTACCAGATGTCTGAAAAAGTATCCAAATAAAAGAATCGAGAACAAATAACTACTTGTAAAATCAAAAAACATATAACCAAAGATTATAAAAAACGAACAAAATATAACTATGGCAATAAAATAAAAAGATAGAAGGACTCAATTCCATTTCTGTTACTTCCTCCAGTCCCAAAACCTTAGTCACTCCATGAGAAAACACTAGACCAATTTGAATTGAGGGAGTCTATAACATAAATGCTGATCAGGCTTCAAACTTGAAAGTCATTGAAAAAGGCTAAAAACCTTCGTAAAGGAAGTACATAACCACCAAATGCAATGCAGTATCATAGCTTAGCTAGCCGACAGGAAAACTCTATGTGGTAGGAGGGGTAAAATCTGAAAAATGTCTGCAGCAAACAATACTCTACGAAAAGAATTTCCACTGCTTCTTTTGTGTGTGTGTTGGGACTAAACAACCCAGAGCCCCAAAGGCTGGGCAAATGTCCTGTCAGTAAGTACACCCACTCTCCAGAGTTAACTTCCTAGGTTTGATAAAGGGACTGTGACCACACGAAATGTTTGTACTGAGTGAAGCTTAGTCAAGAGTGTGCAGAGCTCTCTGTAGAATATTCCCACTCAAGTTTTCTTTAAGTCTAAAATTACTACCTAAGAAAGTCAAACTCTAAAGAGCGATTGTTGTTATCCTAAGACATCTAAGAGAAAATACTACACATGCAAAACACAAATGGCAAGCTTCTTAAAGAAATATTTAAAAATAAGAAATATACAGGATGTGGTGGCACAGGCCTGTGACCCCAGGAGGCTCACAACCAAGTTCAGGACTAGCCTTGACTACACAAAAAAACTCTGTCTCAGCAAAACAAATACAAAAGACAAACAAACAAACAAACAAAAAACCTAGAAATGATTCCTTTTAATTTTTTTTACTACTTTATCTCATTGTTAATCTCAGACTGATCTCAATTTTGTGAGCTCAAATAAGTAATCTCATATTTAAGTTTACATTAAAAAATTAATATTATTTGTTACAGTTTGTTCACTTACGTGTGTGTGTGTGTGTGTGTGTGTGTGTGTGTGTGTGTGTGTGTTTTAAAGGACAACCTGAGGGAGATAGTTCTTCCTTCTACTACTTGGTTCTCAGGTTGAAACTCAAGCCCCCAGGCTTGGCCACCATCTCACTGGCCCAGAAATAATTCTTAATACTTAAAAATAGGAGGGCTGGAGAGATGGCTCACCGGTTAAGAGCACTGACTGCTCTTCTAGAGGTCCTGAGTTCAAATCCCAGCAACCACATGGTGGCTCACAACCATCTCTCATGGAATCCGATGCCCTCTTCTGGTGTGGCAGAAGACAGTGACAGTGTGCTCATATATAATAAAAAAAAAAAAAAATAGGGAAATGAATAGGTAATAAGCAAAATGTTTTAAATAAAAAAATGTAAAAACATGACTGTGGATCACACCATTCCCCAACAAAATAAATGAATATTTTTAAAATTTAAAGTTAAAAATATAATCACAGCAATAAAAAAGCTTATCACAAAAAGATAAAAGCTACAACTACGTAATGTATTCATGAATCAGAAAAAGGAGATAAACAATAAGAAACAAGGAAAGGGGGTTGGGGATTTAGCTCAGTGGTAGAGCGCTTGCCTAGGGAAGCGAAGGCCCCTGGGTTCGGGTCCCCAGCTCCAAAAAAAAGAAAAAAAAAAAAAAAAAAAAAGAAACAAGGAAAGTTAAAGAGCCTACTAAAAAGGCCAATTATGGAAAACAGCTCCCAAAAGAACAAAATCAAGGGGGATATATATATATATATATATATATATATATATTTCAATTAAAAACTTCCCAGTGTGAGAGACTTTTAGATTAAGAAGGTCCACTAATAAGCTGTATGTGTAGCTCCATGGTGGAGTCCTTGCTGAGTACCCGTGAAGCCCTGAGTGTTGAATCCCCAGATAGAGGTGAGGGAGGGAAGGAAGGAGAAGGAGGGAGGGAGGAAAGAGGAGGAGAGAGAGAGAGAGAGAGAGAGAGAGAGAGAGAGAGAGAGAGGGAGGAGGGGGGGAGGGAACAAGTTCATATAATACCTATCACAAAAAGAACACAAGAGAAAATTTGATAAACTTCCAGAGAGGAGAAAAAGTGTCTTCATACAAATAAGCAAGAATCAGAGTGCTGGTGGGCCATCTGTGGCAGGCTTTTGATCTTAGCTACTCATGAAGCTGAGGCAAGACAATATAAAGTGTAAGGCCTTCCCTGAATTACAGTGAGTTCCAAGTACAGTTAGACACTATCTCACGTTTTTACAAAAGCCCAGATCTGGTGCTGAACACCTTCAATCCCAGCGGGCATGGATTCCTGTGAGGCTGAGGCTAACTTGGTCTACATAGTAATTTTCAGGACAGCCCCCTGTCTCCAAAAAAAGGAAAAAAAGAAAAAGAAAAAGGTATTACTGAAATGAGTAAGAAATCTTAAATGGAAATATAAATCACATATTTTTATATGTCAAATGGGGGAAGGGGGCACAGTAAGTGATTGAACCAGAAAATGTCCTAATTATTAGAAGAAATAAGCAGAAGTGTGTACGGGTTCTTTGGCTTAGTCTGAAATGACTCACGACAAGTAATATGTACACAACAGAGAGCAGCAGAGCAAATGGGACAAAATGTTAAAAATCGATGAATCTAGACCAAGGGAACATTGATACTTATTGCATTATTCGTTGAATGCTGAAAATTTTTAAATAAAATCTTAAAAACTATTTTCCTCCCATGTATTCTCTCTCAAGATGCCACTAAAGAATATTCCCCATGCAAATGAGGGAAAATAAACCAAGAGTATAGAAGATGTGCGGCATGAATTCTCCAGCAGTAGAAAAGACAGGAAAGAGACTCCCTAGGGTGGTAGTGAAGAGGGAGCCCAGGATGACCATTAAGTGCCAGATCCAAAGGGCAAGCGATTTAGGCTGGAGTTAGCCAAGAGTCTGAGCGAGATTTTATAGACGAAAACTAATGGACTATCTAGCTCATATCAGTGTCCTGAAAGAGTGAGAAAACGTGTGAAGAGTTAATGCATGGTAAACTCACAGAAAGCTAACAACAGAAATAATTATTACCTCCAAAGAAATAATTGTACAGGACACGACTGAATCCTGTACAGAATTTACACATTCATAATATAAACTTCCCGATGAAAATAAGACTGCGGTCTATTATAAGATATCAATAGGCAATGCTTACTATTGGTGAGCATTTAGATAACTAAAATATTATTCACATATTAGCACTGTATGTTTTACTGTGTAACTGACTCTTAAGTCATCTTTTGGATGAAGATGAGAAAAATTATTCTCTCTTTAGAGTCACACCACCCAATATCACATAATGCTGTGTAAATACCAGGCTTAGATGGGTTGTTATAAGGTTAAAAAACTAGGAGACATGGACTAAGTATTTATTTCAAATATTATCCTTTGAAAACCTAATGCATTCCCACTTTTGAATTTAAAAAGTCCTGAAATATTTCAAAGGACAGCATCTAGAGAGTGTACTGACAATCTGGGTATCCCCATTATCTCAGAGTCTCAAGGACTGGAAGACTTCCTTAAGAAAACACTGCTAGGGTGCACCTTTAATCCCAGCATTTGGGAGGCAGAGGCCAGCTTGGTTTATAGAGTTCCAAGATAGCTAAGACTCCACAGAAAAACTCTTCCTCAAAAAACAAACAAAAAAAATGTTGCTTAGCTAGGTATGTATTTGAGGCCAGTCTGTGCTACATAAGACAGTAACAACAAATAAACAAAGAAACACAGACAGACAGGCAGCTAGCTGGGGGAAGAAAGACAGATCACTGGTTAAGAGTACTTGTTCCACAATCATAGAGACCAAAATTAAGATCCCAACACCCATGTAACTAGCTGAGAGTCTCTGAAAACATCTACAACCACAGCTCCAAGGATTACTGGACAAGGATGACCTGTTGCCTGGATAAGCCCCAGGCTTGCTTCCAGACTAGGCCACCTGGACCTCAGAGTCAGGGATAGACAGACCCTCCTAAGGTATAAGCAAAGACGGATAGTAAACACTAGACACCCTCTTCTGGCCTCCACACATGCATAGATAAATAAATATTTTTAAAATACATTGATTTTTATGGTTGTTCCCACGTCTTCTAGATCTGTAAGACACAATATTAGCATTGGAGAGCTAGAGCAAGAAAAATATTTATAGGTTAAGGCAACTTTCCTAATTCTTTGGAGTTAAACCTCTCCCTAAAATTACATAGGAAGTTGTAAAGTGAAGATTAAGAACTGCCTAGGGGGCTGGAAAGATGGCTCAGAGGTTAAGAGCACTGTCTGCTCTTCTAGAGGTTCTGAGTTCAATTCCCAGAAACGACACAGTGGCCCACAACCATCTGTATTGAGATCCGATGCCCTCTTCTGGCCTGCAGGCATAGATACAGGCAGAAAGCTGTATGTTGTATACATAATAAATAAATATTGGAGGAGGAGGAGGAGGAGGAGGAGGGGGAGGAGGAGGGGGAGAGGAGGAGGGAGGAGAAGAAGGAGGAGGAGGAGGTGGTTCCTACTGAGAATATAACTCAGTGGTACAGACAACATGAGGCCAAAACTAAAACCAAATAACTCCTAAAACTTAGTTGCCTATGAAACATTAGATCAGATGGCGAAATACCTATTTCAGTTTTAAATGAAAAAAAACAATGAAAACACATCCCTGCCAAGCAGTGGTGGTGCTCACTGAACTGAGAAGACAGAGGCAGGAGGAGTTTGAGACCAGGCTGATGTACAGAGTTCCAAGACAGCCAGGGCCACACAGGAAACCCTGAATGGAGAAAAAAAAAAATCATATTAAGTGGAAAACTAGACCAGAAACTTCCTTAGATACTTTTGGGGGGGGGTTAAGAGAGGGGTTTCTTTGTGTACCCTTGGCTGCCCTGGAACTCAAGTCAAACTCAAGAGATCCACCAGCCTCTGCCTCCTGGCTGCTGGGATTAAAGATGTGCACCATAAATGATTAATTTATGTGAAATGGAATAAAGAAATTAAATAGTTTGTCTGCCAAACCCAGGAATACCAATAAATACTAAAGAAAAAATACAAACAATCCAAGTATCCATCATCATAAACTAACCTGATATTACCTCTAATAAGATTAAAAACTAATTAATCAAGCTTCTACCAGCCTTACTATCCCCAGATATGTGTATATGCATGCACACATACATGTAAGCAATAACTACAATTGAATGACTAAAGACAGATTGAAAAGCTTCACTTTTGAGTTTCTGTCATAGGAGATTGGCCACAATTCATAAATGAGATCTTAAGGAAAAACTTCCTCAAATCTAGGTCTATTTTTCAAACTTAACAAGTTCATTCAAAAATTTCAAATGTTATCATGTTAAAGAAAATTATTTATACAGGCTGACTTAAGATGACTTCTTCATAAGTCATATGACTTCATGTGACTTCAACCCCCAGTGTTATAAAATAGTAACTACTTTTGCAGTTCCTCAGGTAAGGAAGGATTGCTGAAGGGATGGAATGAACCTAAGTCTCAATTAACAACACTGGAAAATAGGAATGTAAAATGGCATCAGTTGAGGACATCGACCTTTGGGTAGCGTGAGTAACATCCCTTTTTGGTTTCGTTCTCTACCTTTTTTTAAAGATAGGATTCTTTGTATGTAGCCCTTGGCTCACGGAAGCCCTCCTGTTTCTGCCTCCTGAGTTTTGAGATTACAGGCAAGGGCTACCACACCCAACAAAAATCCCTTGTTGTGAAACTTTTTACCTGTCTCCTTTTTTTTCCTTTCTTTTTTTTCAGAGCTGGGGACCGAACCCAGGGCCCACTGAGCTAAATCCTCAACCCCTTTACCTGTCTCCTTAACCATCCTAAAATCAGACAGGGTAACGGCAAGAGAATTCAATCGTTAGAATACACTTGGCAGAGATTAAACAGCTAAACCTGTAAGAGCTTATGCCAGATCAGGTGCACTCTTCCAAGGAAATGCAGCACCCTTGTAACACTACTGTCACGGGTTCTGTCTATATAATGTCAGATGAACCACTGCACTCAAGTAAAGCTGAGAATTATCACAAAGACAGACACAAACTACTTAACTAGGAACCTGTTTAAAAAGTGGATGGATTAAGGAGGACTACTTTCAAATGGTAGCCCCCTCAACACTGATTAAGATTTACTTTTCAGCCAATAAGGCTTCAGTGTTTATTCATAAGCCTATTGATTTAAATGTATTTCCATTTAAATGTACTTAAATGTATGGAAATATGCTTGATCCTGGCTTCTACCGTTATTAACCTTTAAGAACACGTGATGAGATGGCTCAACTAGTAAAGAGACTTGAAGTTCAAGCATGGAAACTCGAGTCCAATGAGAGAACTGACTCCCTAGAATTATCTTCCGACCTCACCCTGCTTCCTCCTACACCCACACATATAAATGTTTTTAAAAAGTTAGAGGTGGGCTGGAGAGATGGCTCAGTGGTTAAGAGCACCAGCTGCTCTTCCAAAGGTCCTGAGTTCAAGTCCCAGCAACCACATGGTGGCTCACAACCATCTGTAATGTGATCTGATGGCCTCTTCTGGTGTGTCTGAAGACAGCTACAGTGTACTTATATATAACAAATAAATAAATCTTAAAAAAAAAAAAAAAGTTAGAGAATGCCAGGTGGTGGTAGCACACAACTTTAGGCCCAGCACTCAGGAGACAGAGGCAGGCAGACCTCTGAATTTGGGGCCAGCTTGGTCTCCAGAGAGAGAGTTCTAGGACAGCTACATGGAGAACCCTGTCACACAACAAAACAAACAAAACATAAAAGTTAAGAGAACAATGAAATAACTTTTTTTCTGAATTGCTTCAAAGAGTAGCCTAGCCTTTCCCAAGTAAAACCATTAAATTTAAGTGTATTATTGCACAATTTTAATTGTTGGTTCCTCGTTCAATAACTAATGTATTAGCTATCTTAAAACTGAAAACAAAACAAAACAAAAACAAAAAACGGAGCTACTTAACTTTTTCTGACATTCGAAAATGACATCAACTACAAATATCTTGGGTCCTACTCACAGAAACCCTGGGAATCAAGTGGCCTGGGGGCTGTATGAGGATATGCCTATTTTAAAGAAAGGTACGGAGAGCATGCTAAATTGGTGATATGCCTGCTTAGCATCCACAGAGCCCTGGGTTCAATCCCTCACACTGCATAAAAAAGATTTGAAGGCCAAGAAGACAGCTCAGCAGATAAAGGCACTTGCCAGGAACCCATATGGTAGGAGAACCAATTCTCATAACTTGTCTTCTGACCTCATGTAAGCTTGCACAAGAGTGCACGCGCACACACACACACACACACACACACACACACACACACCCCACATGAAAAACAAAACAAGTATGGTGGCACACAACTGTAATCCCAGAAGGTAGCTCAGCTGGTAAAGGGGACTGTTGTTGAGCTGATGGTCGGTGTTCAATCCCCAAGGCTCACACGACATAAGAGAAAACAGATCTCGGACTGTCTTCTGACCTCTACATGGCAGGCATACTTACATTCCCCACAAAAAATAAATAGATAAAAGTTTTTTGGTTACTTTTTTTTAAAGGGGTAAGAAAGATGGCTCTGTGGGTAAAAGCGCTTATGGAGCCTGACAACCTGAGTTCAAACCCGAAGACCCACTCCAAAAGGTTGTCCTCAGACCGCCACACGTGGAACTGAGCACTTGCATGACCACACACACACACACACACATACACACACGCACACGCACACCAAATAAATGTAAAACAAAAAAAGAAAAGAGTAATGGAAAAGCTGGGTGCGGTAGACCAGCACCCTCAATCACAACACTTAGAAGGCAGAGGCAGGCAGATCCGAGTTCAAGGCCAGTCTGATCTACAAAGAAAGTTCCAAGACAGTTATATACTACCCGGAGCAACCATATCTCAGGAGGAAAGGGGAGCCGGGAGAAAACACAGAGCAGAGTATGTCAGCACAAGCCTACAATCCTTGAGACAGTGAGACAGGAGAATTCCAAGTCCAAGGCTACGCATATGAAGACCCTCCAAATAAAAATAAAACACTAGCTTCAGACCAGTTAAACCAGTCTGTGTGACAGGTAAAAATTTCCTACTTACTAGCTGAGAAGTGCTCTACACCTGAACTTGGTCACAGCACTTTAGAGTTCTCCAAGGCTAGCTTTCACAATGGCAGTTCTTTGATATTACCTAGTCATGGTCTGATGTATAAATTCATTATTTCCCAACTTCCCCTTCCACTTTGAAAACGACTTAGTCTTTTCTTTGATGTGTTTCTATTCTCTGGCAAATCACAAGCAAAACCTCTACAACACTAATAAGCAAGCGAAGGCAGTTTCAGAAATTAGTATTTTACTGTTGATATCTTTCAAACCCACAGGTTTTGCTAATTATCACTGGAATCACATCAATACTCCTGTTAAGTATTTAGAAATAAACTGAAGCCAAACAAGTGGAAAGAAACGTGCTACTTTGCAGCAAGTAAGCACCTACTACCTACACTGCTTAAAACAAACAAAAACAAAAACAAACAAAAAACCCATCCTACTCTGTTAGACATCAATGCTTTCCAAACAAGTGTTTTTCCAGTGAACACAAAAAATTCCCAAGACAGATGTCAAGGGCATCCCCATTCACGAAGCAATAGACAAATTTGGGTTTTCCTATCACTAAAAGAGAGGAAACTATGTAACCAAGGAAAGCATACTTCCCAGCCTGAACTGTAGAATTAGAGGGAAAAATCAAACAGAAAAGTCAAGAGAGAACAACTTCTGAGAGTGAAGGTCAGGTTATTAGATTTACTCTGCACATTGGGAAGTTATTGAAACACTTTATGTAGACACGGAATCAGGAAATCCTAGAGCCTTTTGATTTGTCTTAAATCTCCTAACAAAACCATCTAAAATTATTTCCTCTGATCAGTTATACTCTTGAGTACTTCTATAAAAACCCACAAGGCCTACATGAAGCCCCCAATTTTTAAAGCTTATTGGAAATGTTCACTTGCGGGATATCCAAATCCAAGCTATATACATATCGGCCCAGATGTTGACAGAATCTCCACTCACATTTTCCTCCGAAATCTTTAGCTTCCTCTCACCTTCTTACTTCTTACTTCCAATAGTTGCCCTAAATTAGCAAGGCGAACGCCAAACGGAGAGTTAAGAACTGGTGGTGAGCATGCTTTTACTACTTACGTCCCTCATAGAAACCCTCAAATCCTGCTAGCAGGAACTGGCAAAGGGACAGCCCGCCTGGCCCAGGCTCTCCCCGCGATACAAAGGCACAGTGAGTGCCACAGCAGCCCGCGCCTCTGTGCCCTACACCTCTCTCCGCAAGAGAGGAACAAGACTTTCCGTGCAACCAGACCCAACCCTCAACACCCGCCTCCCACGTGGTCTTCTCCCTCTCGGAGCCCAGGATCCGACGCAAAGAATCAGACCCGCAAGTAAGCAGCAAGCACCGGGCAGACACACTGGTTCCTCCCTAAGGGCCCTGGGCGGTACTCATCCCAGGTTCCGGGGTCTCGGCCCGCGAGCCGACAGAACCCGAGCCCTCCACGCGAAGCTCGGGCGAGGGGACTTAGAGGCCGCGGAGAGGACTCGGCTGCCCGGCCCGGGGTCTGCATAGGATGGAGCCCCACCGCGTGCCGGCGGAGGCTGGGAGGCCGCCCCCTGCCGGCTGCCGCTCCGCGGCCCGGGCCGCTCCGGATTGCGCTGCGGCCCTCGCCTCACCTCAGGCTGGCGGCACGCAGGGACCGACGGTCGCTGAGCCCCTGCGCCGAGGTGTGCTGGGCGGGAGGCGACGCCGGCGGCTCGGCGATGGCTGACAGGCGCTCGGCAGGCCGGCCCGGCACCGGGGCCGAGGAGGGCGGGGCTTCGGCGGAGTGCCCCGCCCACGGCCCGCCCCCGCCCGGCCGCCCACCTCAGCCGCCCAGCCCCATTAGGTCCGCGCGCGTCCGGGGTTACTCCAGGCCGTTCACCTCCGACCCCACTCCGGGCAGCCGCGCGGTCTGGGCGCCAGGGGGTGGGGGCGAGGCGCGGGCTCCGGCCGGCGTCAGCCAATGGGCGCGCGGCGCGGGGCGGGGCGACGTGAGGCGATGCCGATGGTCCGAGCTCCGTTCTGCCATTCGGGGCCGAGCGGTGCGAGGGCGGGCGGGTCTGGGACGTGGTGGGTGCCCCTTCTGCCTGGGCGGGTTTGGGGCCAGCCCAACGGCTCCACCTCCCGGCGGAGAGCGGAGTGGAAGCCATGGTTCCGCTCGAAACTCCCGGCAAGGACCTGCTGGCGAGTAGCGCGGGAAGGGAACCCAGGGGAGCCAAGAGGTGCAGTCGGTGATGTGCTGGCCCTGGATGAACCGTAGCATTGCTAATCCTTATAAGGTCTAATAAGGTCCATGCCATGCCTGTTCACTGCCTTCAGATCAGTGCAGGCTAGTCAATGCAACTAATCCATCACCAGCCCCTTTGCTTAGCTCAAAACGAGCTGATGGAGTATTTCTGAAGAGAAGTGTTAGTAAAGAAAGTTTAGTGGGTAAGACAGTACAAAAGCAGCAGTCTCATGCCTGCCCTCAACAGTAAGTGCCAGGAATCCTGACTTCTTAGATTGCTTTACATCCTTTGCTGGGGTTGCTCCAAACCTTTGGAGGTGAAGCCAACAAATTTCTCTAGTATCACTTCACAGCAAGACTTTCATGGCAGTGTGTATTGAAGATTAGTGGTGATTGGAAGATTTTGAAAAACAACACAACCGGTGGGCATATGATGCTGTGACACTGAGAGGAAATCCTTTAGACAAGAATGGGGTGAGTTCTAACCTATTGCAAGAATTCCAAAGATCACCCAGAGTTCTTTTCCCAATCCTACACAAACCTGTGATGAAGACCAGGAAAGGTGCAGAAGAGAACACTGTGGCCACAGATTAGTTCAGTGCCAGAGGGCAAAAAGTGAAAAGGGTGGAAAACCACACCCCAGGAAACAAATTCTTAGATGGAAGCTACAACAGGAAGATATTAAGATTGGTCAACAGGAACAGTGGTGTCCCTTATTGCCATTAGGTGGCAGCTTCTCCAAGAATTTACCCACTCACTTCTGAAGTAATAAGGATTAGAAACAAATTGGAGAATTCACAGATTTTTACAAAACAGTGACCTATATTTTAACAGTAACTGTGTCATTGGGATAAATGTCAGCTGAACAAAGGAAATTCAAAGCTTTTGAAAAAAAGATAATTGAGCAAGACTTTCTGGTTTAACAAGACGTTCGACTTACTGACTAAGAATAATCTGGGAAGCTTTGCCTCTCCACAGTAGTGATCTCTGAAGCTGGCATGAAGAAGTGACCAAGTAAAAAGAATTAAAAATCTTAAAGTTGCCTCTTTTAACTTTTAAATGGTAGTCTCTCTCCCTAGGATTCTTAATGGTGTTGCTGTTTGTCAACTTTAGGAATACCACAGTAATGGGCTTACCCTCAAAAACTTAAGGACTGTGGGGTATAACCATTTGCCTAACATGTACAAATCCCTGGGATCCACCCTCAAGTGAGGTATTCAAATAGTCCTGCTCTCAAGAGAGCCAGTGAGTTGGCTCAGCAGGTAAAGGAGTTTGCCACCAAGCCTGAGGACCTAAGTACTATCCCAGCCCACACAGTAGAAGGAGAAAACTGAGCAAAGTTCACATGTACACTGGGGTATGAAAATGAGCCTCTGGAGAGATGGCTCAGTGGTTAAGAGCACTGACTGCTCTTCCAGAGGTACTGAGTTCAATTCCCAGCAACCACATGGTGGCTCACAACCATCTGTAATGGAATCTGATGCCCTCTTCTGGTGTGTCTGAAGACAGTGACAGTGTACTTACATAAAAAGAAATAAATAAAACAAATAAATAAATCTTTAAGAAAAGAAAGAAAGAAAATGTTTACCTACATACACATGCACAAAAACGCCAAAATAAAAGCAAACTATAAGCTATAAGAGAACACTTACACAGCAGAGGCAGGAGAATCAGGTCTTCAAGTTTGTACCTAGCCTGGCCTAGAAGATTGAAGAAAGACACAAAACAACAAAGGAACACTAAGAAGGAGTTAGGATAGCCCAAGACCACTTGCAAAGAATCTGCTATCAAATGCTAAGACACCTGAGTGGAGAATCGGTAAAGGGCTGTGTCTGTGAGACAGTAACTCCTAGAACTGGAACCATTTCTGAGTGTTATGCTGTTTGGGACAGGCCAAGACCTGCCCATCCTCCTGTAGGCTTTGTAGAGCTGGTCTCCATGAGTCCTTGCCACACAAGCTGTATGTCTGTAAGAGGTGGAGGAAGAAAGCCAAAGGGTGGAGAAAACATACTATACAAGACTAACAGGTGGAAGAGAAGAGGGGTGAGTGTGCATTCTAGATGCTGCAACTAGAGGTCCTTTCTGGACTGAATTATATCCCCAAAATCCAGTGCTGAAGTCCTACTCTACAGTACCTTAAGATATGTGGTGGGTAGAGATAGAGTCTTTAAAGATCTTATTAAATTAAAACATGATCATTTAGGGTAGACTGGAGTAAAATGTGACTGGTGCAATTAAACAGATGGTTGTTATGATACAGACGGACAGACGAATCTTTGAAGACAGAGAAGACAGTGATTGATGAACCTAGAAGAAATTTTTCAGAAGGAAATTAACAGTTGACATTTTGATTATGGACTCCTAGTCTCCAAAAAATGTGAAGAATTCTATATTGTTTCTGTAATGTGGTATTTGGTTTTAACAGCCCTAAAAGAATACAAGGCCTCTAGGTTTTGGGGTTGTTTTTAAAAAAAAAAAAAAGTCATGTCCCTACCCAAGAGACATGGAGATGACTCAGCAGCACTGACCACTCTTCCAAAAGACCCGGGTTCAAGTCCCAGTACACACGTGGGTGGAGGCTCACACAGTCTAATTCCACACTAGGTCCTCTAGACACTGAACATATCCAGTTCTGACACCCTCGTCTGGCCTCTTCAGGTACTAGGCATATATGCGGTGCATAACAACATGCAAGGAAAACACTCACACAGATAAAAATTATTTTTAAAAGGAGATTGTGTAAAGAAAATGCCAGCTCTTTCTGTAAATGGCCTCAAGTGACCTGTGAAAATGGTTCACTACTCTCTTGACCCAGAAAAACCCTACAAAAACATGCAAATCAAGAGGTTCAAATCACTGTGTTCACTTTAAGAAGGTGAAAGTGTCCAGGCCATCAAGGATATACATATTCCAAAAGCCACCAAATACCTGAAACATGTCACTTTAAAGAAACAATACGTGCCCTTCTAGCTGAATAATGGTAGAGTCTGTAGGTCACCCAGACTGAACAGCGGGACAGGACAAAGAGTGTAGCTCAAAAAAAAAAAAAAAAATGTTGACTTTTTGCTGCACATGCTTTAAACTGCAGAGACGTATGAACGTAAGGGTTTAGATGTAGGGACTCTAGACTCTGAACATACCCAGCTGAACCAAGAGTCTACAATGAAGCAACAACTTTACACAGCCACCCCACACGTGACTCCCCTGCCACACAGCAATGAGCCTCACTGAGAAGGAACAAATTATTCCCCAGAAGAAACTGAAGAGACAAAAACTTATGACATGGGAATAAATTCAGCATGAATAAATGAAAGTTTATTTTAAGAAAAGGAAACAGCACAGTGCATGCCTGTAATCTAAGCACACCGGAAACTGAAGCAGGAGGACTCAAGACAATCCTTGGCTATACAGCAACTTTGAGGCTAGCTAGACTCCAAAACAAAACTATTAAAAATGAAGCTGTATTGAGAGAGGTACAGAGTGATCCTAAGCATCCCAGCTGCCTTTGTTGATCTCTTCCCCTATGTTGAACAAGTCTGAGAGATCCTTGTTTCTACAATGATAACAATCTATGTGGGAAGACAAAAATAGCACTCTTTTTTATGTTTTGTGTTTTTGTTTTTGTTTTGTTTTTGATACACAGTCTCTCTGTGTAGAGCTGGCTGTCCTGGAACTCGCTCTGTACACCAGGATGATCTCAAACTCACAGAGATCCTCCTGCCTCTGCCTCCTGAGTGCTGGGATTAAAGGCATGTGTCATCATTGCCCAGTTAAAACTAGCACTCTTAGACAGCACCTGTATCTCACTCCTTAGATGATAGCCATGTAAATTTGTAAAGGGCATAGATGAGAGAATAAATTCTCAAAAATAGATCAACCCATATATATCTAAATAGTATATTAGTATTTTCCATATAGTTCCATTTGGCAGTCATTTCTGCTTGCGATTAGAGCAGTATTTTTCAAGGTATGTTCCACTGACTGCCTGTACTAGGAACACTGAGTGCTTGTTTAAAGTGTAGATTCCTGATGCAGCAAGATGGCTCAACCTGTGAAAGTACTTGGCACTAATCATGATGACCTGACTTTGATCCCCAGGTCCTACATGTTGGAAAATAGAATTAGAACAACCTCCCACAAGTTATGTGACTTCTGCATCAGCGCCATTTCATGTTCATACCCATGTGCACGCACAAACACACACACACACACACACGTATGTATGTATGTATGTATGTATGTATGTATGTATGTATGTATGTATGATTTTTAAAAAGAAAAATATAGACTCATTAAAAAGGAAACCTTGGGGGGTTGGGGATTTAGCTCAGTGGTAGAGTGCTTGCCTAGGAAGCGCAAGGCCCTAGGTTCGGTCCCCAGCTCCGAAAAAAAAGGAACCAAAAAAAAAAGGAAACCTTGGGCTGGAGAGATGGCTCAGTGGTTAAGAGCACTGACTGCTCGTCCAGAGGTCCTGAGTTCAAATCCCAGCAACCACATGGTGGCTCACAATCATCTGTAATGAGATCCGATGCCCTCTTCAGGTGTGTCTGAAGACAGCTACAGTGAACTTATATATAATAAATAAATCTTAAAAGGAAAAAAAATGAAACCTGGTAGTTGTTCCCACGTAAGCTTGATAACACAAGTTTAGTATTTGGCATTATGGTTCCCCTGTCTGTTGCTAGAGTGTCTTGTTGAACAACAATGCCTCCAATTAAGACAACAATCTTCATGTCAGGCTTGGGTTGAATTAAAGAAGGAAAGAGCTAGTACCATGTAGTCCTGGAGCTGGTAGAGCTCAGCAGTAAAGCATCTGCCTAGCATGCAGGAGGCCCTGAGTTTAATCCCAGTTCCACAAAAGGGAGGGAAAGGAAAGAAAGTGCCTTAATGGAAATGCAGCCTCATAGGTAAAAATTCCCAGATATTAGCTGAGTATGGTTGCAAAAACTGGTAATCCCAGCACTCTGGAGGCAGTAGCTGGGTCACAAATTTGAAGGCAAGCTAATCTGCAGAAAGGGTTTGAGGTAAGCCAGGGCTACATAGTGAGACCTTGAGTAAAATAAAATAAAAGTACCATTTTGGAGTGACCCCTAATATTCACAGTCTGACATGGCTTCTAGCATTTGCCACAATTGTTCTTATACCTTTCCTCTGCTGTCAGATTTATTTTCTTTTAAGATTTATTTATTTATTATATGTAGGTACCCTGTAGCTGTCTTCAGACACACCTGAAGAGGGCATCAGATCTCATTACAGATGGTTGTGAGCCACCATGTGGTTGCTGGAATTTGAACTCAGGACCTCTGGACGAGCAGTCAGTGCTCTTAACCACTGAGCCATCTCTCCAGCCCTGGTGTCAGATTTATAATTCCTCTTTTTTTTTTTATTTTAATCTTTTAGTCCTTGGAAGTCTTGGGGCTAGAGTGATGGCTCGATGGTTAAAAGCACTGACTGCTCTTCCTGAGGATCATGGTTCAATTCCCAGCACCTACATAGCAGCTCACAACTGTCTGTAACTCTCAGTTCAAAGGCTTCTGAGAACACACACACACACACACACACACACACACACACACACACACACACATATTCAGGCAAAACACAGATGAATATAAAATAAAAATTAATTTAAAAAAAGAAAGAAAGTCTCATTTTCTTCCATTTATCTCTTTCCTATGCATCCTAGCAGCAGCATCCTACCAGCACAAAGTACACTATTTTAATTCTGCTTTAATTGTGTATGCATACCGAAGACAGTATCCTATAGTTTACTATAGGCCAGGCATAGATACTAGTTACTGCTTCATTGATTGAAATAAAGATTAGCACTAAGCAGAAATGACACAGGCCTTTAATGCCAGCACTTGGGAGGCAGAAGCAGGCAGATATCGGAGTTTGAGGCCAGCCTGCTCTACAGAGTAAGTTCCAGAACAGCCAGGGCTACACAGAGAGACCCTGTCTCAAAACAAAACAAAACAACAACAACAACAAATAAACCAAAAAAGAAAAAAAAGACAGAAGGGGTTGGGGATTTGGCTCAGTGGTAGAGCACTTGCCTAGCAAGCGCAAGGCCTTGGGTTCGGTCCTCAGCTCCGAAAAAAAAAAAAAAAGAAAAAAAAGAAAAGAAAAAAAAAGACAGACAGAAAGGAAGGAAGACAGACAGACAGACAGACAGACAGACAGACAGACAGACAGATTAGCACCGTACCTGGGAGGCCACTGTGCTCTTGATCTCTGCCTATCAGTCTTCACTTTGCCTTTGGGAGACAAAGCCTCCAGTAAGTTACTTAGCAGCTCTATTGATAATCAGAATTCAAGAAAGTCAGCCCCTTGCCAAAAACTGTGGCTCCTGTTGTAAGATAAAAGGCACAAAGGCCTAATCTGAACACCAGTCCCTTTGCCCTGGTCAAGCATTCAGGTTTATCCAGAGTCTTTTGGAACCTCACACCATAAGGTCAGAAAATCTCCTCAGGGAGGCCTCTTTATAAGACTGGTCCTGGTGTCGAAAGGCAAGATTCCATTGCATAATGAAGGGCAGTGTTTATACTGAGACTGCCCACGGTGTTTTCACATGGACACTAGGGCTTCCACAGTCCCAAACACTTCCAGGCCCTAGTTGTATTTTAGGCAGTCCCACATTAGTTTTTCCCTGCATGAGACCTGTACCCAGGGTATGGTGTGTGTGTGTGTGTGTGTGTGTGTGTGTGTGTGTGTGTGTGTGTGTGTGTTATAAAGTGCATACATATACATGCATGTACACCCATACTTCAAAACACCTGGAGAAATGTTAAAGACTTTTTTCTTAAAGGCAGGAAAATAGGTTGATTTATTTAATTGTTGCTTAGTTCTGGGATTCTGACCTTGTGTTACGCTACTTTACAACCTACACTCCTCATTCTCCTACACCATGAAAGGCTTCCTGTCTAATTATTTCCCTCCCCTGTCATTACCTCCTGCTTAGATTTTTCCAGTATCTCTATTACCTCTATATCAGACTTGAGATTTTCCTGCTCGCAGGTTTAGGCATTTGTCTTCCTTAGATACCCTCAACACCGCATTGCTGCTGTTGCACACGACGCACAGTAAATCATAAATGTGCAGTCCTTACCATCAAGAAACACTGATTCATCACTCAACTTCTTTGTATCCTTTTCATTCCTTCAGCCTTTACTTTTTGTTTTATTTTGTTTTGTTTTACCAGATCTCAGTGCCCCTGTCTTTAAGGAGAAAACTACTGATAAGTAGCCTAGACATACAGTAGAAAGCTAGCGTCCTGGGCATCTGTGGACCCCCTGAGCCAACTTGACTGATTAGCTTAATGAAAACAAAGGACAATGACAATCAAAAGTAAATACAAGGGAATGTCGCTTAAATCAATGAGTGAGGTGCCCGTAATCTCTTAAATAGTCGGTACAAACTGAGAATTGATTCTTAGGAATCTAAGCCAAGGACAGGGGAAGCTTCTGTTGTGCTACAGATTATTTAAAAACAAGACACAAAAAAGACCCTGAGCTCTTTAATCAGAGACACCAAGCCTAAAATCCTGAGCCAGTCACTAATTAGTTTTGTCGTTAATTAGACTGTGAGGAAGTGACTCCTTTCTGTGTCTGTTTTCTTGACTACACGGTCGACTCTAGGGTGATATTTGGATGAAACAGAGACAAAATGGAAAGCCCCTAGTACAGAACTTGGGACACGGGAGGCACACAGACAAGAGCACTTGCTCTTCTCTCCCCAAGCCCCCTTCACCCATTTTCTATGAGCACTTAGGACAACTTGCCCTATGGATGCCCTATTGATTCAGAAGTTCCATGCCATTAAGGTCTATGGTATTAATTCAGAATGGCAGAGCATGTGTGAAAACCAAGCAGCATGATGACTCCCTTACCCCTGCTGGGAGAGAAGGAGGAAATGTCCATGATCTAAGGTTTTGGGATCAACCAAAGGCATCCTCAGTCTCGCCTCATGTCCTACTGAGACAGTTCTTTGACGCTTTGTCAAGGTTATGAGACCGGGAGCTGAGGAGATGGATCAGTAGTTTAGAGCACCTGTTGCTCTTGCAGAGGACACAGTTGGACTCCTAACACCCAATGGTGGTTCACCACGACCCATGACTCCAGTCCCAGGCCCTCAGATGCTCCCTTTTGACCTCCGAGGGCACCAAGGATGCACGTATATCTATATATGCAGGCAAAACACTTGTACATAAAATGAATAAATCTAATAAAAAGTTAAAAAGAATATAGAACAAGTATATGCTACAAGTAGAATTATTACTGAAAGCAACGTCTTAGAAAAATAATTTACTATAAATAGTCAAACTGGACATAACTTACATGCCCTCTAGCCCAGCTTCAGCCTTTGCATTTCTACCCTGGGAAACCTTCAAATAAGGTCCAGGAATATTACAGCAATAAAGTATTTAAATTGTGCTACACTCATATGCTGAAATATTATAAAGCAGTAAGTACAAACAAAAAGTTGCTACATGAAACATTATGAATCAATTTTAAAATTAGTACTGAGACAAAAAAAAAAAGATAAAGCCAGTATGGTGGTCCATGCCTTTAAGCCCAGCACTGAGGAGGTAGAAGCAAGTGGGGTCTCTGTGAGTTCGAAGCCAGCCTGGTCTAAATATTAAGTTCCAGGATAGCCAGGGCTCTATAGAGAGACCTCTGACTAAAAACAAAAACAACAACAACAACAAAACTTTTTTTTAAAAAACCTTAAATAAATAAACAAAAAAGAATACTTAGTTTTCTTATTTAAAAAATAGGAATGGTGATAGGGCCTTAATTCTAAGATGCAGAGGCAGGCAGATCTCTGTGAGTCTGGTCTGTATACCGAATTGCAAGACAGTTGGGACTACAAAGTGAGACACACTCTCAATCAATCAATCAATCATCAATAGGCTTCCTCTTCCTGTAAACAGCCAGAGGTGACCTGTGAAGATGGTTCACTACTTGACCCAGAAAACCCCACAAAATCATGCAAGTCAAGAGGTTCAAACCTTCGGGTTCACTTTAAGAACACCTGGGAAACTGCCCAGGCCATCAAGGGCATGCATATCCACAAAGCCACTAAGTATCTGAAGGATGTCACTTTAAAGAAGCAGTGTGTGCCATTCCGGCGGTATAATGGTGGAGTCAGTAGGTGCACCCAGGCCAAACAGTGGGGCTGGACACAGGGACGGTGGCCAAAAAAGAGTGCTGAATGTTTGCTGTATATGCTTAAAAATGCAGAGAGTAATGCTGAACTTAAGGGTTTGGATGTAGATTCTCCAGTCATTGAACACATCCAGGTGAACAAGGCACCTAAGATGGTGTAGACGAACCTACAGAGCTCATGGCCGGATTAACCCATACATGAGCTCCCCCTGCCACACTGAGATGCTCCTCACTGAGAAGGAACAGATTGTTCCACAGCCAGAAGAGGAGGTGGCACGGAAGAAAAAGATATCCCAGAAGAAACTGAAGAAGCAAAAACTCGTGGCATGGGAATAAATTCATCATAAAATAAGTGCAGATAAAGTAAAATAAATAAATAAATAAATAAATAAATAGGCAAAATCTGAATGAGAACAAAGTATTATGACTCATATGTATGAAGGTTGCTAGGATGAAGTGAAGCCCATTGCTTTTTATTCCAACCTAAAATTTTTAATAGGAAATTATTTTTAAAACAGGCAGAATTCATCTGTGGTGATAAGAATCAGATAATAGTTATTCCTAAAGTGGGCATGGTAGCTTATGTCTACAATTCCCCCCCACACTCCCCCCCAAGGGAGGGGTAGGGCTGTCACAAGTTTTAGTTTGGCCCTGTCTCAAAAACTAAACTAAGCCATCAAAAGGACTGGTGAGACAGCTCAGCAGGTTAAGACACTTACTGCTAAGCTTGGCAAACTCAGTTCAGTTCCCAGAATCCACATGGTGGGAGGACCGAAGCAGTGAAGGCACAAAGATGTTAAGGAACTTGCTTGGTCAGGTAATTACTGGACCTCAGCTAGAGCCTTTGAAGGCCTCCTGGCTTCTGGGCCCTCTCCCAGGCCTGCTCTGACTGTTTATTCCTTCTTTCCTACTCTCTTCCAGACATCACATCACAACTGGACACATCATCTCTACCACTAGAAATGTGGGCTTCATTATAGTTTTGAGTCTCTGTTCCATGGTTGTGGCATGCTTCAACATTCATTTTGACTTCAGGGCATCCCTATGAGTAGGTTTAATCCCTGGTAACACACACACACACACACACACACACACACACACACACACACACACACACACACACACACACACAGTGGAAGAAAGAAAAGAAGACCGTCCAAGAAAATTGCAATTTCATCTCTGAACATACATGAGATTGCTTTGGGGGAAAAAATGAGATTTTCCACCACCTAGGATACAGAAGACTTCAGATTCATTCCTTCCTTTGCTGCAAGGTGGCAGCACTGTCACATGGCAGCTACAGAAAATTTTAAACAGCAGAGAATGTGTCAACACCATAGGGAGTAGAGAATCGCGTGATCAGGGAAAGGGAACAGTCAACAAAGATCGTGAAACTCCAGGAAAGCAACGGAGCCCTTTAGTCTGCTCTCCTGTGTTGAGAGAACCAAGAAACTGTGGCAGAGGAAGACGGCAGGCCTGGAGAAGATTTGCAACCAGCACTTCCTTTATTCCTTCCTTATTTTAGCCAACAAGTTGTCCTTCAGAGATCTGCCTTCCATTAATGTTTCCCCACCAAGACTTTGATGCTTAGTTTGGCCAGATTTCAAGTTGTATTGATGTGTCAGAACACAGGGTGCTATTTAAAGTGTGATTCGATTACAGTATCACGAAGCCCCTTATGGAAAGTCCTTTGAACCAGTCCTTTATGAGATTATCAATCACGTAACTCAAGAGTTTCAGCCTTCAGAACTTTCTCTGGCGTAGCTAAGTCCACGTTGGCTTCAATGAAGCAGGTTTTCAGTTGATAGAAATGCTGTGGAGACTCTGGACATTGACAAATATCTAATTAGATCTTTTCCTTCTTTATGATCTCACCTAGCTATGCCATCAAGAAGTCTTTATAGTAGTGCCTAGTAGTACATGCTTGTAATCCCCAATCTTATGAGGCAGAAGCAAAATCAGGAGTCAAGGCCAGCCTGGTATAGAGGATGAATTCCAAGAAAGTCTGGACTATATGGGAAGATCTCTTTTTTAAAAAAGTCTTTAGAGCATAATACTAATTATATACTTTTGCTAAGAGATACAATTTGGGGGGAATGAATAGCAGCTACTACAAACCGCAAAGAGAACCCCTCATTCACCCAATCTAGCTTTCTCATAACCTCCTGACCCAATGACTAAGGAAGTTGTTTTATCTATACCCATTCCATTTATTCATGAGTGTGGGAATATACACTATTCCATCAGAATGCCTATGCTCATGGGAACCTATGGTCACGACTGTAAATGAATCTTAGTCGAGCCTCAGTTTCTACAAGGTAAAAATTGAGTAGCCATGTCATTTCCCCATGGTGACAAAATAGACTTGAACCAGAACTCAGTTGTACTGATTCTTAAGAGTCCAGTGTTCTCCCCAACACAGGGCACTGACTGACTCATTCTGCCCTGATATCTTCCTCTTTTCTTTTCTTTTTTTTTTTTTTTTTTTTTTTTTTCCGGGCTGGGGATTGAACCCAGGACCTTGCGCTTCCTAGGCAAGCGCTCTACCACTGAGCCAAATCCCCAACCCCATCTCTTTATTTCTTAATGACCGTGTATATACCTCCATGCCTCCTCCATCAGAGAGCACACCTGCGAGTACGTGTCTATCTGCAAGTATGCATAAAGCCTATCTTTAGGTGTTGATGCCCTTTCTGTTAGGGAAACCTTTAGATAATGACAGTTCCCATTGTTGGCATCATAGGTGAAGTCAGGGCAGGCTCCAAAGTCAATCATTAATAGGCAGGTTTGGTTCTTTCTCCAATCAGCTGTATTCCTGGGTCTTCAGGAAACAAGGCAAAATAGTCAGGGTAGAGCCAGATAGTGAGAGTGAAACTTGTTTCCAGGACAGTAAACGCAACAGGAGGCAAGGCTGTAAGGGGCTGTGACAGAGCAACAGTAAGCGCTCATGAACTCAGGCTGGCATGGACACCATCTTAGTCTTCAGCCTAATGATTGCATCCTACGATTCCAACAAGAACGGTAAGTACATATCTAGCCTGATATGCTGGGGCATCCAAAAGTAAACCTAGAAAGCATTTGTAGTCTCTTCCATCAGATAGAGACGTAGACAATACCCAACAAGTTGTACTTTGCTGAAGTTACCCCATACCTGCTGTTAGTAAGCCCAGGGACACATCTATATGTTTCATGAGACATCTTCACGGAATGCTATGCCTGCTTTTTTCCTTGCTTACATGGGTAACCATAAAAGCATGGTCAGACAGTTTTCATGGTGAGATGGTACCACAGTTTTGTAATTAGCCTCACCTAGAACTCTCAAGTTCATGACCCCTCATACAATGTCACCTTCATTTTTAAAGTGGCAACTCGAATAGTTTAAATGGAGATATTAATAGGGGAGCACTGGGGAGCAGTGATACGACGGTAGAACAGGATTGTTGGCCACTCTGGGAATCCTGCTGTTAGTAAGCCCAGGGACACATCTATATGTTTCATGAGACATCTTCACGGAATGCTATGCCTGCTTTTTTCCTTGCTTACATGGGTAACCATAAAAGCATGGTCAGACAGTTTTCATGGTGAGATGGTACCACAGTTTTGGGAATTAGCCTCACCTAGAACTCTCAAGTTCATGACCCCTCATACAATGTCACCTTCATTTTTAAAGTGGCAACTCGAATAGTTTAAATGGAGATATTAATAGGGGAGCACTGGGGAGCAGTGATACGACGGTAGAACAGGATTGTTGGCCACTCTGGGAATCCTTGACTGACTTGAGGATTTCTGTTTGTTTTGTGCAGAGGCTTGAGAGACAGTCTCGGGATGCTAGGCAAGTGCTCCAGTCCTGGTAGTAAATGTTTATTTAAAATATGAATTTTGGGGCTGGGGATTTAGCTCAGTGGTAGAGCGCTTACCTAGGAAGCGCAAGGCCCTGGGTTCGGTCCCCAGCTCCGAAAAAAGAAAAAGAAAAAGAAAAAAAGAACCAAAAAAAAATAATAATAAAATATGAATTTTTTTCAGAGTTTCCTATACATTTCTTTTCTAACATTACCTAGCTGGAGGTTAAGGCAAAGTAATATAAGATGTAGCAATGGCACACGTATGCAAATTAAGAAAATTCACTTAATTCCAGCACTTGAGGGATGGAGGCAGGAGGATTGCAATCAGAACAGAGTCAGCGGGGGCTATAGAGTAAAGTCGTCTTTTTGTTTTTAAGCAGCTAAAGCTAAATGTGGTAGAGAATGGTTTTTAAAGGGATTTTTTATTAGATTTATTCATTTTATTTTATGTGTGAATGTTTAGCCTGCATGTAGGTCTGTACACCACGTATGTACCTGCTGCCATTGGAGGGTGGGAAAGAGCACCAGATCCTCTGGAAATGGAGTTAAGAATAGTTGTGAACCACCATGTGGGAACTGGGAATCAAATTCTAGTTCTCTGCAAGAGCAGCCAGTGAGCCATTCCTGTAGAAGATGCTTTTAATCTCAGCGTTTGGAAGACAGAGAGGTAGGTAGCTCTCTGAATTTAAGGCCAACTTAGTCCACATAGCTAGTTGCAGGCCAGTCAGAGCTAGAATAATGAGACCCTATCTCAAAAAAAGAAGACTAAAACAAAAACAAAACAAAAAACAGAGAAAGAAAATCCCCATACCTTGTGAATGAGTCACGTACCACAAAAGCATAAATAACTAAGTCTGTAGCTCTCTAGATTTCTACACCTCAGGGGTACATAATAAACCTTCATGGCTCTCTCCTTGTAACGCAGCAGAAGCCAGGCATGGCGGCACACACCTTTAACCCCGGCATCTGGGAGGCAGAGGAGCAGATCTGAGTTCAAGGCTAGCCTGGTCTATAACACTTTTCAGGATGGCCGATCTACACAGAGGAACCCTGTCTTGAAAAGCAGATCAGGGGTTGGGGATTTAGCTCAGTGGTACAGCGCTTGCCTAGCAGGCACAAGGCCCTGGGTTCAAGGCCCTGGGTTCGGTCCCCAGTCCAAAAAAAAAGAGAAAAAAGCAGATAAAATAAACTTTTTAAGGCAAATGGATGGGCTATTCTCTCATTAACTTAATAATCACATCTCTTTCATTTTTCTTTCTCTCAGAAATATATCAGTACTCGGTTTTATTTATAACAGGGCAAGTCCTACTTAATGCATTTGGCCATGTGTTTTAAAGTCTCTTTCAGGGAGTACTTGATCTCCCCAGTTCTAAGTTTTATAAGCAGGACCTCTTTTGTCTCTTCTCCTGTCTCAGAATTCTAAAGAGCAAGGACCCAAAGCCCTGACCCAGTTTTCCTTCCTAGATCTCAGAAAGAGCAGCTGCCAAGTGGAACAGCTGCCCAGCTTCTTCCCAGAGGATGTGCGGAGCAACAGGGATTTGGTAATAAGAGGTAGGGAATGGAGATCGTCCTGGAAAACCACTTTGCCATCCCAGGATTTACTTTTTAACCTTTAAAAGATGCCTCCTTATCTCTGTACTTCTTAGTCCAGATCTCAAATATGCTTTTTGAAAAGATTTATTCAGTTTAGACAAATGAGCGCTCTATCTGTATATAGGCCTGCATGCCAGAAGAGGGCATCAGATCCCATTACAGATGGTTGTGAGCCACCATGTGGTTGCTGGGAATTGAACTCAGGACCTCTGGAAGAGCAGCCGGTGCTCTTAACCACTGAGCCATCTCTCCAGCCCTGGAAGTGATTTTCTGTATTAACCTGACACCTAACACATGCCTATATAAATCAGATAGGGATGAAGGAACAGAGGGAAATGCACTCAGGCCGCTCTGCATCTCTGTGCTGAACTCACAGCAGCAACCTATCTCCATGGACTCCTTGCAGGAAGACGAGCAGGGCCTGCACAGTCAGTACCATAAACACAGTCGGAGGAGAAAGTGGACCAAAGCAGGTCAAAGTGTAGCTGTGGAGTTTAGCAGGAGTCAGGATAAAAGTGGGTTATTTGGGCACTGTGCAGATTAAGAACCAACTTTCTTTTTCTGTTTAGTTCCTCCAGAAATTCACACAGATATCAAAGGGGCCCCATTCATCCGAAATCAGACTATAGCTACCCTGCAGTGCCTTGGCTCCAGGAGGAGAGTGACAGTCCACCTTGTATATTCAGAGAGAAGGCCAAAGGTCAAGTACATTCTGAAGAACCGGCCAGTCGTTACTGATCTTCCTAGAAACCGCACTGCTTCCCCAAGCTGTCACCTCAGGCCCACGTCCCAGTTTCAGAACGGATTCCTTCTAACAGGTAAAGTGAGATCAGAGAGCCGATAGAGGCAGGTTGGCACTAACATTCAGCTGACATCCATGCTGGTCAGTGTTTGTTTAGTAGCAGCCAAAGCCACAATGAAAGGTTCTGTTCTCCCTTGGGAAAAAAAATGGTGTCCTCTGAGAACCAGTTTTCTAATTCCTTTAACAAGAATTTGAAATTATACGTATATGTTTATCTATCTGTCCTGGGATTGGCAGAGGGGGCGGGCAGCTCTGGAAGTTAAAGGACAGCTGAGGACAACTTTGGGAGTCAGACCAAACTTAGGTCTTCAGGCTTGGTGGCAAGTGCCTTTATCCACTGATCCAATTAATTGGCTCCAGGTCTCACATTTCTAATTCTAAGACCCTTTTTAGCCCTAGTCTCCTATGATATTCATAAGATCTAAATTTTTTGTTATAAAAGTTCTTATTATAGATCCCTGGCTGACCTAGAACTGCTAATGTAGACCAGGCTAGCCTCAAATTTACAGTTGTGATATTCATAAGATCTAAATTTTTTGATACAGGTTCTTACTATATATCCCTGGCTAGCCTATTACTGCTAATGTAGACCAGTCTAGCCTCAAATTTACAGCAATCTATTTGTTTCTGCCTCTTGAATGCTAGGATTAAAAGTGAATACCACCACACAGGTGGGTGGGCCTTCTTTTAACAGTAGTGTGTGGGCCAAGTAAGGGGTATAAGCCTTGAATTCCAGCACTCAGGAGACAAAGGCAGACAGATTTCTGAGTCTGGGGCCAGCCATGTCTACATAGTGAGTTCCAGGACAGCTAGAGCTGTCAACAAAAAATATTTAAAAAAACCCAATGTTTTGTAAATCTTGTCTATTTTTAGTACACACAGTAAAATTTACAAACAGAATATATTTGTAGTGAAAAGCAATCCCCCTCCTACTCCTGTCCTCAGCCCTCCAGGCCTCTCCCTTGGGACAGAAGGAACTACTATTACCTACTGTATTTTTTTTTCCAAAGACAGCACATACAGGTGTGTATACATTTTCTCTCCCCACACCCTCTTTGGAGACAAAGTCTCATATAGCCCAGGATGTCCTCTAACACCTATGTACCAGGGCTAGCCTTGACCTCCTAAAACTCCTCCCTCTACCTCTGAAGTGTTGGAGTGGCAGGCATGAGACACCACCACAGCTCCTGTGTGTGTGTGAAAAGCACACGCAGAGCCACATGGTGTACCCTCTTCTGCCCCTTGCTTTCCCCACATGCATGGGTTTGTCCCATGTTCATATCCACTAATGTGACTCGTGTAGTCCATGGCCTTGAACATGTTCACATAAGTTCTGTTTCTAAGCGTATTATGTCAGCAGCCCTGGCTCATTCCTCTCAATGGTGTTCTACTATATTACAGTTTATTTCCCTAGTTCACCACCGTTGGGAATTTTGGTTCTTTCTATTCTCTTGCTAATATAAACAGTGGCTTTAGACATTCCTCTTCTGCATCTGCCATTCATCAAGAAAGTGAATTCCAAGGAAGAGCCACAGGATGGCTGGCTCCTTCAGCCCCACAGTGGTGGCTCCATTCCACACGCCTACTTACACCTCCCGAAACCTCGTCTTCCCTAACACAGCGATTCTCAATCTCAATTTCTGCCGTCCTCTCCTTTTACACATTCTTTCCGACGAGTAGTTTCTGACCAGTAGATTAGCATAGAAAGTTCTCTCCTAGTCTCTGTTGCTGTACTGTTGGGAAAATGACACTCAACACTTAAGAGAACCCAGAGGCGGGGTTGGGGATTTGGCTCAGTGGTAAAGCGCTTGCCTAGCAAGCGCAAAGCCCTGGGTTCGATCCCCAGCTCCGAAAAAAAGAATAGAAAAAAAAAAAAAAGAGAAAGAGAGAGAGAGAGAGAACCCAGGGGCAGGGGTGTAAGAAGGATCACAAACAGAATGATGGAGAAATAAACTTTCAAAATCTAGACTAGAGATTGAGAAATAAGAGGGCAGCCATTTTCTCAGGATATGGCCCAAGAGCCGTAACTTGTTTATCCTTACATGACTTGAGTGTTTCATTCACTTTATTATCCTTTAAAAAAACTTCCCCTAAAAGCCAGGCATGGTGGTGCACACCTGGAATCCCATTATACAACATATCAAGTTTGAAGCCAGCCTCGGCTATACAAAATCCTGTTTCAAAAAAAAAAAAAACCCAATTAACTAGTTAATTAAACTCTACCACTGATAATGACAGATTAGAGGGCTCTTAAAACTCAAAACTCAGTGTCAACTTATTTGGACCTTTATTTCCTCTTACCCTGACATCCTGCTTGACCTGATCCCAGTACTGGCCTTAAGTTATTTTCCAGACTACAGTTCTCTCCATGATACTGTATCATTCTGTGTACTGTGGGATCTGAGGAAATTAAGGACATTAGCTGTTAGAACTTCTGAACCAGGAAAACTAGGGTTTAAGAGGGAGGAAAGATGCCAAAGACCAACCTGCCCTGTTGAAAACATTTGCCTTGGGTGTTTGAGCTCCTTCCAGGAGGAAGAGTCTTCCTCCTTCTCTCGGATGCTCCCTCAAGGCAGAGGTTCTGAGATCCAGACCTGAGCCAGTACTGTAGACTATTTGAGGTGCGTAAACCGATCACGTGGATGTATGTAGGTTAGTTTGGTCCCAATCATCATTCACCATTCACTTCTATGAAACCATGATGGCATATCCCAAACAACCGTTTTATAAATGAACTTTTAAAACAAACTTTCTCTCCAAGTCTGAAGAGGCTTATTCTGAATTCAAATCACATTAAATCACCAAGATGTGATAGATCTCAAATAGGTTAGAAGTAAAAACTAGGTAAATAAGTGGTCAGACTTAGAAGGATACAGGAGAGATTCACTCTGAAGTTGCCACACTGGATGACGTCAGTCTGCAGAGGAAGATGTTTAAAATACATTCAGATGACATCAGTGAAAATATCCTCAAAGTAAAGGAAGAACTTGGAATTGTAAGGATGAAAACTTTCATCAACACAGATGGTCACTGCAAGACACGAACCAAACATAAAATACAGAGAAGAAACGTAAGGCAGGGGCTGAGGCTATAGCCCAGTTGATGGAGCAAATGTTTCTAAGTTAAGCTGGTTTCAGTCAGTGTCTTCTCACAGCAACATAAAAGGAACTGGGCCAAGCGCTTCCAATATAGTTTATATTTCCTGCTCCCACTGCTCAGATTTTATACTTAGAAGCTTTCCAGTTACCCATCGGGTTTCGGATTTCATAGAGATCTATCTAGGTTCCTTTTTTTTTTTTTTTTTTTTGGAGGGGGGAGGTCCAAGACAGGATTTCTCCGTGTAACCCTGGCTGTTCTGGAACTTCTGTAGACCAAACTGGCCTTGAACTCAGAGATCTGCCTGCCTTAACCTCTCCAGTGTTAGGAGACCCGTTTTTAATAGGACACAGAAAGATCAAACACCCTACCTGATTTTGTTTTGTCTCTTTGAAACTGGCTCTCATGTACCCCCACTCACTATGTGGGTGAGCATAAACCTGAACTCCCTTTTTCACCCTCCACCCTCTGATTGCTGAGATCACAAGTGTGCACCACACACGCCTGCTTCATCCATTTGATAACTATTTCTACTTTGTTTGTTGAAATGGTCTCACTGTATAGCCTTGGCTGCCCTGGAACTCACTCTATAGACTGGGCTAGCCTCAAACTCCAAGACCCGCCTGCCTCTGACCTACAAGTGGTGGAATTAAAGGTGTGTGCCTCCATTACCCAGTGGAAATAAACTATATTTTCAAACATGTTTTACCTCAATGCTCAGTTACCTGGTAGATAAGATCTGAAAGACATGAACTGCCAATGTGGACGAACATTAATTCAGTGATATTTCTGTTCTGATAGATGAGACTGATTTGGTAGAGTGCTGCTATCCCTCTGGCTGCCAGGCAGAGTTCTCCTGCTTAGACAATCTCTAGGTTTCCCCTCATCTCTCAGACCCAGTTAGCCAGCCTGCAAAACTTTTTCCTACTTGCTTTCTCATCTTTGTTTCTGATCTTCACAACATGCCTGAAAAAGAGATATAGCGATTATTTTTTTTTATTACAGCCATATTTCGAACAGGGAAACCTGAACTTAGAAATCAGGTAACTTGGGCTGGAGAGATGGCTCAGTGGTTAAGAGCACTGACTGCTCTTCCAGAGGTCCTGAGTTCAATTCCCAGCAACCACATGGTAGCTCACAACCATCTGTAATGGGATCTGATGCCCTCTTCTGGTGTGTCTGAAGACAGCTACAGTGTACTTATACATAATACATTAAAAAAAGAAAGAAAGAAAAAGAAAAGAAATCAGGTAATTTGTCCAAGTGAGTTGTTTATCTTCAAAGATACATGTTACTACTCATGGGAATGGACTGCAGTGGGGCCGTGGTGGCATGTGCCTTTGATCCCAGCACTCAGGAGGCAGAGGCAGAAAGATCTTTGAGTTTTCAAGGTCAACTTGGTTTAAAGAACAAGTTCCAGAATAGCCAGGGCTACAAAGAAAAACCCATCTTGAAGTGGGGAAAACGCTAAAGGCAAGCAATGATAAGAAACCATGTAAAATGGAATAAGGGCCCACCAGACGGCTTGGGGGAGGGGACGGTGCTTACTGCCCAATGATGCCATCCAGACAACCTGAGTTCCAATCCTAGTGCTTGCATAAAGACAGAAGGCAGGAACCCCCTTCGCATGGCTGTCCTCTGATCTCCACATAGACAGCTTGGTATGTACCACCCTTAGTAAATGATAACATTTAAGATGGAATAGAAGACTGGGTTTGGTCGCACACCTATAACCTCAGTAGTTGGGAACCTGAGGTAAGGTTCTCACTTACTCATTTCATTTCTTAGGCCAGTCTGGGTGTGTAGGGAGTTCAGTGCCAGTGTGAGCTCCACAGTCACAGCCTGTCTTAAATAAGAAGGGGTGAGGGTTTGGAGAGGATCTGAACTGGATTCGGGTCTGAATTTGGTTAGGTCCACTCTGTAAGCAGGTCAGTTAGTTGCAGACCATGGCCAGAATGCATCTTCCTCACTTTTTTTTTAATCTATTTATCATATATGAGCACACTTTAGCTGTCTTCACACACACCAGTAGAGGACCTCATTACAGATGGTTGTGAGCCACCATGTGGTTGCTGGGAATTGAACTCAGGACCTTTAGAAGAGCAGTCAGTGCTCTTAACTGCTGAGTCATCTCTCCAGCCCTCTTCCTCACTTTTTTTTTTTTTTTTTTTTTTTTTTTTTTTTTTTTGGAGCTGGGGACCAAACCCAGGGCCTTGCAGTTGCTAGGCAATACCACTGAGCTAAATCCCAACCCCTCTTCCTCACTTCTATCCCTAGTCTGAATCCCATCATCTCTCCTCTGCTGTCTCCAAAATCTGCTGCCACCACTGGGCCACGCTGCCTCTACCCTCCTCCCACAATGGTCCATTTCTAACACAGCAGGCCCGTGAGGGGGCAAGTGAAATGAAGCTTATCTGGACATGGTGGCTCATATCTGTGATCCTGGTGCCTAATCAGCTGAGCAGGAGGACTGCTGTGAGTTGGAGGCCTGGCTAGGTTACACAGTGAAACCTGTCTCAAAAAAAGTACTACTTCCCCTCTCCACAAAAAGGTCACTCTTTAGATCAAAACCTTGCAACAGAACTTTATATCCAAAACCCTTAACTTGGCACAGGAGCCCTGTATCCTCCCCACTCCCACCTCCTCCCTTGCTCCTCCTGATAGTTGCTGGCTGTTCCACTGCTTCCCTACAACTGTCACATGTCAGACACACTCTGCCTTGGGGACTTCATTCTCACTGCCCCCTCCCTCTACCTAAACCACTTCCCTCAAGTCTTGGATCAGTTCTAACCTCAGAGAGGGTTGGCCGACACAACAGGTTGCCCAACTACTGTCTGTGAATACTACGCAGACTACTTTATCTTGCAAGGCTTGGGGTTTTGTTGTTGTTATTGGTTTTGGTTTTTACAGATTTATTTTCACTTTGTGTGTGTGTGTGTGTGTGTGTGTGTGTGTGTGTGTGTGTATCACAGGTATGTGGATGTTAGGGGAGGCTGGAAGAATATTGGAACTGAAGTTATAGGCAGTTATGGATGGCCTGATGTGGTGCTGGGAACCAAACCCAAGTCTTCTGCATTAGCAGAAAGTGCTCTTAACCACCAAGCCATCTCTCCAGCCCTAAAATTGACTTTTAAGACAGAGTCTTACACTATGTAGTTCAGGCTGGCTAGGCAATCACTAGTTAGCCCAGGATGGCCTTCAGTTCCTGGTAGTCCTCCTGCCTCGGCCTCACCAATGTTGGGATTACAGGTGTGAGTTATTGCAACTAGCTTCTTGTTCTGGTGTTTGTTTGTTTGTTGTTTTGTTTTGGTGTGTTTAAGAGAGAGTCTCTCTATGTGGCCCTCATTGTCCTGGAACTCACTATGTAAACCAGGCTGCCTCCCAAGTGCTGGGCTCAAAAGGTGTGTGCCACGAGGCCCAGCCCCAGTTTTAATTTTTTCAAGTAGCACTTAGCCTAATAAACAATACCTTTTTTGTTCTGCTTTTTGAGAGGGGTCATGCTAATGATCTTTAACTGGCTTGGTACTCCCTATGGAGTCCATGCAGGCCTTGAACTCAATGTTATCTTCCTGCCTCAGCCTCCTCAGGGCTGGACCATATGCATATCCACTACACCCAGCCATAAAATGTATGATAGTCACTCTTGTCTCCGCTTCTGCCCTGATCCCTCACCTCTTTGTTCTCTTGCTAATATGAATCCAAGTGATATAAAATGTTGAGGCAGTGCCTGGCACATACTAAGACACTGGTTTTTTTATATTAAATGAGTGAAACTGAGGAGAACACGAAGCTGGGTACCTTTCCATCTTCTAGTTCCTCTTGCTCTCCTCGCTGCCTTCTCAGAGTAGTTGACAGGGCTCTGCTAACCAGACCTGCAGCAGTCCTTCAGGCAAATGCATTTCACGTTCTTGTCTGGACTTTGGAGCCACCTCTGTTAATGAAGGAGACTCTCAGCACTGTTACACCCTCCACCTTTATTATGACTGCAAGAACGATAGGAGAGCAGGATATGGTTCGTTCATTCCTGGTCCTCGTCAAAGGCCTCCAGGAGGTTTAATCCATATCTCTTTTCAGTATCTCTGGCCTCATTTATTCTTGGCATTATTCTGTGCCTACTCCTAAAACTTATGAGCATAGAGGTCAACGGGGCCACAGTTAGAAACGCTGTTTGAAGTGAGGAGAGCTAGGGTTTTATCAGGTAAACCAGTACAGGATGGCGCTGGCCTACAGCTGTCCCTCTGGTGCTTCTTTTTGTTTTACAGCTTTTTTACCAGGGATCTCACAATGCATGGTGTACCCAGCGAAGGACAGATCTGCTTCGTCAGAGACAGTGCCCATCACTGCCATCTCCACAACGCTGAGAAGAAAAGGAGAGGAAACTCTGAGCACTGGGGCTTTCCCCATCCCTTTAACACAAGGTACACATTAAGTAGGGACAAAGCAAGAATGGGAAGAAAAAGAGGCATTTTAGCTCCAATATCACTCTAGGTCTCCTGGGAATTTCCTGGAACGTTTTTTAAATTTTTTTTTTTTTTTTTTTTTTTTTTTTTTTTTTTTTTTTTCCAAACTTGGGGACCGAACCCAGGCCCTTGCCCTTCCTGGGCAAATCCTTTCCCCCTGGGTTAAATCCCCAACCCCTAAAAATTTTTTAAAAAATTGATTTGCTAGGAGGCAGTGGTGGTGGTACATGGCTTTGATCTCAGCACTCAGGAGACAGAGGCAGGCAATGAGTTCAAGGCCAGCCTGGTCTACAGAGTTCCAGGACAGCCAGGGCTACAGTGAGAAATCCTGCCTCAAAATAAAAACTGTTTCATGTTTTGAGGGCTGGAGAGATGGCTCAGAGATTAAGAGCTTTGGCTGCTCTTCCAGAGGTCCTGAGTTCAATTCCCAGCAACCACATGGTGGCTCACAATCATAGGATCTGATGCCCTCTTCTGGAACACAGCTGTACATACAGATAGAGCACTCATATACATAAAATAAATAAATAAATCTTTAAAAAAATTGTTCCATGTTATAAATAGGGAAAACCCAGCTCCCCATAGAAAGTTCCCAGACACATCTGTAGTTTGGTGCCATCAATAATTCTTTACCTTGGGGATGGAGAGATGGCTCCGTGATTAAGAACCATCTTGTAGATGCCTTGCGGACAACTCCAATTTGGATCCCAGCACCCACCCCAGTAACTCACGCCACCTGCAATTCTAGTCCCAAAGAATGTGATGCAGCCCAGCACCTGAGGCACACATACTCACACAGGCACATACACATTACACAAATAAAAATAATGAATCCTCTTTTAAAGTGATAATTCATGAAAATGAACTCACCTGTAGCCAGACTTGGAGACACAGTAAATCCAACTGGTACACTTGCAGTGTATTTCTTTTTCTTTTCTTTTTTTTTTTTTCCGGAGCTGGGGACCGAACCCAGGGCCTTGCACTTGCTAGGCAAGCGCTCTACCACTGAGCTAAATCCCCAGCCCCATTGCAGTGTATTTCAATATCAAACAATTATTAACAGAGCTGACGCCAGCCAACCATGTTTCCATCTTTACTCTTTTTTAAAAACAGCCCTTCCTAAATTGGCCAAGCCTCAAATTCTGTAAGATTCAAGTTTGGGTTACGTCCCTGGTTCATACCAATAGAACAGTAAATATGAGATTAGTAATAACAGCATTGATGTGAGCCTCCTGCCCTGCATATGGCTTACGATTCAAAAATATTAACAATTCATCTTTCTTCCTCCTATCCCCTTCAAAAACCAAGAGAGGCAAGGTGATGTTTGGTTCATTTCTTTTGGGGACACGGTCATACTATATAGCCCCGGCTATCCTGGACTCATTAAATAAACCAGGCTAGCCTTGGACTTAAGAGGTCTCCCTGCCTCTGCCTCCTGAGTGTTAGGATGAAAGGTTAGTATCACCAAGACTGAAATAAAGGTGATTTTTGTGCGTTGTTATTTTTCTTTTCTCTGTGCTAAAGATGGAAGGACATGTGATTTTGTAAAAAATATTTTTTATGTACACTGGTATTTTGCCTACATGTGTCTCTGGGTGAGGGTGGCAGATGCCCTGGGGCTGGAGTTACAGACAGCTGTCATGTGGGCACTGGGAACCAACTCGGGTCCTCTGGAAAAGAAGCCTGTGGTCCTGCCCACTGAGCTATCTCTCCAGCCCCATGATTTTTTTAAAAAAAATATTATTTATTTAATGCATATGAGTACACTGTAGCTGTCTTCAGACACACCAGAAGAGGGCATCGGATCCCATTACAGATGGTTGTGAGCCACCTTGTGGTTACTGGGAGTTGAACTCAGGACCTCAGGAAGAGCAGTCTCTCTAGGGAAGAGGCTAGAGAAGAGCCCTGATGCCACCCACTTGATTCTGAGCCTCAAATGAAAATGCAGTCTCTGATTTGCCAGTGGTTAAAAAAGCCCACTTGATTCCTGAGTTCTCAAATGAAAATCTGTAATGGGACAGTCTCCGTGTGTCTCTGAATAAATCTGTTTTAAAAAAAAAAAAAAAAAAAAAAAAAAAAAAAAAGAAAATGCAGCTGTCTCTGATTAAGGCTGTGATTAGTCTGTATGGCATGAGAGTTCAAGCCAAGGTGAGCCCTGCTCATGTTCTCTCTCCTTTCCCTCCTTCCCTCTTTCCTTTCAGACATAGACGTGTCCTTAAAGAGGAGGCAGAAATGGAGTATCATAGTTAAAGCTCTGATTGCTGCTACTCTGCTGCTCAGTGGGGCCGCTATTATAGTGTTTGTCATCTTTGAAGTCCCTTGCCCGGTAAGTTTGCTGGTGTGTGCTGATGCACTGGGTCTCAGGCTTCATCAGTGAACACTGCCTTCTGCTGGAAGGGCAGCACAGCAGAAGGAAAGCAAACAGCAGCTGGGTGGCTGGTGGAAAGTGGCTTTGACTTCTCCATTCCACAGCTGCCTCATCTGTAAAATAGGGCTCCTGGGGTTTGCCTTGCTTGGGACTGTGAAAGGTAATTCGGATCCATCCCATATGAGAGGCACTGGGCACAAACAAGGGGTGCTACCCCCATCACCCCACAGGGTTGCTCTGTATAGCCCTCGGCTATCCTGGAACTCACTCTGTAGACCAAGTTGGTGAGACCCACCTGCCTCTGTCTCCATAAAGGCATGCACGCTGCTGCCACCCCACCCCTGGCTCCTCGAGGGTGACATATATGTATATGTGTGTGTGTGTGCGTGTGTGTGTGTGTGTGCGTGTGTGTGTGTGCGTGTGTGCGTGTGTGTGTGTGCGCGCGTGTGTGTGTGCGTGTGTGTGTGTGTCTGTGTGTGTCTGTGTGTATGGTGTGTGTATCTGTGTGTGTGTGTGTGTGTGTGTGTGTGTGTGTTTGATATGCATTGGTGCCTTGCCTGCATGTGTATCTGTGTAAAGGTGTCAGAACTCCTGGAGATGGAGTTTCAGACAAATGCGAACTGCCATGCAGTTGCTGGGAACTGAACTCAGGACCTGGGGAAGAACAGTCAGTGCTCTTAGCTACTGAGGCCTCTTTCCAGCCCTACCATGCTCTCATAATGTGAGCTCCTTCTCTCCACTCTCTAGGGTCTTCCTTAGAGATGAAGATTTTTCTAGAATTCTAGAACTCGGGAGGTAGAGAGCAGACCAGAAATTCCAGGCCAGCCTTGCCCATTTTGCAAATGATGTCAGCCAGGTTACCTGAGAGAGAGAAGGGGGAGGTGGAGAGGGCTAAGAAATAAAGTAGTATTTTCTTGAAATGATATTTGGAAGATAATCAAATGTGCATCAGTCACTGAAGTGATAACCAGTTATGCTTTCTGCAGTGTCAATGCCTACGACGGCTGTGCCAATGCCAGTGGCTATGGAGAAGGGAAAGGAAGGAAGACCAGCAACCCGGGACAACTGAGTCCAAGGTGGACTCTCAGCCTGAGAAGGAAAGTATTCTTTGTAGAGTTCATGCCATTTGTTTACACAAAACAATGTTAGTCTGTAAGTAATGAGATGTAGGGAAGTGTTTCAGTTATAACGCGAGTGTGATGAACTATTCTGTGACAAAATACTGCCAGATGTGGTGGCATACACCCCTTTAATCCCAACACTCAGGAGGCAAAGGCAGGCAGATTTCTATGAGTTTAGGCTATCCTGGTATACATAGTGAATTCCAGGAGAGGCAAAAAAGAAAAAGTTATTTGGCTGGGTGTGGAAGTATAGACCTATAATCCTAGCACTTTGGAGGTAGGTGGAGAATCAATAGTTCAAGGCCAGCTTCAGCTTCAGCTTTATAGGACATTTGAGGCTATCCTGGGCTATAGGAGATACCATTTAAACAAATACAGAGGAAAAAGAAGAAAGGATGAAAAGGAAGAGGCAGAGAAAGAGGAGGAGGAGGAGAAGAGAGACAGAGACAGAGACAGTGAGTTGTGGAAAAGGGAGGGAAGGGAGAAGTTGGAGAGAGATAAAATGCTTATTTCTGGGACCCATATAGACTGGATCAGAATGTCTAGTGTCTAGAATGGGTCTAGGAATCTTTATTATTCTTACTATTCTTACAGATGGATTCTCACTATGTTGCCCAGGCTAGACTTGATTTTTATTTTTATTTCAAATCATCCACCTGCCTCAGCTTTCCAAGAAGCATGAAGCAGACTTATGCTATGGAGTTCATCTTATTCTTAGAATTTTAACAAGTCCCTTAAAAAGTATGAAGAGATGGCTCAGAAGTTAAGAACAGTTCTTACTCTCCACATGGGTGGCCCAGGACTACCTTGTAACTCCAGGTCCATGGCTTACAATGCCCTCTTCTGACCTCCGTGGGTACAAACATGGTGCACACACAAACAAGCAGCCAACTACACATAAAAATAAAATTTAAAAAGCTCTGTAAGTAGAGGTGGATTTATGTTGAAACTAATAATACTTCAGGTCCCAGGACCCTGAACAAGGTTTGTATCCAATGTGAGTTTTACATTTCTTTTTTGTTTGTTTTGGTTTTGTTTATTTGCTTGTTTGGGTTTTTGTTTTTTGTTTGTTTGTTTGTTTGTTCATTTTGAGACAGGGTTTCTCTGTGTAGCCCCGGCTGTCCCGGAACTCACTCTGTAGACCAGACTGGACTCAAACTCAGAGATCTGCCTGCCTCTGCCTCCTGAGTGCTGACGTTAAAGGCATGCACCATCACACAGTTAAGTTTTACATTTCTTTAGGAAGGTCCTCCTAATTGTAAGATCTTTAGCACGAAAACACGTGTGTTCAAACTGGGTAACTCTCAGATACAGCGATGTTCAGGATCCGCTGCACGTCAACTCAGTTTAGTGACATGGCAAAGCCACTTTACTTTCCTTGTCTTTGGGTTTCCTGACAAGATTATGAATAGTGCCTTTTGGTGTTTGACCTGACACTACAGGTTGATTCACTGAGCTGCTTTCAATGCCGATTCCCAGGCCAGGTGTAGACTCAGCTTTGGAACAGTAGAAAGTGATAGGTGGACCATTTCCCCAAAACATCCAGACTCTCACTGAGGTAAAAAGACAAGGCTTCCACTGGACCTAGCACAAAGCCTCAGTCTGGGCATCACAGCAAGACTGTGTCAAAAAACAAATAAACAAAACCAGTCATCAAACAAAAGGCACTCCCCCACACTAAACTAAACAAGTTGCCCATTTCTGTAGAATTACAGCACTGAGAATTGTTTTCAAAGAGGTTGTAGTAAAGGGGTTTGATCCCTAGTACCACATGCACACATACATACACACACACACACACGCACACACACATACACACACACACACACACACACACATATACATACACACATGCACACACATGCACATACACATACACACATGCACACATACACATGCACACACATACACACACAGACACACACACATGCACAACACACACATGCACACACATGCACATACATATACATACACACATGCACACATACATACATGCACACACATACACACACAGACACACACACACACACACACGCATGCACACACCTGTATAGTCCAGCATGGCACAGGTGTTGCTATTCTTTTCAAGCCGTATCAACTGCACAGAATAGTGACAAGCACAACACAACACCCCACACCCACACACTCCATTCCCCAGCCTAGCAACAGGCTTTTTCTTGTCTCGGTATTCAAACACAGGAACTCATTTGTCTCCTTGGGGTTAGATTAATGTTTTCTAATGAGTATGGATGTTTTGCATGAATGTATGGATGTACACCATGTTCACTCCTGGTGCCTTTGGGGGCTGGAAGAGGAATAAGACTCACTCAGGACTTCAGCCAGTCCCCACAGGTGTGGTAGCACACACCCATAGTCCCAGCACTTGGAGATGGTAGCAGGAGGACCAAGAGTTCGAGGCCTTTTCCACTACATAGTGAGGTAGCTTGGTATACGAGAGATCCTGTCTCAAACATAAATCCCTGTCTAAATCCCGACCCCTTTAAGAACATAATGAGATCTTCTGGGTTTGATTCGAAAAAGGAAGTAGAATTCCTGTGGATTTAAAGCAGCTGGACACGCAGGGCCTTTTCCATCGGAGAGAACACGGTCCGGAAGGGGAGAAGACGAGCACCCAGCAGTGATTCATAGATTCTTAGTTCAGGAGCAGTGTTCAGTCTCGGAACAATCGTTGGCAGCAAAGAGAGTGCTTGATTTGTAGGATTCTCTCCCCAGCCATCCCTGCTGATTCAGGCCATTCACACCCTTATTCATGCGTCTCTTCCACCTCTAGGTCCGACAGGATGTTCCTAACTCTTCAGCCTCAAAGAAAACAACAGGCACCACTGTAATCCACCAGACGTACTTCTGAGCTCTGCTTTGCCTGACTCTGAAAGCAGGTGCTGTCTTCGACACCACTGTCTCCTCATTGCAAATCAATAGGCGATGACACTTGAAGCTCTCACACTCATCTTCACGGGGACATTACAATCAAACAGCATGCCTGGACAGCGAAGGAAGAGCGTGGGTAGAGCAGAGCTACCTTCATGCCACAACTGACACGGCCATAAGCCTCTGTGATTCACTCTGCACAGTCACTCTCCATCCCAGCAAATGAAGACAAAGTCCTTGCCTCCAAGTGTTCCGAATGGATCTTACTGCTCTCAGGGATAAAAGACAAACACAGCCTCCAAAGGCCGGGAGGTGACACTGCGGCACACATCCCGGCTCCACTCAGCCTCCCAGCTTTCCTCGTACTCACTGGGTGTCATTTACCTTCCGCAGGTGCACCTGCCGCTATCAGCAACCTGGTAAAGGGAACCCAGCCGCAGGCATCCCAAGGCCCTTCTCTATGAGTCATTCCTAAAGGGTTCCAGAACAGCAGGAATATAGCTTCAAATGAAATCTGAAGGTTCAGAATTCCTAAAGTAAACCTGATATTATGCCCTTTTTTGTTTTTTGTTTTTTTGTTTTTGTTTTTGTGTGTGTGTGTGTGTGTGTGTGTGTGTGTGTGTGTGTGTGTGTGTGCTTTGATTTGGACTAAGGTTCTCACAGTGAAAGTACCCTGCAACTTGGCTATATACTAAACCCTTTTTGTAAAAGTAACTTTTATTTTGAGACAGGGTGTCACCGGGTTCCAAGGACCTGGAACTCTCTGGGTGCCTTGAACTTTCAACTCTCTTGCTTCAGCTTCCAAGAGGAGCTGGCAATACAAGTGTGCACCATCAGGCCTGGCTATGCCTTATTTAATTTTTAATTTTTTGAGACAGGATATTATGATGTGGCTCAGGCTGGCCTCTAACTTGCTATGTAGCTGAAGCCCAGACCTCCCCACCTCCTGGCTAGGCCTTATTTTACCAATGAGCTGCACATGGTTTTGAGAAGGACTCTAGAACAAGATGATTGTATGATGAGCCCTCTCACAGGAGCATAGCTGTGAACAGAGTCTGACCTGCTCATTAAGAGTTCAATGAGAGCTAGGCAGAGGTGGCACATGCCTTTAATTCAAGCACTCAGGAGGCAGATCTCTTAGGTCATGGCCAGCCTGGTCTACAGAGTGAGTTCCAGGACAGCCAGGGCTACACAGAGAAACCCTGTCTCAAAAAATAAAACAAGAACATACAGTTCTGTGGAAAATAGAGCCAGGGACTGAAGCAACTGAAGCAGTGGACATGGTTGTCCTGCTTCTTTGTCTGTGATTGTGAAACCATTCCAGTTGCCAAATGTTCCACGCGCCCCCCACACTCACACACTCTCTCTCTGTCTCTCTGTCTCTCTGTCTCTGTCTCTGTCTCTCTCTCTCTCTCACACACACTCTCTCTCTCTCTCTCTCTCTCTCTCACACACACACACACACACACACACACACACACACACACACACACACTCCCAGAATGACCTTCAGCTCATGATCCCCCTCTCTCCCCCTTCCCATGTCCTTGGATTCCAGGCATGTGTCACCAGGCCTGGCAAGTGATTCTGTTTTCTTAGTTCTCGAGACGAAACCATACACAAAGCCTAACCTTCCTCCTTCCACTTTAAGTACTGTTCCCAACAGAATTCTTGAAAGTGCGCTAACTAAGCAGGGGAACAAGCTGAGCCAGGAGGGAAGGACAGATACAGGGCCACAGTGAGTCAAAGTTTCCTGGAAGAGCGGAAGAACCTCTCAAACCCCACAGAACACACTTTCAGCACACAGCAGACAGGGGACACAAGACCATGAGTGGATCATTTGCACCCTGCTAGTGATTCAAAACATCACCTCACATTTATTCTGATATCCATTACTTTGCTTGACCCTAAGCTTGAGAGAGAAAATTTTGCTCTTTGCCAGGTCTAGGAGGGGAGGTTATTTAAGACTCTATTTGATTCTAGGATTAATGCCAGTATTCACCCCTTCCCTCACCAACAGAATGTTCCATAACCCAGAACATGAGATTTCCCAGAAGATAAGAGCTCTGCTGGGTCTGTGCTCATCAGTTCTGCTCTTCTGTGAGACAATAACCTGGGTCACACCTGTACTGGCTTTCTTCGTGGAATCTGACACGGTCCAAACTGTGCATTCTGTGTGGGGACAGTTGTCTTGGCAAAAGCGAGAATCTTCTGAGATTTCCCCTCTCCCTAATCAGCTAACAGCTTTGAATCCCTCCCCCAGTGCAGGGAGGATTTGGAAACTAGGAGCTGAGAAGAGCAAAGGAAGGGGGCACTCCTGTGTGGACTTTGCAATGTGGACTTCAGTCTGCAGATTGCCCCAGTCACACGAATGCTCCAGCATCAGTCTAGATACGCTCTTACAGAACACTCAATGCCAGTGAGTCCTCTGCAGAGCACCAAATTCCTGTTGCAAATGATTTCTCATTAAAGTTTCATGTTTTGTTTTTCTGATTACTGAAGTGCATTCTCCTTATCAAAATTTACAGGGGTTGGGGATTTAGCTCAGTGGTAGAGCACTTGCCTAGCAACCGCAAGGCCCTGGGTTCGGTCTCCAGCTCCGAAAAAAAAAAAAGAAAAAAATTTACAGCAAATAATGGAGAAAGTAAAGGAATAGAGGAATAAAAGTTACATTAATCTCTCCTCCCACAGGTAACCAGTAACACTGATAATTCTTTTATTGGCATTACAAATATATATGCATACGATACCACTTTTAACCTGATGCTTTTTTTTACCACTAATACATTAGCACCGCATTTCCAATTAGCATACTAATTACCTTGTGGGTATTTTCAGTTTCAAAGGGAGCTAGAAGCCTTTCTTTCTGAAGGGTTGGTATGACCCTGAGACCTTTTGTTTTGTTTTGCATTGCTAGATAAGATCTTGTGCAGTCCAGCTAACTATGACTTCACAATGTGATTGAGGTGATCTTGAACTCCTGCTCTCTTCTCTTCTCTTCTCCTCTCCTCTCTCTCCCTCTCCTCTCCTCTCCTCTCCTGTCCTCCCCCTCTCCTCTCTCCTCTCTCCTCCTCCTCTCTCCCCCCTCTCTCCTCCCCCTCCTCCCCCTCTTCTTCCTCTCTCTCCCCTCCCCCCCACCACAGGACTGTGGTTATAAGTCTGCACAACCCACCAGGCTAATATCCTAAGACGGTACTTTTTTTTTTCTCCTCTCACTCTGTAGCCCAGGCCCTGAACTTGCTATGTAGGACTGACTGTCATGATCCTCCTGCCTCAGCGGCCCAAGTACTGAGACTACAGGTGTGGAGCACCTGCTCAGCTCCTCAGTACTTTTTGGTAGGTCCAAAGGTGAAGGCAGACAGTTGCTTGGTGCAAACAAGGCAAGTTCAAAAAACCTCTACTTTGAACTTTTGAAGCGATTGCCTAATGACGTTGAGTCCATGGCTGTGCTTGTGGGCTGTTAGGAGGATGGCTTCAAAGCCAGGCACTATGGCTCAGGAATGATCCTAGCACTGGACAGCAGAGGCAGAAGACTGCCTGCCAGGAATTCCTCCAGCCAGCAAGGACTACACAGTGAGCTCTCTGCCAACCTTGGCTACAGAGTGAGACCCTGTCTCAGAAGACAACTCCTGTCTCAAGCAAACAACCATCGAGGAGAAGTGGGACCTGCTTTAGAGAAAAGAGGCGGGGAGGGGAAACTTCAAGTATGAGATGTACATAGGAAAACTTCACAGTGAAGTTTTTTGTAAGCTAAGTGTGATGGTTTGTATATGTTTGGTCTAGGGAGTGGCACTATTGGAAGGTGTAGCCTTGTTGGAGTAGGTGTGTCACTGTGGGAGTGGGCTTTGTCCTAGCTGCCCGGAAGCCAGTATCCTTCTAGCAGCCTTCAGCCTTTTCATGTAGACCTCTCAGCTCCTCCTGCACCATGCCTGCCTGGATGCTGCCATGCTCCCGCCTTGATGATAATGGACTGACCCTCTGAACCTGAAAGCCAGCCCCAATTAAATGTTGTCCTTATAGGAGTTGCCTTGGTCCTGGTGAAGGTTCACAGCAATAAAACCCTAACTAAGATACTAAGCAAAATATAAAGTTAAAAAAGGAGCTACAAGAAAAGTTTTTTTCTTAAAAAGTGTCATTTTGTTAAATATAAATATAAAATATAAAAATATAAAGGACTAGAGAGGAACTTCCAGAGAAACTGAGTTTGGTTCTTAGCACCCACATAACCATCTGTAACTCTTGTTCCAAGGGACCTTTGCCCTCTTCTGGTTTCCACAGGTACCAACACGCATGTGGCATTCGTTTGCACATACCCACATCCACATAAATTAAAATAACAAAAATAAATCTAAAATATTGTAGACACAAAATATGTAGCAAATATATAACTGTTTCTTCATCTTCATAGTTAGTTATTGTGCATCTGTGTTTTGTCTTCATGTTTGAATATGCTGTATATACATCTGGTATCTGTGGTTCTGAGCTGACATGAGGGGCTGAGGACTGAATGTGGGTCCTCTACAAGAGCAACAGGTATTCTTCAGTGCTGAGTCATCTCTCCAGTCTCCACTTCTTAATTTTTAAAAAAGATTTATTTATTTTTATGTATATGAGTACATTATAGCTAGCTGTCTTCAGACACAACAGAAGAGGGCATCGGATCCCAGTACTGATGGTTGTGAGCCACCATGTGGTTGCTGGGATTTGAACTCAGGACCTCTGGAAGAGCAGTCAGTGCTGTTAACCCTGAGCCCTCTCTCCAGCTTCCTGTTTCTTAATTTTTAAGCTATAACTGACTGAATCAAAACTGACCAAGCTGGTTTTGGTGGCACATGCTTGCAATGCCCCTACTCAGGCAACTGAGGCAGGAGACATGCCATGAGTTTGAAGACAACCTGGGCTACATAATGAGTATAAGACTAGCCTGTGCTAGATAGAGATTTTTGTCTTAAACAAACAAACAAAAATCAAACTGATGTCGCCTTCTGAAGATCTGGGCTTGCTGAGCAAGCATTAACATTCCTCCTTTCCTGCACTCCAAAGTTGTGCAGGGGTGGGCTTAGGGGCAGCAGCAGCCCTAACCACTGTCTACCCCCACTTCCCATTCTAGATGCTTTTTAAATGCTACCCAACAGATTCTGACCTAAAGTGTTTTCCCAGCGATTAGATTCAGCTATTTTCCAACAGTTCCTTAGGACAAGGGGCCATAAACCCTTTACTTATTGACATATTTGCCTAGGACAGGTTAAGAGTCTATGTTCCCCCTCCCTCCCACTCTCAGAATTCCATTCCCAAGTTCATACAACAGGCTTCAAACCGTCTTGAGGACTATTTCTCTATCAAGTGTAGTTCCTGGTTCTTGTCCTTGAAAACCTGTAGTGCCCCTATGAATTTGTGTCACGTTACATATTGCTTTATATAACGGAACATCGTGTTTGTTGTAAGTTCTCAAACTATGCATTGTTGATGTCCCATCAGAATGGACAGTTAAGAGTGGCAGAGTTCAGCATTTTTTTTCCCTAGTGAAGGAAAAGGCTCCCAGGGCCTTGCATGTGCCATACAAGTGCTCTACATCTCAAGTCCTTTTCTGTTTTTACTTTGAGACACAGCCTAACTTTCCTAGGCTGGCTTTGAACTTGTGATCTTCCTGAGTAGCTGAGATTATAAAACTGTGACACCATGCCTGACTCCTTTGGTATGAAAGAATCAGGTAATCTTCATTTTTACATAAAGATTGCTACTGGATTCTTTGTAATTTAAGACTTATTTTTTAAATTGTGTATGTGCCCACAGAGGACAGAGGCATCCGATACTCCTGGAGTTGGAGTTGGAGTTACAGAACTGCCCAACATGGATGCTAAGAACCAAATTCAAGTCCTCTGCAAAAGTAGTACCCCTTAAGGGCTGAGCCCTCTCCAACCCCAAGGTGCTATTGGGTTTTTAGAAAAGGCAAATCAAAAAGGGCCTACCCTGTGATTGTTGGTGAAGCTTGAATTCATCTCCTGTTTACTATATTACTATGACTACCACTGCCACTACAACACTATTACTACTATTATTACTATCTATTACTACAGCTACAATGCTAGTACTATTACTACTACTGCTACTACTGCGGCTGCTGCTACTACTACTGCTGCTACTACTACTGCTGCTGCTATTACTACTACTGCTGCTACTACTATTACCATTACTGCTACTACTATTGCTACTACTACAACTGCTACTACTACTATTACTACTGCTGTTACTAGTACTACAACAGCTACTACTACTATTGCTACTACTACAACTGCTACTGTTACTATTACTACTACTGCTACTACTACTACTATTAGTACTGCTACTGCTACTACTTTGAAGCTTTGAGAAAGGGTCTCTCTATGTAGCTATGGCTAGCCTGGAACTATCATTATGTAGACCAGAATGGCCTTGAGTTCATAGAGATCCACCTGCCTCTGCCTCTCAAGCTCTGGGATTACATGCATGTGCCACCACACCCAACAAATTCATGTCTTAATTCATATTCATGTGTTGTCATTTTTAACGTGTGTGCACACGTGCATGTGTATGCCTGTGTGTGGAGATGGAAGGACAATCTTGGATGTCATCCTTAGGAGTACTATCTACCTCTTCAGAGACATGGACTTCTCACCAGCCTGGAGCTTACTAATGGGCCAGGCTGGCTGGGCTGGCAGGGGAGTCCCAGGAGCCCTGCTGTCTCCGCCTCCCCAGCACTGAAATGGCAAGCTTACACTATCACACCATTTTCTTTACATGAGTAATGGGGATCAAACTCAGCTTCTCATGCTTGCAATGTGCTTTGCAGACTGAGTGGCCCCTCCGCCAGGATCTTGTTGGTAGTTTTGAGTCTTATACAGTTGAGGATGACCTTGAACTCCCCTGCTTCTTGCCTCTGAGTGCTGAGTGCCCACCCAGCTACATCATGCTAAAGACTGAAGCAAAGCTTCGTGGTCATTCTGCCAACTAAGCTTCAATCCCAGCTCTGGTTTTGTTTTTGCTTTTGTCTGTTTGCCTGTTGGTCTGTTTGCCTGTTGGTCTGTCTGTCTGTCTGTCTGTCTTTACAATTGTCTCCCTAACCTAGACTAGCTGAATTCATATATGCAGCCCAGCCTGACCTAGAAGTCATCATTGGTATTCTTGCCTCAGCCTCCCAAGTGCTGGGATTAAAGGCAGGAGTTAATAAACTAATTTTATAGTCTTCTTTCTCAGATTTTTATATCTCTTGTACTTACATCTCCTTCTGGGACGCCTTTTTAAAAAAGATTTATTTGTACCACTTAAGACTAAGTGGTGTAGGCTGGACTTGAATTTATGACAATCTTCTTGCTTCCGTTTCCCAAGTGCTGGGATTTCCAACATTTTTTCTTTTCCTTATCCAAAATTTTGACCTGAATTTTAAGGAAATGCAGCTTCACTTGTACACTGGAATTTTAGGCCAAATAAATCTGATCTCCCCGTACTGTTCTTTCATTTGGTGCCACTTAGCAACAAATGCTCTTTGGGATTTGTTAGGGGCGTTCAAATGGACTCCTGTGAATTTGTGCCACCTAGTGGCTAAAGTAGTAACTGCATCCTGAAAAGCACAGGGTGGTCATGAATCAATGCAACACAGGGAAGTCAGAAGTGGGGTCTGTACTGCCCAGTGGGAAAATGCTTCCTAACAGCCAATGATTGCTCTACTTCAAGTCTCATTTTCTAAACGACTTAAAGTAGAATGGGACAGGATAGATTCCGAGGCTTAGAGCCCTGCTCTCTGCAGGATTACACGGTGCCCTGAAGACTTTCCAAGGATCTTACTCAAGTCACTCCTCCTCCCTAATATGCTAGAAATGAAAATAAACAGTGCGGGGTACAGGATCCTTTTTAACCTCTGGAAGAATCAAACTCCCTGCTGAGAAGACACAAAGTAGAGGATCCCCGAACCAGACGTATGGAAATATCAGTAGTCTCTCGTAGGATGAGTAGGCTAGGGCATGTCTGTCTAGGGCTGTGTCAGAAGGAACTCACAGAGTCACTGTGTTCACTAGACTGGTCTTACCTTCTGAGTGCTGGGATAAAAAGTGTCACCATGCCTCTTCCTCCTCCTCCTTTACATATATACATACTTTGCCTGTGAGCTGCTCAGGGTTTAAAGATACCTGCCACCAAGCCCAAGAACCCAAGTCCCCTCCTTCTCTGGGACTTACAGGACTTAGAAAGAACCAACTTCTATTGTAAGTAATTCCCTACACTTCACAAGCACGTGGCAGGCTTCTCACCCTGCACAAATAAAATTTTTAAATATAATTTTTTTAGAATTATTTATTTTATGTAAGTAAGTACACTGTAGCTGTCTTCAGACACACCAGAAGAGGGCATCAGATCCTATGGTTGTGAACCACCATGTGGTTGCTGGGAATTGAAATCAGGACCTCTGAAATAGTAGTCAGTGCTCTTAACTGCTGAGTCATCTCTCCAATCCTTTAAATATAATTTTTAAAAGATCAGAATTTTCTTATGTATATATGTGTTTGCCTGTGTAAGCTTGTGTGTACCATGTATACACAGGAGCCCTGGAGACCAGAAGAGGGCATCCTGTGTCACTGTCCTCTGTGCAGTAAGCATTCCTGACCACTCTCTGGCTCCTGTGTCACCGTCTAATGTGCATTTTACTTATTTTGTTTTTGCCTTTTGAGACAAAGTCTTAATTAGCCCATGCTAGCCTCCAAATAACTATAGCCAAGGATGGTCTAGAAGTCCTGACTCTCCTGCCTCCTTCCAGAGTAGAAGTTTAGGCTCATCCTCAGCTACATAACCATTAGAAACCAGTATGGGCTACATGAGACTCTCAAAAAAAATTAAAAATAACTGCCAGGATTTGAGGTTCTAATAGTCCCACCTGGTTTCAAGATCTCGTTTTCACTTTGCCTTCTATGGCTGGATTTAAAATGTTCTTAATGCTTAGCCTAAAAAGTTCTATAAAATGAAACATCTCAAAAACCTCCCAATTTGTTTTCTATTTTATTTATTTATTTATTTATTTATTTATTTATTTATTTATTTATTTATTTATTTTTGGTTCTTTTTTTCGGAGCTGGGGACTGAACCCAGAGCCTTGCGCTTCCCAGGCAAGCACTCTACCACTGAGCTAAATCCCCAACCCCACTATTTATTTTTGAGATAAGGTCTTATCCACTTGCCTCTGTCTCCCAAGTGCTGAGATTAAAGTCATGTGCTTTTATTCTATTTATTTATTATTTTATCTATTTATTTACTTTTTAAAAAAAATTATTTATTTTTACACTCCAGATTTTATTCCCTCTTGGTCTACTCTCCAGCTGTTCCACATCCCATACCCCCCCCCCCCGCCTCATCTCCACGAGGATGTCCCCACCCCCCATCCCACCAGACCTCTAAACTTCCTGGAGCCTCCAGTCTCTTGAGGGTTAGGTGCATCTTCTCTGACTGAACCCAGACCCGGGAGTCCTCTGCTGTGTATGTGTTGGGGGCCTCATCTCAGCTGGTGTATGCTGCCTGGCTGGTGATCCAGTGTCTGAGAGATCTCGGGATCCAGGTTAATTTAGACAGCTGGTCTTCCTACAGGGCTGCCCTCTTCCTCGGCTTCCTCCAGCTTTTCCCTAATTCAACCATTTTTTAAAAAAAGATTTATTATGTATACAGTGCACCAGATCTAATAATAGAAGGTTGTGAGCCACCATGTAGTTTGCTGGGAATTGAACTCGGGACCTCTGAACCTCTGGAAGAGCAGTCAGCGCTCTTAACCATTGAGCCATCTCTCCAGCCTGCTGTTTATTTACTTTGAGACAGGGTCTCTCTATGTAGCCCTGGCTGTCCTGGAAGTCTCTGTGTAGACCAGGCTGGCCTGGAACTCAGACAGACACATGCCTCTGCCTTTCAGTTAACATAACAACTGCACGCATTTGCGTGTGGGAGGTGACTGTGATGTCTCAATACACGCATATAATATATAGGAGGCAACAGGGTAATCATCGTTTTCATCATCTTAACCTCACCTTGGGGACATTTAAAACCCTCGTCGAGCTAGGTATTCGGAAATGTTCACTAAACTGTTAACTGCAGCTGGAAGTGCTACAGAAAACCAGAACTTCTTCCCAACAATGTCTCCATACTCCAAACCCAACCTTTTCCCATCCTTCCTCCTCCCTACCCTTCCGAGCTTCTGTGGCCTCCTCACTTGCATTCTCCATCTCTGGGGGCTATTATTTTTTTAGCTTCCACTCATTAGTGGAAGGATTGTGAAGGGCTCTACTTTATCAGCATGCATGACAAAGCAAGGTGGTTGGGTTGTCAGCATATCCCACCCTATTCTCTTTGTTTTGGTTTTTCCGAGGGTGTGTGTGTGTGTGTGTGTGTGTGTGTGTGTGTGTGTGTGTGTGTGTTTATGTCATTTCTTTTGAGAAAGGGTCCGATGTAGCCCAGGCTATCCTCAAACTCATTATGTAGCTAAGCCTGGCCTTGAACTTCTCACCACCTAAGTGCTACCTCCTAAGCGTAGCTGTGTACCACCACATTTGGCCCTATTTAATTCTTTTTGTAAAATTACATCTTTTTATTTAATCACATGTGTATTCAGATACCCATGTGTGTGCCATGGCACACATGTGGAAGTCAGAGAGCAAACTGGGGGATTCAGTATTCTCCTTCCACCATGTGGGTCCCAGGAATCAGATTCAGGTCATCGGGTTTGACTGTAAGCACCTTTCCCCAGCAAGCAATCTGGCTAGCCCTGTTCAAGTCTTTATGTCAGAACATGAGGGGAAACAAGACAAAACAAAACCAAGTCATCAACTTCTAGGATCAGTATGGTCTTACTGTGAAACAAAACCAGCTAAGTCCCGTATTCTGCTAGATTCCGCCATTCTAGATTTCCATGAAGACACCACAGTGTTGGAGTAAATGCAAGGTGCGGCAATATCTACACCTCGGGGATATGTCCGCTTAAAAAGCAAAGGAGTGCACGCTGCTATAACTCAAGCTATTTGGTAGGCACAGGCATGACCGCTTGGATCCAGAGTTCCAGGCCACTAGGGAACAGCATGGTGGGATTCTATCTCAAAACAACAGCACCAACCACACCAGGGTACGAGATAAAGGACCTCTGCCCAGACTGTCTGAGCACAGGGAAGATGGACTTCGGCAAAACACTCTGTACGTGCCAGAGCGATGGCATGGTTGGAGAAGTCTCTCTGGAAGCCTCCGCTGCTACACTACTGCCTCTGTCCCCCAGGAGCACTCTCCCTCTCCACAGAGGATTGCATCCCGTTTTATCTATCCTTGTGGGAAATCCTTTCACTCCAATAGGTTGCTTCTTCCTGGTGGGTTGATCTTAAGCTGTTATATCTGTAGATACTAATCACTAACATTAGTGCATACCATATAAGAATAAAGGGCTTCGCCTGCTCTGAGGTAAGGTCAGAGAAACAGGCAGGTTGATGTGAGCCCCTGCATCTGTTGTCCGATACCTTCACCGGCCATCTTTTCTACAAAGTTCTAGACAGCACAAACACAGTGAGCTGCCACAGTGCCAATCTGACAGCACTGCTTTCCAGCAGAAGACCACTCGGCGACCGTCTTCCACGCACTAGTTCAACAGTTACCTCTAACATACGTGAGTCAGGTGTGGCAGACACTTGTCATCCCAGCCCTTGAAAGTTTGAGGCCAGCCTGGACCATATGAAAAAGTCTAAAGTGGGGGGGGGGAGCCCTAAAGCTCACCAGGTTTCCTAATTATTCATGTTTGTTATAGCTGTTTTCGCTGGGATTAGTGGTGTGTACCACCCCACCCCACCCCTCTTCTTCCCTTTCTTTCTTTCTTTCTCTCTCTCTCTCTCTCTCTCTCTCTCTCTCTCTCTCTCTCTCTCTCTCTTTCTTTCTTTCTTTCTTTTTTTGAGACAGAGTCTCTCTATTTAGTCCCAGCTGTCCTTGAGCTCATTTTATAGACCAGGCTGGCCTTGAACTCACAAAGATCCACCTGCCTCTACCTCTTAGTGCTGAGATTAAAGGCACACCCCACCCCCATGCCAAGCTAATAATCATTTCTTCCTTTGGTGGGAGGCAATATGAGACAGGGTCACTCTATGCAGCCCTGGATGTTCTGGAACTCACTATATATAGACCAGGTTAGCCTCAACTCACAGAGACATGTCTACCTCTGCCTTCCATGTGCTGGGACAGCCAGGGCTACACAGAGAACACCAGCCCCCAGAGTTTCTCTATGATACCTTCTAAATATCTTCTGGATTTCTCAGAGTCATTCTACCTCCTAAACTAATTTTTACAAAGCAGTGGTCGGCATGTGGCCGAGAAGCTTGACTCTGCACTGAGCTGGTGGCTTACGTTCTCAATGCATTGGTCTCTGCATCACTGCATGGAGGTAATACCACCCCCTTGAAGGGGTTTCCTAGGACTAAAATGAAAATACACACACACACACACACACCACCACCACCACCACCACCACCACCACCACCACCACCACCACTAACAACCACAATATATACAGAGAGCCTTAAACAAAAGCTATTTTGGTACTTTACTATGTCATTTTGAAGAGTGTGTTTGTGAGTACAAGATTAAATAGTAGAGTTGCAGAGAAAAATGTTCTTGACATGATTATAGATTCTAGAAAATTAATAAAATGAGCAGAGACACAGTGAAAAAATGTGTTGGCTGTGTGAAAATACCCAATTACAGTCATTTATATAAGCAGTTAACATTTAAGGCCTAATTATCATGCAGCACCATAGCAATTACACATATCATTAAATATGCATCGGGTTAACCTTTTTCTGAGTTCCTTCCATTTGATTACAGTAGTAAAGTACTCGCTGAGCTCAAAGAACAGTCTTCAGCTAATTACTCCTGATACACAGGTCCACTCACTACTCACCTCCATGAAATGGGACAGACCCGAGTCCATCTGCACTTGAGCCCGTTGTACTCATCCTAGTGCAACTCTATTTGTCCCATGACCTGTGAGGTAACAGACTCTCGACTCTCGTGTTGAGCAGTGACAAACTCTGTTTATTTGCCCCTTGCTCTCAAAACCTATTGGTCTCTAGAAAATGGGAGCCACTGGTTCAAATAACATAAATATCCTAATGCTTCGTGCTACACACAACGGAACCTATAACAACTTTATTTTTAATATTTTAAATTATGTGTAGGAATGTGTGCGCACATGTGACTGTAGTGCCTATATTGGCCAGAAGAGGGCAGTAGGACCCTCCTGGAACTGGACAGATGGTAGATGCTGGGAACCAATCCCAGGTACTCTGGAAGAGTAGGCAGTGTTCTTAAGCACCTTGTTCTCTCCCCAGCCCCAGACTCCTGGTCTTACGCAGTGCTGGGATAGAATTAAGAGCTTTGTGTAGACTAGGCGAGGACTGTACTGAGTTTCATCCTCACCCAAAGACTGTTTGAATTAGGTATTATCACGTAATATATACAGGAAGGTAATAGCTGAGATTCTTCTTCTGGCTGGTTTTTTTTTTTTTTTTTTTTTTTTTGAAACATATTCTCCCCCCTTTTCCTTGGTTTTTTTAAAAATAAAAACAATCCTCCTGCTTCAGGTTCTAGAAGCTAGGATTACCATGGTCAGCCACCATGCCCAGCTTTAACCTGGATAAATTATTTATTAACACTTTTAATTTAAAAGTTTTACATTCACTTATTATCGTGTACATGTGTGCATGTGCAGGAATGTGTACGCATGCCATGTAATGTGTGTGGACATCAGAGGACAGCTCGCAGGAACTGGTTTTCCTTCCACTCAGTGAGTTCCAAAAGCAGCAAGTGCTTTATCTGTGGAACCATCTTGCTGGTCTGGCTTATTTTGGATTTTCACTTTAAAGTTGTGGTGGTGTGGGCAGCATGTGTCGTAGTACATGTGGAGGTCACAAGACAACTTTCAGGAGCTGATTCTCTTCTTTCGCCATGGGTTTGGAGATCAAATTCAGACATCGGCCTTGCACGGCAAGTGCTTTTACCATGGGCTTATTTTACCAGCTCTTCTGAACTTGGACAAATTCTTAGCAGTGGTAATGGGCAGAGAGACAGGACTCAAATTCAGGAAAGTATCAAAGTCCGTCCTCTCAAAATTATATTAAAAAACCAGGCACGGTGGCACACTCGTTTAATCCCAGAAATTGGGAGGCAGAGGCAGGGGCAGAGGCAGAGAGGCCGAGGCAGAGAGGCAGAGCCAGAGGCAGAGACAGAGGCAGAGACAGAGGCAGAGGCAGAGGCAGAGGCAGAGACAGAGGCAGAGGCAGAGGCAGAGGCAGAGGCAGAGAGATCTCTGTGAGGTCCAGGCTAGCCTGGTCTACAAAGCTAGTTCCAGGACACCTTAAAAAACAAAATAAAAAAATTTAATGATATCAACCAGGCCAACTTCCTTATAGACATTTCAAACATCCACTGTGCATACATTCACTGCTTGCTAAGAGTACAGATTGTCATCAAACGATGACAAATGTTTTGGGAGCCTGTTTTGACAGTCAGCAGGTGGAGGCCCTGTGTGTCAGGCTGAAAGGTATGCAGCCAAGCTGCCGAGTAGGCATATTTAGTTTTTCTGAATTTCAGGTCCTACAACACTTCCACTTGCCCCCAACTCTTTCGATTCTATGCATGGAAAGCCTGGTTGAGTCACGAAGCAGCTATCCTGTACTTTGCTGTTGCTGCTTTTTAAAGATTTATTTATTTTATGTACACCAATGCTCTATCTGCCTGTACATCCCCAAGCCAGAAGGCGGCATCAGATGCTACTATGGATGGTTGTGAGCCACCACGTGGTTGCTGGGAATTGAACTCAGGATGTCCCTACATCCCAAGTACTAAAACTACAGGTATGTGCCTGTTGTGGTTTGCCCTGGAGTTATCTGTATTTTGATGCTAATTCCATTGCCCCAAGGACAGTGCCCTGTCGCTCAGGAATCAGGTGACTTTACCAGAACCTTCTCCCCATTGAATTTGTAAGGTACAGGTGAGGGGCAGGTACAGGATAGAAGGAGGCCTGTCATTGGAGGAGAAGGAAGGATGGGCAGGAGAGAAGTTTGAAGGAAGAGGAGACTGGAATGGAAAGGAAGGAGAGACAGGAGGGAGAGGGAGAGAAGCCATGGCAGGTGATGTTAAGATTCCACTCTGTGTATTTACAGCTTGTTATTAATGTTCTTGAGGGATGGATGGTACTGGGCTTTGTATGTTTAGGTGAGCAATTATATCTTACCAATTGGGTCAAAAGTTATTGTGTTGTGTGTTCTTTTATGTGACGGTTTGAGTGTAGGAAAGTGCAGCAGCAGGAGACAGTGGGCCACCGCGGAGTTGGGATGTGTTTCCACCAAGATATGAGGCACTGAGGTGCCAGACATAGGGGGATAAAAGACAACCTTACTTTTTTTTAAATTTTTTTATAGTTTTACAACAACATGTGCCACTATGCCACATAATCCTCCTGCCTCTGTGTCCCAAGTGTCGAGAATACAAGTGCACACTGCTGTGTCTGATTCTGGCTGTGTTACCGTAATGATTTAGGCAAGTAAAGTTGTGAAGTGGGACACAGCAGGAACCTTTATCAGCATCTGCCCCTTCTTCACCCTTCTCATCTTCCTGAGCTCTCTTTAGAGCTCATCTTCCTGATGTATAAAGCTACCAGGCTGGCTGTCATGTAGGGACGAAGATATTAAGGGTGCTTCAACCCTTCTCTGACAGCTGGTTGCGGTAGGGGCAGACCAAGTCATATAAAATGTGCAGGAACATTCTGTGAAGAAAAGGTTTCATTCCCTAACTCTTCTTATTTCTCAATTTGTGTTCTCTTGACTTAGAGGCCTAACGTGGCAGCGTCTGGTCAGTTAGGAGAGGCACCTCGTTGAAAACAGTGCACCTCACTGCTGTCCCAGTCACAGGATTCGAGGATGGAAGGGACCGTCTCTGGATGACAGCATGGACACTTGCTCCAGTTCTCTAACTCTTCCCACTGAGGTTGCTACAGAGAGGACCATAGCAAGGGGGAGAGAGGAGGTCAGCAACGCTCTGAGTGTGCAAGGCAGTGGCAGGCCAGCAGGCTCAAGTCAGGGCTTCTGTGAAAGATGCCCCAGTGTAGAAGCAGCCAGCATGGTCCTTCTTGAGGCTCGGGTCGTTAGCGAGCCAGGCTGCTCTTCCCTCCATGGATGCTACCACAGAAAGCCTGGGCGATGAGCTCAGTGGTCTGATGCAGGACCTGAATCCTCCGCTTATTTTTCCTGATGGGGTAAATCCCAGTGAAAAGAAGTGGGGAAGGCACAGCTGGACTTGGAGACTTGCTATTTTTTTAAAAAATATATTCATTTTTATTTTACTGGTGTTTGACCTGCACATATGTCTGTATGAGGACTAGAGTTACAAATAGTTGTGAGCTGCCAGGTGGCTTCTGGGAATTGAACCCAGGTCCACTGGAAGTGCATCCAACACTTTTAACTGCTAAATCATCTCTCCAGCCCTGAGACATTTTAAAAAATATATATTTGCATGCCCACAGCCATCTCAGCCAGGTGGGACATATAGAAACTTGCATGAAAGCAAGCTTATGGTGCCCTCGACATTTAGGGTATAGAAAGTAAGAGATGTAAATAGGAGGGCTCATGGCTAGGAGCTCAGGCTGGGACAGAAGCCCACTCAACTGAGGCTGAAAGACTCTCAGATTGAGGAGACTCTCACTCCAATCCTGAGGACACCCACCACCCCACGAACACTCGGGACTCACATCTTGATGCAAAAACAAGAGGTTTACTCAGGATACCAGTGCACTGGGGCTTGTCACGGTCCTCATGCAGGAGGGATGTGGAGAGCCCCGAACAGCAGGAACATACAGTCTATATAGTCACCACAAGGTCACACAGCTTCATTAGCTCAGCTATTTCGGTGCCAAGGATATCTGACTAGGCAGATGTTTCTAGTCCTGGAGTTCCCAGGACAAGGCCGCAACCATATCAACGCAGCCATTTCAGTACCAAGGACATCTAACTTGACAAATGTTCTCCTTCCTGTAGCACAATCTATAGTGGTTGGTCAGCTTCCTGGAGAGTGGGTGGGAATGTGCTTTCTGTACTTTCTGGTCTATTGTCTAACATCTAGGGGCTAAGCAGGGGCCAGCTTAAAAGATTTTCATTCTTAAGAAATGGCTGCACTGATGTCAAGCAGGGATCTTTCAAGGCTAGCCTAAGCTATACAGTGACTTCCGACTGTATAACAAAACTCTGTCTCACTAGAAAGGAAAACTACGGAGCCATAACAGTGTACTATTTTCACTGAAAGGAGGCTCAGGACATGCACTTTTGACTCTATGGATGAGAAGGAATTATTTTGGATGAGAAGAATATTTTGTTCCCAACCATTGCAGTCAAGTTACAGAGCCTGACATCAGGAGACAATTTTCTTTTTTAGGCTCCTCGTTCAAAAGTTGACTCTTCACTCAAACCTTAAAAATAGTGGTCAGGGGGTGGGGGATTTAGCTCAGTGGTGGAGCACTTGCCTAGGAAGCGCAAGGCCCTGGGTTCGGTCCCCAGCTCCGAAAAAAAGAACCAAAAAAAAAAAAAATAGTGGTCAGGAGTTAGGAAAATGGCTCAGCAGTTAAGAGCACTGGCTGCTCTTCCAGAGGACCTGGGTTCAATTTCCAGCACCCAATGGCAGCTCCCAACTGTATCTCAAGTTCCAAGAGCTTTAGCACCTCACACAGACACACATGCAGACAAAACACTAATGCACATGAAATAGAAATTAAAAAAACAAATCTGGGCATGGTAGTACACACATTTAATCCCAGCACTCAGGAGGTAGAGGCAGGCAGATCTCTGTGAGTTCAAGGCTAGCCTGGTTTATGAAATGAGTTCTAAGACAGTCAGGACTGTTACACAGAGAAACCCTGCCTTAAAAAACCCAACCCAAACCAAACAAAACAAAAGGTGGTCAGTAAGTATGCAATTACTTTGTGTCTTAGAGATGATGAGTGGGGAGCCAAGGCACATCTTTATTCTGAAATTAACTGTAGGGTATGCTGGGCACTCAGAATTTTGAAGGGTCAGAAGGGTTCTGGAGAAGTTATGCACAGGGTGAAGGAAAGCCCTCGCTTGGCAAAGAAGCCAGGAGGTAAGGGTACATATGGTTTTTCCATGTGGCTGGGGAATGGACTTCGAGGAGATGGACAGAGAGGTCAGCCACGGGTTATGTGTAGTTCAGGAACAGAGTTCTTGCCTTGTATTTGATCCAAAGCAACAAAACAAAACTCCCCCACCCAAAGAAAAAAGCAAAACCAAGATGGATCTTGAAGGGCCTTCCTTCTACAAGGAATGATGTATAGATTTACTGCACAATGGGAGACACAGTTTAGTAAATCAAGGCAATATTAATACTCAGGTAACAACGACAGAAATGAACCAGGAACTGCCTGGCTAACTCAAGAATTATGGTCATTCTTCTTGTAAGTCCTGTTCATCCAATAAAAGTATTTAGGTACATGTTTTTTTTTTTTAATAACTTACTTATTTTTATTTTATGTGCATTGGTGTCTTGCCTGCATATATGTCTGTGTGAGGGTATCAGACCTTGGAGTTACAGACTCTTATGGGCTGCCACATGAGTGCTAGGAATTAAACCCGGGCCCTCTGGAAGAGCAGTTGGTGTTCTTAGCCACTGATCCATCGCTCTAGCTCCAGAGTACATGTCTTTTTAATTTTAATTTCATTTTGTCTTATTTTATTTTGAATTTTTAGCCAGGCAGTGGTGGCATACACCTTTAATTCCAGTGCTTGGGAGGCAGGGACAGACAGATCTCTGTGAACTCGAGGCCAGCCTGGTCTATACAGACAGCCAGGACTGTTTCGCAGAAAGACCTCCATTAAAAACAGAAACAAAAATTTTTTTAAAATTTATTTTATGTGTACAAGTGCTTTTCCTGTGCGTATGTGTATCACTTGCATGCCTGGTGCCCATGGAGGTCAGAAGGCATTGGATCCCTCAAAACTGGAGTTCCAGATTGCTGTGGGCTACCATTTGGTCCTCTGTAAGAACAGCCAGTGCTCTTAACCACTGATCCACGTCTCCAGCCCCTAGGACTTCTTTTTCCAGCTCGAACATATTCCCCCCACCCCCGGTAACTTTATCTATGCCTTTTGCCTTGTTCCATTTCTGTTTTTTGAGACAGGAACTCTCTATGTAACCCTTGACTGGCCGTGTACAAACCCAACTGGCCTCAACTTGTAGCAATCTTCTCGCCAGTGACTCCTGAGTGCCAGGATTTGAGGTGTGTTCCACTCTACGTGGCCAGACCTTTGTCTTTATTCATTTCACCAGTATCTGCTAGTGCTACCTTTCTAGGTGCTGAGGTTACAAAGAGAAAGGGCCGTCTGTTCTCAGGCTGGGGAAAACACAAAGAAACAATTATGCTCGCCCGGCACACAATTTGAGCCCCGAGCTCTCCACCGAGCAGCAGAATCCTATTGTAATTTCCAGTCAGTGCGTAAAACACAGATCCCACACCAAACTTGGCTTCCCTGGACTGTCCCCTTCTCTTCTGATGGTCCTGCCACTAACACTGCATTGCTTAGGGAAGAAATGGAGAAAAGCACGGACTCTCTGTCATCCTACCTTTCACTGGAAAGTGTGTGTGTGTGTGTGTGTGTGTGTGTGTGTGTGTCTGTGTGTGTCTGTGTGTGTCTGTGTGTCTGTGTGTGTGTGTGTGTGTCTGAGTGTCTGTGTGTCTGTGTGTATGCACGCTCACACATGCGCGTGCACAAATATGTATGTATTTGACCATATGTGCCTCTACATATGGAGGCCAGAGGTCGATGTTGGGTGTATTACTCAACTGCTCTCCACCTTGTTCTTTGAGGCAGAGTTTCTTCTGAATCTCATCACCTTGGCCGGGCTGCCAGCCCATGAGCTCCAGGGATGTGCCTGTCTTACGGCTCCCCAGCACTGGGATTGTTAGTGAGTGGAACAGTGGTGCTGGTGATCTGATCTTGGGCCCACATGTACTCCATTGACTGAGGCATCGCCCCAGCCCCTTCATTCTATTTTTTGAGACAGTCACCATGCCCCAGGATCCTCCCGTCTCCTTCCCAGTGCTGAGGCCAGAGGCATGCACCACCTTGACTAGGGTATCAAAGTTCAAACTCAAACACTTCACGGACGGAGCCGTCCCGCCATAACCTGAAGATTTTAGTTCTTCTTGCATTAATTTTTAAGTTAGCATAATAGGATTCATTATTTGTGTCACTGTCACACCTATGTCATCATACTTGGTTGGGTCCCCTTGGATACATTTTAATTAATTTAATTTTCATCCCCCTTGGACATTTTAATTTATCCATTTTTTTGAGTCAGGGTCTTATGCACCAGACTGGACTGGAATTTTCTGTGTTGCCCAAGCTAGCCCCCTGTGTGCTGGGATTACAAGCATCAGTTACTATGCTTTTCTTAAATATATTGATTTCTACCCTTCATGGAATTCTATCATATCTCAGTGAAACCCAAAATCCAGTCAAAGTTTACCAAGGGATATGTGATCTGGGTCCTGGATGTTTTCCATCAAATCTCTTTAATCAGATCTGCTCCAGCCACTCTGACCTCCTTGCTTCTTCTCCATGCCAATCAAACCCGTTCACCAGGCCATTGTACCCGCTGTTTCTCATCTCTGGTTCGCTCTAGAAATACACTAAGCTTCTGTTTCTCATGTGATAATTGGATTTCCGCTTGTGTGTTACATCTGCTAAGAGGACATTCTTCCCTATCCTGACTAAAAGAAAATCTATCGCTGTTGTCTCCGGATCCTGATTCATTTCCCATAAAACCACATTATGGGGGCATCTTTTAATATTTATTATTCACATACTGATATGCAACACGCTTATCTCTGATCGCTTACATATAATACACGAACCTCATATGCAAGAGAATATGTTTTGCTCACTACCAAACTCTCAGCACCTGGGTCAAATGAATGGATTTGGAGATTCAGTAAATGTGAACATTTACATTAAGTGTTTACTTAACGTGGCGGGGGTGACTTTCATATGTGAATTATTAATGTTTTTTTCTTTTCTACTTTTTTTTTTTTTTAAGACAGACCTCTCACTCTGTAGCCCAGATTGATCTCAAACTCAAGGCAATTGTTCTGCACTCTCCCAAGTGTTGAGATCACAGATATGTCACTAAGTACACCCAGCTGCAATTTTTTTTATTTTAACAATGAATTTATATTACCTGCGTGCCAAAAAACGTATCAAGAGGTCACATAGGCAGATAGCATATAAATGAATTCCAACAGAAATTCATTGAATTCAATCTATGAAACAGATTTTTAAAAAGATATTACGCATAATAGTTAAGATCCGCCATGGTTGGAATCTCTTCCCCAACGCTTGGTAGCACTGTGATCCTAAGTTATATATTTCAATGCCTAAATTTCCTCAGCTGGACCATGAGGGCAGTAACAGCGACTCCCTCAGAAAGTTGATTTAGGCGAGCCCTTATGTGTAACCCTCTTTGTACAATGCCTGGCATGCAGTAAGGACGGACTCCACAAATGGAAGCTCTTATAAGAATCTATACTAGTAGTAGAAAGAGATGTTGGGACATACCTAGCCCTCAAGAGTGACATCAGAGTGGACCACCACATCATCATTGCGCTTCCATGTGGGCCTCTGAAGCCCAGAGAGGGGATGGGTCTTTCCAGAGAAGGCAATTTCGACGTCCCAGAAGCATCAGAGTAAAAAGGACCCTCTTCACCCCTCAAGTCATTCAGTCTAGGTAATCCATGAGTGGCACAGCGCGGCCCGGGCTCGCCATTCTCCAACCAGTGCCTAGGCAGCCTCAGTTTCCTTGCTTTCAACAGAACTGGAATGGGACTGTTAAGAAAAAATCCAGACTGAACCAGCCGAGGCCGCCTTAGCGCGTGCCACCGGGTCGCCAGTGGTGACGGGGAAAGTGACAGCAGGTCAGAGTTCAGGGCCCACCGACAAGTAGCCAGGTACCATGCTCCTCATCCCGGGGCGGCGCCACCGGGACCCGCCCGCCGCGGGACTGGAGGAGGCGGGACAGACTCGGCGTGCTCGTGACTGAGTGGAACGGGACCGCGCACGTGATTCGGGGCCGCGCACGCAGGCCGTGGCGCGCACGCAGAGAGTCTGCACAGCGCACGCAGCGGCGGGCTCTTCGGTGCCGAGGTGCGGGACGTGGCGAGGTGAGGCGCGGGGCCGAGCGACGGGAGCGAAGGCACTCGGGGTCACGAGGTGCGGGCTGGCGCTGCGGGCCACGCGGCGGGGGAGGTTGATGCGGCCCGCGAGTCCCGAGCCCCTCCCCCCCGCGGCTGGCGCTGCGGCACCTTGGTATTCGGGCTGGGCGGTGGAGCGCGGCCCCGGCCCACCTGACCCGCCGAGCCCCCACGTGGGTCTCCGCGAGCCAGTGTTTAGCACCGTTTTGGAGCCGAGGCCCTGGTTCAATGACTTGCCCAAGACCGTGCAGCTATAAGGATGCTGTCTGCACAATTGCCAAGCCCCCGACTCACTCCCCTGTTTTCCTCATGGGGTTCTGACCCTCGCCCCCTTCCCTGCTCTTTCTGGTAATTTAAATGAAGCCCGTCTCTCAAGGATGTTAGTGTCACTGCGTGGTCTTTTAAGGAAGGAGAGGAAGAAAGATTTTACTTTCTGCAGAATTGTGCTTTGCGACGTGAAGTGTTTTTGTCAGAACGTATTGTAGCGTCTTTGACAGTGTAAGGGTCTATTGATAGGGCCCTGCTGTTCACCAGCCTGTAAAAACATTATGCAAATACCCCAATCTTTAGCGCTTCTGTTTAGCCTGCGTCAAGAGATTGTTAGGATTCCAAGATATAGTCTACGTACTTCCATTCAGTACCTGGCATATGGATGTTGGCTGTTATTTTATTCCTGGGTATATAATATGCCTTTGTTGAATTGATTTTTTTTAATTAATTAATTTATTTCTTTAGGCAGCCTCATGTATCTTGGGCCAACCTTGAACTTAATGTAGCCAAGAATTTCCTTGAACTCCTGATCCTCTTGCTTGTACCTCTGGAGTACTGGGTGTAAGCTTATTGGATGCTGGAGTTTGAATACAAAGCATCCTTCATGCTTAAACCCCCTACAGTTGAGCTACAGAGCCCACAACATTCTTCTTCAAAGACCCAGTTTTCTTGGAACTATATAGAGGAAAAACTCACCCCTACCCAAAGTAGCCAAAAAAATCGGCCCTCCACCTTATTATCTAAGCATTACATATACTTTGTGTATCAGTCCCCGAGCTAAAAATGTCAAAGTGAAGAAACTTTCAGGAGAAATGAAGGTGCATTAGCCTTTTAGAAGACTAACATTTATTTGTCCAAATTGCTAAGTGTTTTGTTTTGGTTTATGTGGCCTGTTTGTTTTTTTCTCCAAGATAGGGTTTCTCTGTGTAGCCAGCGCTGCCTGTCCTGGAGCTCACTCTGTAGATTAGGCCACCTGTGCCTTCTTAGTGCTGGGATCAAAGGTGTGCCTGCCATGCTTGTTTTAGGTTTGGGGTTTCAAGCAGTAGATAGCCGGGAATGACGTTGAATTCCTCCTATTTCTACCTCCTGTTTGAATGAGTAAATTACTGATCGATATATGTTCGGTAGGAGTCCTTAGTTTCCAGTAATAAAATTCAAATTAATTTTTTGAGACAGGGTCTCACTCTGTAGCCCTGGCTGGTTCAGAACTCTCCGTGTAGACCAGGCTGGTCTTGAACTCAGAGACCTATTTTTTTTCTGCTTCCTGGGTGTTAGGATTAAATGTTCATACCACTACACCAGCAAGTTCCAGATTTTGTAAGGAGGATGTACTTTAAATTCTGTGAGTGAAATGAACCTTGAATGGTTTTCTGATCTGTGTGGGTCTTCTCTTTGTTCATAGGGGACCGTGGGATTGTTAATCTTTGGCAACTTCTGAAGTCTCAAAGCTCTGTATCAAGGAAGATCACACAGCAGTCTGTCAGCTAGAGGATGGACCGTTTGGGTTCCTTTAGCAGTAAGTACAGTGGGACAAGTCTCTAGTGATAATGAATAGTGAGCGAACTAAAATAGAAGTTGATCAGGGAAATTGAATGATAATGCCTGAAGGAATTATGAATATCACATAATTATCACATATGCAACACAGCTTCATCACTTTAGAATAAAGCCAGGCTGAGTGGACTAGCCCCCATATGATTGATCTGTAAATAAACATGTTATTTTAAGCCTAATTTCTCGTGTAGATTGGCTGGCCTGGAACTGGCTTTGTAGCGAAGGATGGCCTTGAACTACTTGTTCATCAAGTAAGTGCTGGGATTTCAGACTTGTATCATCATTGGATTTCATAGAAATAGAAATCATAAAAGTGGGCAGTGCACATACAGGCATGTAACAGTCACAACGTAGATGTTTGTTAGTAAGAACCAGAAGTGTGCTTTTAGGTCTTGTTTCCTGTCATTTTCGCAAAGGCACTCTGCATTTTCCCTTTGTAGGTTCAGCAAGTTAGAACCTTGGACACATCCAGTTCTACATTTTCATTTTACTAATGTTCCAAGTGTAAATTGGAAAACTCTCACATCATTTCTTTCAAGACAGGGTTTCTCTGTGTAACTGAGTTGACTATCCTGGAACTCTTTGTAGATCAGGCAAGCTTCTGTTTGGTAATGTGTCTGCCTCTGGGATTAAAGGCTGGTACTACCTCTCCCCACTATCCCATCCTTTAAAACAATTGTTAGAACCTATCACAATGGCACATTCCTTTAATCCCAGCACTCTGGAGGCAAAGGCAGAGAGATCTTTGTGAGTCCAAGGCCAGCCTGATCCACATAATGAGTTCCAGACAATCCTGGACTACTTAATGAGATCCTGCCTAAAACAGCAAACAAAAAACCCACAAATAATAATGATAATTTGTCGGTCTGTTTATCTGTTTCTAAAGCCTCTCCAAACGAGCTGCCCTATTTTGCATTCGTACCTGTCCTGTTACCACAGTCCTTCAGCAAAGCTTCATTGTCAAGCTTTGAGTTTTTATTTCTCCTTATGAGCAAATGTAAATAGTTTTCCCCATGCTTAAGACCATTTTTATCTCTCCCCTTCCCTTCCTAACTGCTTTGGCATTTTGTTCTTGAGGTGAATTCTCACTTTGTTGCTGAGGCTGGTTCCAAGTTCTGATTCTTCAGTGAGGGTCTCAGCCTCATCTTCCCAATACCTGGGACTCTAGGGATGCACCACTCACTGTTCCTGGCTTGCTTTTTGTTCTGTTTGGCTTTTTTTTTTTTTTTTTTTTTTTTTTGAGACAGGGTCTTATTGTATAGCCCTGGCTGACAAGGAACTTAATATGTAACTTAAGCAGGTCTTGAAGTTCCAAAAATCCTTCCTCAGCCTCCCAGGATTTACAAGTGTGGTCCACAACAACAATGTGGTTCTTCCCGTTTTATGTTTTCCTTTGATGGCGTGACTCAAACTTGGCCTCAGGAATATCTTTACATAATAAGAATGTCAGTTGCTAGAGAGAGGCTCAGTGGTTAAGATCTAAGATCACTGGCTCCTCTTCCAGAGGGCCTGAGTTCAATCATCACTACCTACATGAGGGTTCACAATTCTTTGTAACTCCAGCTCCAGGGGATCTGACACCTCTGGGTCTCCACAAGCACTGCATGTACACGGTGTATAGACATTGATGCAGCCAGAACACTCATACACATAAAAAAAAAAAAAGATTAAAAGTATAAAGAAGAATTTCAACTTTTTTCTCTCATGAGTTTGCAAATTCTTTCTTCCAGTTTACTTGGTTTTTCAACTTTGTTTATACTGTTTTTGCGTCCGTGTGTTTGTCTCTGTGAGTTTATTTGTACTACGTGTTTACAGGCACCTGTGAAGGCCATAATAGGATTTGGGATCACCTGAAACTGGAGTTATAAATTTGTGGGTACTGGGAACTGAACCCAGGTCTCCTGTAAAAGCAGTAAACATTCGTAAGCACTGAGCCATACTTCTAACCCTGTTTATAGTGGTTTTGCTTTTAAGATTTATTTTATTTCATTTTTTAAAATTTTTTATTATTTTATGTGTATGAGTGTTTCAACTTCTCATTAAGCCTTCTGCACATGCATGCCTGATGCCTTTAGAGACCAAAAGAGGGAGTAACAGATGGTGTGAGCTGCCGTATGGATGTTGGGAATTGGACTCTGATCCTCTGGAAGAATAGCCACTACTGTTAACTGCTGAGCTATTTCTCCATCCCCAAAGATCTTATGTCCTCTGTATTTTTTTATTTACTTGTTTGTTTGTTTTTAACTATGTGTGTATTGATATGTACATATGAGTGTGGGTATGGAGACCAGGCAGAGGTGTCAGATCCCCTGCAGTGGCTGGAAGTTATACACCATGAGTAGTCTATAGAACATTCATGCCCACACGTATACACAAAGTGGTTAAATAAATGTAATCAAAATAAATAAACCCTTGATCAGCCCTCTGTGCACTCAGTAATTCTAGATTTAGGAAAATACATGGAGAAATGTTTTGTGAAATGTTTTGTGTGTGTGTGTGTGTGTGTGTGTGTGTGTGTGTGTGTGTGTGTGTGTATCACAGATACTGATAAAGTAACAGACTGTAAATGTCATAAATGCATACATAGCCACTAGTAGGGAACTTGTTAGATTAATTCTCAACCTTTTAGACCCAGTTATATTCTTTTTATATTTTTTAAGTCTCTGATTAATTGACAGTGGAATAGGTAGGTACATTATTTCAAAAATAAAAATAATTCCATAATATAATAGGATAATTTATAATGAAACAATATAATTTATTTTAAAATAGCAAGTGTATCAATATGTTTTTAAGACATTATTCCTGCTAGATTGATGGCACATACTTGTAATCCCAACACACAGGAGGCTGAGGCAGGATAGACTGAGTTAGAGAATTAAATCTTGTCATAAAAGAGTGGGGGTGGTAGTGTGGGGGACAGGACATTAAAACTATAGGAGACATGATAACTTAAGCAGTCAGCTGCTTAGACCCATAGGGTGAATCACGGCTTCTTACCATAAAAACAGGATGTATCAGTCTGCTAGTGACTGAGAAATGTTACAAGTCTCAGTAACCCCTGGTCAAGTTCTGAACAAAACAGAATCCACCTCCTCTTGTGGACAGTCATATTAGAATATTCAAATATATTAAAACTATTAAAATCTCATTAAGACAGAGTCTTACTAAGTAACTCTGGCTGGTGTGGACCTCATAAAAATCTACCTGCTTGTCTCCTGAATGCAGGGATTAAAGACATTCACCACCATGCCCTACAGTCAAAAATATTTCCATTGGGGCTAGGACTATGGCTCAGTGAGTACTGTTAGAAACCTGCTTGACTAGCGTGTACAAGGTCAGATCACCAACACTATCAAAAACAAACATTTTTAGCACATAATATAGAAATAGGTCCTAGGGAATGTAATTGTGAGCTTTGTTTTTCTATCTAGCTGAATATTTAATGAAATAATTGAAAGTCGATAAGGGCTTAAGTCAGGGCTTTTTGTTTGTTTTGCTGTGTAGAAAGGAATATCTTGAGTATTTAACATCGACAATTCCAGTTCCTATCTGCAAAACGTTCATACCGCATCCTACCCATAGCAGCAAAAATCTGCCGCCTTGGAGTTTCAAAATGTCTTCCTAAGGGGTAGTTCAGAACCATCAGGTTAGTTCACTAATGAAGTGAAAGTTAAAAAGGATAGCAAAGGGTCAGCAAGATGGCTCAAATCTGAGGACCTGAGTTCAATTTCTATAACCCACATGCTGGAAGAAGAAAGCTGACTCCCGAAAGTTGTCTTCTGGAATTCCACCTCCTGCTGCTGCTGCTGCTGCTGCTGCTGCTGCTGCTGCTGCTGCTCCTAGGAAAGATCTATTGTGATGATATGGAACCACTCGAGCCTAGAAGTTCAGGGCCAGTTTTGACAACTTAAAGCCTGTCTCTTAAAAGTAAAAATAAAGCAAGAGTTCAGGGGATGGTGATTTGGTAAAGACTAGCATCTGGGCCTGGAGAGATGGTTTGCCACTTAAGGTGTTCTGTTTTTATAGGGGGCAAGCAGTCAGGTGGCCTGTAACTCCAGCTCAGGGGATCTGACACCCTCTTCTGTCCTCCATTGGCACCTGCACTCAAATGCATGTGTCACAGACATACAAATAGACGTAATTTTTAAAAAAACTGACATCTAGCACTTAATATTTTATTTTTTTTTAATCAGAAGTGGTAGAAGGGAAGTAATCCCTTCACTTTGGAGGTAGAAGTAGACAGATGAGGAGTCGAAGGTCGTAGATGGTGACTAGCCTGGGTTACGTAAGGTCCTGTCTTAAAAACAGCAAAAGGAATAAGCTTCAGGCAGGACATTCTTTACCCTGTCAGTTTTCTCCATGACTTCATTGTAAAGCAAGTGGCTGTTAGAGCAAAGAAGGAAAGTGCTGTTATAGAATGTGATAGCTGAACAAAGTAAGTCCCCTCATCTCCCTCCCAAGGCCTTTGTCCCACATCCCACGGGCAAGCCAGAGAACAATAGGTTGCTCTCACTTTAGAGAGGCAGGATTTAGGGCAACCTGGAACAAAGGTATCTTCTGTCTTAGGGCTTTGGAGAATTTATATGTGCCGATTGCCTTCCTAGTTCAGAACAAGAGCCTGCATGCAGCAGTTTGCCGTTTCCTTGGTATCTCAAACCTAGACACAAAGCTTAAATCCTAAACTGGAATTCCTCCAACTTGTTAAGAAAAAAATTCGAACTTGCAGAGAACATGAAAGACCAGAGCAGTGACTGCGCCTGTGTGCTGCTGCCTGGGTAGAACAGCTGTTGACCTTTTGTCTGGTTTGCTTTGTATGTGTGCGCTGTGTGGGAAATGTGCCTGGTTTACTTTTCCTTGTGGTCAGGTGGGCTCTGTAAAACTTTAAAACTTGTGTTTATGAGTTTCTCTGCAGGGGCCTTCTCTGCTTAGTGTTTGAAGCAGTAGGTTCTCTGGAGGAAGGAACACGCCACCGTGTAATGGACAGGGTGGCTCTTGTTTGTATGTGTGCAATAAACTCATTTTGCTTCCTTGCGTCTGTAACATAGTTGGTCTTCAGCCATTTGTAGAGTTCTAAGCTGATGTTTGTTTTCTGTATGTTCCAGATGATCCATCTGATAAGCCACCTTGCAGAGGCTGCTCCTCCTACCTCATGGAACCTTACATTAAATGTGCTGAATGTGGGCCTCCTCCTTTCTTCCTGTGCTTGCAGGTAACTCCCTGAGGAGAGTGTCTCTCCTGGTCTGTTTTGTGGATATAGTAACTCAGTAGCTTAGGACCACCCTGCATGAACTCTCTTCCTACAGGTAGTCTTCCCTGTAGATTTTACCGGGGAGGTCAGGAACAGATGGTGAGACAGACATGACTTCCACAGAGCTGCACAGCTCAGTGCTTACCACTTTCTGGAGTAAACTGAAAGACTTTGATTACAGGATTCCTAGCTGGCAGGGTGTTCCTTTTGACCTCACTGCTTAACTTATTAGAGTGGTCTTGGTATAGATGACAAGGCAACAGAGTGTTTTGTAGGCTGTATTAGGAGTAATACTGGTTAGGTGTGCCAGGTACTGCTTAGAGTACCCTACTTTTATCACCCCTAAATCATCACTACAGCGCTGGGAAGTGAGTAAGTAAATATCTCCATTTTACAGATGAAACTCAGCCATAGTCTAAGTAATTTGCTCATTGGGATTATCAGGACTTACCCACTCTAAGACACTTGATTCTAAGACACATTCCAGACATGGCAGAGATGGCTCAGTGGGTAAAGTGCTGTGCAAGCTGAGACCTGAGTTTGAATTCCCAATGTCTGTAAAACCTGAGCATGGTAGCATTTGCCTGTAGCCCTGTGCTGGGGAGGGCGTGGAGAAGCTAGGAGGAGCTGAACCACAATCTCTAGGTTCAGTGAGAGACCCTGTCTCAAAAAACAAAGCAGAGAGTGATAAATGAATATCCCCAATAGTGGCCTTCGTAAGGGCGTGCATAGGTGTGTGCACCTACAAACATACGCACACACACACCATTCAGTTTTAGACATGTTAAAATGTAAAAAAGTGATTCTCTTTGAGTTATAAGAATATATATTAGAATCCTAGCACTCAGGTAGAGACAGAGACAGGCAGATCTCCGAGTGCTAGGACAGCCAAGGCCACATAGAGATACCCTGTCTTGAAAAACCAAAAATAAAATTTTTTTTAAAAAAGATTATATACTGGGCATGGGGAGAGAATGGATAGGAGGAGGGAAGATGAAACCAGCCTGGACTGCATAGCAAAATTCTTTTCAGTATACCAGAACCAAGAGAAAAACCCAAAACAATGGCTTTAAGATGACAGTATTCCATCAGGTTGATAGTGTCAGTAGAGGCCTGTAATTTCGGGCCTTGGAAAGTAGAGACAGGAAGAGGAGGACTTCAAGGCCAGACTAGACTACTTGAAGTACATGAGTTCTTGCCTCAAATAAGATAAAAATAATAAAAATAAAAAAAGAGCCTCTTCAAACCATCTTTTGTCTTGTTTTTTATTTTAGTTTATTTATTTACTTTTGGTGTTTGTTTTTTTCTTGCCTCAAGTTTATTTGTAAAAACAGCATAGGACACTGGTCACCTACAGATAGTGTGTAGGCAGGTGTGTCACAGCGGTCCATCTGTCTTTACATTGGCAGGAGGCTTTTCTATGGGGCCTTCACAGGGGCCTGGGCACCTTTGGCAGCCTGAGCTGGAGCCGAAGCCTGGGCCTTATCTGGAGCTGTGGCCTCTGCCTTGGTTTGGACCTTGGGCTTTGATTGGCAGAGCCTACGACCCTTGGTCATGTAGCTTCAAATCCACTTCCCAAGCTTGGGGTGAGCGCTGAAAGCCAGACGGCTGAGTTTGCAGCTGAGGCCCTTTGGCATCTTGGGCTTATGGCCTGAGGCTTCACAGGGGCCTTGATGGCCTCTGCACACACTTTCACTGCCTTGGCATTGTTGGCCTGCATCTTCTTCAGGCCTTTCTTGTTGTGCTTCTTGGCAAAGCTCATGTTCCCCAGAAACTTGGGATCAACCCCCTTAAGAAATTTGTATCTTTGTGACCAGGGATTCTTGATGCCATTTCCATGCTATTTGTGGGACACTCTGTGCGAGCGAGTGAGCGAGCGAGCGTGCGAGCGTGCGTGCGTGCGTGTGGAGTGGTTCTTGGACTTGGCCATGTCTGCACGGTCCCGCAGCATCTGGGACCAGAAGAGAAAGAGCTACTTTTAGTGTTTTAAGACAAGATTTCTACACAGCCCTAGCTGTTCTGGAACTCACTGTGTATGTAGACCTGTCTGGCCTCAAACTTGCATAGATCTTGCCTCTGCCTCCCCAAGTGCTGGGATTAAAGGCATGTGCTATCACGCCTGGCTTTTATTTTTATTTTTAAGATTTTTAATTTATTTTACATGTATTAATTCAGTGTAGCATCAGATCCCATTACAGATGGTTGTGAGCCACCATGTAGTTGCTGGAATTTGAACTCAGGGCCTATGAAAGCAGTCAAGTGCTGTTAACTGCTGAGCCCCCTTATTTTGATTTTTAAAGACATAGTCTCTTGTAGCCTAGCACCCCTAGAACTGGCTGTGTAGCTGAGTGAGGATGACGTTGAACTCTTAATTCTTCTAGCTCTACCTCCCAAGTGCTGAGGTTGACTCTGGTGCTATGTATGCTTAGCAAGTGCTCTACCCACTGAGCCTCATCCCCAGCCCCAAGAAAATACTTTTTTAAAGTAGCTTTTAGTAATTTAACTTTTTTTTTTCCACAGTGTTTCACTAGAGGATTTGAGTACAAGAAACATCAGAGTGATCATACTTACGAAATAATGGTAATGATGACGTTGATGGAAACTTTCATTCCTTTTTCAAGTATTTAGACTGAGAACTAAGTTTCTTTCTCCATGTATCTCTGTCCTTTTTCCTCTTCTGAATATGGTAATTATTTAGTAGCCGTTTTAGTTCTTTGTAACCTATTAAAATACTTAAATATAAAAATGGCTGGAGAGATGGCTCCGTGGTTAAGAGCACTGGTTGTTCTTCCAGAGGACCTGGGATCAATTCCCAGCACCCACACGGTGGCTCACATCTGTCTGTAACTCCAGTTCCAGAGAATCTATACCCTCATACAGACATGCAGGCAAAATACCAATGTATATGAAGTTAAAAAAAAAAACTCACTATAATAAATAAATAAGCAAGCAAGCCTATTATAATAAGTAAGCAAATAAATAAAAAACAAATAATAGTGTGACCTAGCTGGATGATGTGGCTTCTGCCTGTAATTCCAGCTTTTAGGAGGGTTGCCATGAGTCCCAGTTTAAGAGATGTGGTGTGAGACCCTGTGTGGTGACTTATGTGAGAATGGCCCCAGACACTGAGTATCTCATCTCCAATTGGGAAGTAACTTTTCTGTTGCTGTGGTGAAACTCCATGGCCATGGCAACTTGTACAAGGAAGGGTTTATTTGGGGTTATAGTTTCAGAGGTATAGGTCCGTCCATCCCGCTGGGGAACATAGCTATGGGCAAGCAGGCCTGGCACAGAAGTAGCAGCTGAGAGCTCATATCCTGATCCACAAACAGGAAGCAGAGAGATGGGGAAGACAGGAGACTTCTGAAACCTTATGCCCACCTCCAGTGACAAACCTCTTCCAATAAGGGCCATGCCTTCTATTCCTTCCCAAACGGCAACCAAATAGGGATCGAGTATTCAGATGTCTGAGACATAAGGGACTCTTTTTTTTTTTTTTTTATTCAAACTACCATACCCTGTCTGAACAACCAACCAACAAATACTAGGGCTGGAAAGATGGCCTGTCAGTTTTGAGTGCCAGCTGTTCTTGAGGACTGGAATTCAGTTCCCAGCTCTGATTCTGGACAACACAACTCCCTATAACTGCAGCTCTAGGGAAACCTGATACCCCCTTCACTGGATACCCACTTCTGGACTCCATAGACACCTCACTCATGTGCGTGCGTGCGTGTGCACGCGCGCGCGCACACACACACACACACACACACACACACACGGAGCATCATTAAAAATAAAATAAATCTTTTTAAAAAAATCAAAGAAGATAAGATAAAAAGAATTTGAAGAGGCAAACTGGTTAATAGGCCAGAGAAGACTTGACTCTGATTTGAGTAATGGCATTGCCACTGTAAAGAAAGAGTGCTGCCACTCTTACAGCCCTGGCCAGTGTGATAAGCCAACATGAACAATCAGTTCTGCTTGACAGGTCAACATGAATAATCAGGTGTGCTTGACAGGTCTATATACCATGCTAAAATAGTTATATCTGTGGGCTGGAGAGATGGCTCAGCAGTTAAGAGCACTGGTTGCTTTTCTAGAGGTCCTGAGTTCAATTCCCAGCAGCCACATGATGGCTCACAACCATCTGTAATGAGATCTGATGCCTTCTTCTGGCACAAAGGTATAAATGCAGATAGAGCACTCATACACATAAATAAATGTTTAAAAAAGGGGAAAAAAATAGTTCTATCTGGATCCTAGGGAATCTAGCTCAGTGGCAGAGCCCTTCCCTAGTGTACACCAGGCTTTGGATTTGACCTCTGGCACTTCAGGGGAAGTTCTGTGTTTTCAGAGCACTTAAAGCAACTAAAACAAGTTCTCGACACAGACCCTGGTTTTCCTCTCAGTAGTAATTTTGTAGATTAATCATTCAGCACTTATTAGTTTTCTACAGTTACTGTTATAAATTATGAAAAATTAAGTGGATTAAGACAAGACAGATTTATTCTTGCATAATTCAGCAGGTCAGCAGAGCAGTGGGCTTACTGGTTTGTGGCAGGTCTTAAGAGGCTGAAATTGAAGTGTTTGGCCAACCTGGGCTTTTATCTTGACACCAGGGGGAAAAATTATTCCTGGTTCATTCAGGTCATTGGCAGAATTTATTGAGATTAAAGGATTGGTGCCTCTGTTTCCTTACAGGTTAGCTGGTTGTTGGCCAGAGTTTGTTCTTGGTGTTTAGAGGCTGCCCTAGCTCCTGGCCTCCTTTTGCCATCTCCAGAGTCACTGACCCTGGGAGTCCTTGAGGCCTGCTGATGAAGTGCTTGAACCTTTGACCTACTGCTTTATCCTGCTTACTCTCATTCTTCTGCCCTCCTTTAATACTTATAAGAAGTTTTACAATTTTTTTAAAGATTTATTCATTTATTATATTATAAGTATACCGTAGCTGTCTTCAGATACACCAGAGGAGGGGATCGGATCTCTTTACAGATGGTTGTGAGCCACCATGTGGTTGCTGGAAATTGAACTCAGGACCTCTGGAAGAGCAGTTGGTGCTCTTAACCACTGAGCCATCTCTCCAGCCCAAGTTTTACAATTTTTATTATTTTATGTGTTTTGGCTGAATGTATGTCTGCATCCCATGGTGCCTGGTGCTCCTGGAGGTCAGAAGAGGATGTCAAATTCTCTGGACAGTTGTGAACTGGGAATCAGTTCACATTTATGGATTCTGGGAATCAAACCTACATCCTCTGGAAGATAGCCAGTGTAGTGTTCTTAACTACTAAACTATCTCTCCAGCTCCTCTCTAATATTTTTGAGGACTTTGTATGATTTCATTGGGCTCACCTAGATAAACCAGACTTGTCTCACTACTATGCTAGTTGGTAGTAATTGTAATTCCATCTGCAGAGTGTTTAATTTTAAATGATTTTACCTGCAGTACCTAGTGCTTGGTTAAAGAATTTTGGGAAAAATGCAGAATACATGTAGAATTCTGCCTACTATGTAATCCATAGCACATTTATGTGTGTTTTATAAAAGATTAAAAGAAGCTGGGCGTGGTAGTGTATGCTTTTAATCCCAGCACTTACAGGCCAAGGTCGGTGGGTCTCTGTGAGTTTGAGGCCAACCTGGTTTACATATTGAGCTCCAAGCCAGAGTCCTGGGTTCCATCCTCGCTGCCACATTAAACCAGACATGGTTCACAGAAAGGACCTGGGAGTACTTAGGAAATTAAGCCAGAATAATAAGTAGTCAAATGTCTTTCTCATTTTATACATGGGAAATTGGAGGCTTAAGCCAGAATAATAAGTAGTCAAATGTCTTTCTCATTTTATACATGGGAAATTGGAGGCTAGCCAGAGCTACAGAAGACCCTGTTTTAAAAGCAAAGTAAAACAAAATCATTCGGAAAGAAAATCAACATGAATTTGGCCATTTGTTGTAGCTGTGCCTTTACTCCTGGGAGTCACGCTTTGGACTATGATGAATTGGTCAAACAAAAACAACTATCTGCCTTCCCTTACACTTGTAAGAAATGTTGACTTTTATTATTTTTAGTTATGAGCTGGTATGTGTGCTACATGTGGGTATGTGCATGTGAGTTCAGATGCCAGCTGAGGCCGGAGACATCTAATCATTGAAGCTCGAGTTACAGTTGCGAGGCACTTGATATGGGTTCTGGGAACCAAACTCAGGTCCTGTGGAAGAGCAGCTGGTGCTCCTAATCACCAAGTCATTCCTCCAGCCTGCAGTCTCTTTAATTTTTAAGATTTTTTGATAATAGGGTCTCATGTAGCTGGCCTCAAATTTGTTATGTAGCCAAAGACAGCTTTGAATCCTGGATCTTCCTACCTCTACCTCCAAGGATTTACTCTTAAATCTTGCATTCCTAATTGCAACAATAACCAAAATGTTTTCACTTTTGCCAGTTGCACACTGAATGCAGGGTTGGAAAGTCAATCAAAGCAGCTTCAGATTTGAGTTCATTTCACCAAAGTTACTAGATCTTCAGAAAATTGATTACTTTATCAAATCCACAGAAGACTGTCTAAACTCAGGTTTTGTTATTTATTTTTATGGTGCAGGGTTTGGATCACGTTACTACTGAGCTACATCTCCAAATTTATCCATTTGAAAAATGGTAAAATAACCCCTTATGAGATAATTATATAGCTTGGGTAGTTTGTAGTCGTGGTCGGCCACTGGAGGAAAGCTGACTGTGAGCTCTCCTCAGCTCTTCTGGGCACCACATCTTCCTCACAATGCTAAAAAAAAAAAAAAAAAAACCAACACTGTTTCACTTTAGCCAAGTCTACTTAGTTCTTATTATATCATCCTTTCTCACATGTTCTCCACCCATACAAATGCCTTTCAGCGATCTGAACTTAGGGGAGCCTCTGGGGTCTTCTGGTACTCCCTAACTTTCATTAGCCAATCTTAGCTATTCCAACAGATCTTTCCTTCTGTAGAAGTGATGACCAGCTTTTGGCTTTCTACTCTCTAAGTCTCTAAAGTCTTGATTCTTGGCAGCATGAAGCATCTGATGTCTTTAAATGGTTTCAATACTTTTCTCATCTCACAGTGCTGCATTTTTGGAAGTTACTCATGCTGTGGTGGGTGGTGCATTAATAGATTTCTGAATTCTGTAGCTATTTTTGTCTTATAATCTTAGGACGTTGAGCAGAGAAGCAGCTCTTCCACCACACCCTTTATGACAGTAATTCGTAACCTCCATTACTTGGGAGCTTCGTGGAACTGTAGATTTCTAGGTCCCGTTGTTAGAGATTCAGACCCAAGTTTGGGTCAAGGGTCTGAATAACATTGAACCTGAAGAAGAAGGAGCAAGAGGAGGAGGAGGAAGAGGAAGAGGGAGGTGAAGATGAAGGAGGAGGAGGAAGAGAAGGAAGAAGCCAAAGAAGATGCCTTCACCATCCTCCTCCTCCCCTTTTTCTTAAGTTCAGTGTTATTCAAAAAGTTGGTGTTAGAATGAAAGTTGGTAAGGGGTGATCAGTGTCCTAAAATGACAGGCCTTTTGACTAATGTGTGACTTTTCATACTTACATAGCTGCATGGCACTTGCCAGGTTGAATGTCACTGGTATGAGTTTAATATACTCATGGACTCTGAAATTTCTCTCTCAGATCTCATAATAAGCTCATTTGATAGACTTAGATCAAAATGTGTTGCTCGTTAGTATTGTGATCTTACTAATAGGACAGATTTTATCGTCAACAACAGAAGCTATGACAAGTTGTAATGCCTATGGAATCGAAAAGGCTCATATGATTTTCTTGTTTCCTTGTATCATGGAAATTTTCAGACATACACGAAAGTGAATAATGCTTAGTTTTGCTTAGTTCCTTATTTTATAGTTGTTACCTGAAAACTTTGTAGCTTAAACTAGAAACTGCTTTTTTTACCTCTGGCAATTGCTATGGCTCAGACACTCAGATGAGGCCCAGAGCAGTTGGTCCTCAGCTCTGCAACCTGGGCTTCTGAGTCCCAACTTCCTTTTCACAGTCCTCTGGCACCTGATGAGGGCTTCATTTTACTCTTCCTAACTGCTGATCAACCCAGGACCTGGTTGTTCTGCGATGTCTCCAGGCCACTGCCCTTCACGAAGCCTCTCCACACAGTCTTCACCACCACCATACATAGCTTGTTTACTTGGCAGCTTAATATAGGAATAGAAGCTACTAAGCCTTAAGTCATTGGCCCATGTTGTGAGGAGTCTGAGTTTATCAGAAGGAACGTTGAAAACAGCTATTTCATAGAGTAATTTCCATTTTTCTGTCACCAGCTTTTTTTTTCCCAAAGATTTATTTATTTTTATGTTATATGTATGGGTATTTTGCCTGTATGTATGTCTGTGAATTATGTATATACCAGAGCAATTGTTGCACAGAAGGCGTTAGATTTTCTGGAACTGGAATTGCAGTGGTTGTGAACTGCCATGCACATGCTAGAAACCAAACCTGGGTTCCCTGGAAGAACAGCCAGTGCTTACCACTGAGCCCCCTTTTAAGATGTATTTGTTATATATAGACACACCACAGTTAGATCTCATTACAGGAGAGATTGTGAGCCACCATGGTATGGGATTTGTCTTCAATCAGACACACCACATACCAGAGGGCATTACAGATGGTTGTGAGAAGCCACCACGTCATTGCTGGGAACTCAGGACCTCTGGAAGAGCAGTCAAGTGAACCTCTGACCATCTCTCCAGTTTTTTTTTTTTTTTTTCTTTTTTTTGCTGGGATTTGAACTCTACCACTGACCTCTGGAAGACGGGGCCTTGTGCTTCTAACAATCAGTCAGCTCTTAAGCACTGAGCCTTCTCTCCAGCCCTAATTTTTATTTTTAATTATATATATGTGCCCACAGAGGCTAGAGATGTCAGATCCCCCTAGAGTTGGGATTACAGTACTTGAGAGCTGCCCAATGTGTATGATGGGAACCAACCTCAGGACCTCTGCAATAGCACTAGATTTCTTAAAGTCTGAGTCATTTCTCAGCCTCTGGTCTCTTCTTGAGTTAAAAACTTTATTATTGACTTATTTTCCAGGTGGAATCTCTCTGTATCCTTGGCTGTCCTAGATTTGCTGCATTGGCTTAGGTTATGTTCTATCCCCATGCTCAGCCTTCTAATTGCTGGGATCACAGGCATTTGCTGCCATACCCACTTGATATCCTGTTTCCTTGTTTGAGAAAGGTTTCCCTTACTATAAAACTCTGACTGGCCAGGATCTTGCTGTGTAGACTAAACTGTCCTCTGACTTAGGGCAAACATCCTGCCTTTGCTTTCTTAGTGCTGGGATTACAGCTGTGTGCCATCACTCCCAAAGTCCACAAATTTCAGTCTTCCTCTTGCTTGCCTTTTGCATACCTTTTGTTCTATGTGGTTCTTTTTCCTCTCTTTCTATTTTTGTTTTTGTTCCTTCTTTGAGATGGGATCTCTCTTTGTAGCCTTGGCTGTATAGTCCTCGAAATTCCTCTGTAGACCAGTCTGGGCTAGACTTTACAGAGATCCACCTGCCTCTGCCTCCCAAGTGCTAGAATTGAAGGTGTGTACCACCATGCCTGACTTTTTAAATTGATTTCTTTCTAAATTAGTAAGTGTGTGTGCATGTGTACACATGTGAATCAGGTGCCTGTGGAGGCTAAAGGTGTTAGATCTCCTGGAGCTGGAATTACAGATGGTTCTTAGCTACCTGACATAGATTCTAGAACCAAAGTCTGGTTCTCTAGAAGGGCAGTATGTACTAATGACTGATGAACCAATGAATATTATGGGTGCATAGTTACTCTGTAACACATCCAGAAACACTCATTCTATTCAGAAAAAAATCTAAGCATAGCGATGTTTTACTGGAGAATGTCGTAGGGATGGGAGAGGTAGAAAAATAGTAATACATCTTAGGGGAAATAATGTTATCTGATGATGACAGTCCTTGTATGGAGGGACATGCTGAATGTTTACACATGTGCATGGTGGTATACATATATGTGTGCACCTATATATGGAGGCCAGAACTTGAGATCAGGTGTCTTCCTGAAAGACTTTTCACCTTTGTCTTTGAGAAAGGGTATCTCACAGAACCTGAAGTCAGTGATCCTGCCTGCTTCTCACTGGGATTACAGATGTGCACCGCCACACATGGTGCCGTCCTTTGAAACCACGTGCTCTCTAGTTGGAACTCCTGCACGTCATTCCTATCCCTGTTCCTGACCAAATCTGTGTTTCTCCTTAGACCTCAGACTTCCCCGTTCTTGATCCCAGCTGGACAGCTCAGGAAGAGATGGCACTTTTAGAAGCTGTTATGGACTGTGGCTTTGGGAATTGGTAAGAATTCAGAACTGAGTATTCCTATTCTCATAGGCTCAAGAGAAGCTGCTGTTGAAACATTAAAGGAGAGAGCTTAGAAATTGAAAAGCTGTGCTGCTTCCCCGATGACCAAGGATGTGGAGACAAGTTCCCATCCGTGTACACGTCTCCTGGCCTGAAACATCCCGGAATGCACAGTGCTCAGTAGTTTCACGACTGAGCAGTCTCCAAGGTTACTTTGGTTACATTAACACCAGGATTATTTTTCCTGAGTTATAGAGAAATGTAGGTTACTAATTATTGCTCCCTTCTAGTTTTATAGATAGATTTCTGGGCAGTAGGTTCCAGATTCATTTCAGTGAATCAAACTTGAGGTGGATAGTCATAGCTGGCCTGAGGTTGAAGCTTCACAGCTTTCTTAACCACATGCTGTCTTTAGCTTTCTAACTGCCTTACTTGAACTTGGTGGTATGCAACAGGACTTACTACTATTGCCCTTCGATATTACTATTGCAGCACCACTTTTAAATCTATATGTACACTGTATGTACACTGTATGTACACTTTTAAATCTGTATGTACATGTCGGGGCTTAGGGTGGGAGTTTGCTTGTTTGTGTGTGTGTCAGCTAGAGATTGATACCAAATGCCTTCCTCTTGTTTGCCCTCCAGGTTTGGCTTTTGTTTGGTTGTATGGTTTCTGTTTTTGAGAAAAGGTCTCTCACCTAATCTGGAGTTTGTGGTTTCAGCCTCTTTGGGCTGACTAACAAATCCCTACGAAGCACTGGCGTTAAAAGTGCAGGCCACATGCCTAGCTTTTGTATGTGTGCTGGAATGTGAACTCAGGTCTTTATGCCTATACAGAGAGCATTTTACCCCCTGGACCATCTCCGCAGCTCCCAGATTTTACTTTTTTTTTTTTTTTTTTTTGGTTCTTTTTTGAGCTGGGGACCAACCCAGGGCCTTGCGCCATGATTTTACATTTTAGGGACACGCCTGCTGATAATTTTGTTTGTGCAGTAGACAGCAGGGATGTTATTAAGCATGTTTGCTCATGAAGTATCTGAAGCTTGGGGAGTTGAATTCTTTCTTATTGCATGTGACTTCTTGGTGAGGGGCCCTCTACTGGATCTTCCCCGATTACTAGCACTCATCTTCCTTCCTAGTGTCATTAAGTGTGCCACCCTCCTGGGTCAAGAGGAGGACCACAGTTCAGCTCACATTTTGTTTCCATTCACTCATTTAGCAGTATGCATCATAAAACTATGTTGTGGAGAATATCAAAGATGGTAAAAACTGATCACTGGTGAGCAGCTTACTAGTCAACTTTGCCTGAGGTTTAGTTCTTCTCTAAAGTGGGCCAATCCCCCTCATCTCCTTTCCCTCTTAGCACAGACTAGAGAAAAGTCTGTGCTAAGACTTGATTGGGGAGGTAGCTAAGTGTTAGTTAGCACTTTTGCTTGGCATATGTGAGGTGGTGTTGGGTTCAGTCCCCATCACCACACTGAAGAATCTAGTTGCTTCTACATCCAGTGTGGATAAGGCACTGTGCTGGGTGGTAAGAGCACAGGAATTTAGGTTCTCGCCCTCATCTAACCTATTTGCCTAGTAAGGGAATCCGACTATCTACAGTTGACGGGAGTGCACAGCATCATGTTCATGCCCTAGGAAGGATTGTGTATGAGTGAGCTTGAGGGGGACTAAGACATCCACCTCTGCCTCACCTGGGGTAGGGAGGAATCAGAGGCTCTCTCTTGGTATATTTTGGATTTGTCTTTAGCAAGTTTATTTTTCTCTTTGGGTCTCATTTTTTTTAATCCTGTGAAATTGAAATAAGAATATATTAAAAGGCTAACACCAAGCGATCTCAAATTCTGTCTGAGTGTTTGTAGCCATGCACATTCTTAGAAATTCTAGTGAAGAAATATATGCCTGTGACATTTGTTTTGTATAACCTAATACATAAAAGATAAAATTAGATTTATGTACTTTTTTAGACAGGGTCTCAGTGTATCCCTAATTGGCCTGGAATGCTGTGTAAACCAGGCTGGCCTCAAATTCACAGAGATCCACATAACTCTGCCCTCCAAGTGCTAGGATTTAGGTTTGTGTCATCTTGCATGTTCCAAGATGCTTTCTGTTGGTATTGATGATCTTATAAGATTTTCGAAGGCTTATTATTTATTTACATATTTATTAAATTTATGTACATGTGCGTTTGTCTATATGAATGTTTGTCACTGGTGTTAACATGCCAAGAAGGCCAGAAAAGGGAGTTCTAGGCAGTTATGAGCCACGGAAGCACTCAACCTACTGAGTTACACATACCCAGCCCAGAAATTTATAATTATTTATAGTCTTTTTCTTTCCAGTGGAAAGGAAAAGTTCCTTTATTGTTTCTCTATCTCCAAGTAGCAGAATTTGGAACATCAGTGGTATATCTGTCTCATTGGTTTGCTGACATCTATGTGGAGGTATCAGTTTACTGATATTGTATTAATTTGACTGCAAATGTGGCATGAATAAACCAAGCTTTCCGTGGTCTATATAAGTAAGACAGCTTGTCTCTTTCTACATTTCTCTAGGCAGGATGTTGCTAATCAGATGTGCACCAAAACCAAGGAAGAGTGTGAGAAGCACTACATGAAACATTTTATCAATAACCCTTTGTTTGCATCCACCCTGCTAAACCTGAAGCAAGCTGAGGCAGCCAAAACTGCCGACACAGCCATTCCATTTCACTGTAAGTGCCTGTCTATTTGGGTAAGAGGTAGTCAGCCCATCCGTGGTAGCCAATAGAAAGAGATCTGATGACTTCTGAAAGGGCAAAGCAGTTTGGTATGATGGCTGTTGAGTCAAGGCTATGCTATGGCAAGGAGGAAGCACATACCAGAGGTCAGAGTTGTAGCCTCCTACTCTGCATCTCTTGGGATATATTAACATTTTATATATATATAATATATTAACATTAATGCTTGCTTCTGTGAGGTTCACATCCAAAAGGGGCCAGTCTGTCTGTGCTGTTATTTGTTTAGAAGCCTTATTATTCATTTGGATCATTGATAGTCAGATGCAGGGCTTGCTTGCAGGATCCAGTATTGTCTCTGTGTTAAGTCCAAGGAGTACTTTGTTCTTTTTATTCACTTGGTTAGGGCAGTGAAAGTGACCTTTTTAAATCTTAGATGCCTGTGGGGATCAGTATGTCTTTTAATATAGGGAAACCAAAACCTGATGAGTTAACAAACTACTGTCATCCGTGAATGGCCCAGAGCACAAGTGGGACACATGAATGCTCTCCTGTTGGCCTCCCTTTCTTCCAGCTTTGTAGCTGTGAAACTACAAAGGAGGTTGCAATACCTCCTGTTCGTGTAGTGCTTGGATATTAGCATTGTCCTCAAGTCCACGAGGCCATTCTTGTTCCTAACGGCAACCCAGTGAAATAAATATAACGGATGGTTTGTGTTGCACAAAACTAGGAAACTAAGATATTTTAAAGGTTGAACAGTTTGTACAAGGCTGTAAAACTGGTTGTTTGTTTGTTTGGACAGGTTGGCCTCAAATTCAGAGATCGGCCTGCTTCTGCCTCCCACGTGCTGGTGGTGGTGTTTTATTTTGTGCTGAAACAAGAGTTTTTCAAATGTGTAGAATTATAGGCTGGCACTGGGACACAGTTTGATTGACTTCCACATCCATCCGGGATGTTTGACTTCTCAGTGGATGAGCTTTGTAAATTGGTATTGGTACTGAGGATCAAAGGAACAGAAGCTGACAGGATGCTCTGGTTCTACAACAACCCTGAAGGAAAGGATCTGTGCTTTCGTTTTCTTTCACTTTTCATTCATTTTGGGAAAGCAAACGTCAGAAGACCAGGCTGCAGGATGGCTCAGCAGGCAAAGGCACTAAGCCTGATGATCTGAACTCAGTCACTGGGCCCTCCTCTGCTGCCATTGCATGTGCCTGCCCACACAAATGCATGCAAATCAGACGTGGTTGGTAGAGGATTCCTTCAGACCTTGTTACCTCAGTCAGGACCTCAGACCGGGATAGGTCGGCAGGTAACACATGCCTGTAACCCCGTGATTGCCAACTGGGAAGCTGCGGCATGGGGATTGTGAGTCTGGGAGTAGTGTAGGATTATAATGAGTTTGAAATACTGTCTCAGCACAAAGGAAAACAACACAAGTGGTGAATCTGAACTCCAGGCCGGCCTGTCCTTCAAGTGAGTTCCAGGGCTGCATATCCCAAAAAGAAAAGCAAAAAACAAACAAAAAACAGTAAAAAGAAGCTGCTTTTTTTCATAGTTACCATTTCACTCTTTATAAAACTTTTACATTTATTCTCGTGGATCCTTTTGCTCAAAGAAATCTGTTTCAGATGTGGTACCCCACACCTGTAAGCTAGTACTCAGCAGACTGAGGCAAGAGAATTATGAGCTTGAGGCCACCCTCAGCTTCATAGTGATACCCTGCCGTCGTAGACTTTGGCCTTGAACTCAACTGTGTAGCTCAGGGTTACCTTGACCTCCTGATCCTCCTGCTTTTACCTCTTGGATGCTTGAATTGCAGACATGTGCCATCGTACCCTGAGAAACTCTGGGTTTTTTGCTTGTTTGTTTTTAAATCCGAAATATGAAGACATTTATATGACATTTTCATGTTAATGCTTTATTAATTAAGAAAAACCCATTGTTTGTTGCAGCTGCAGATGACCCTCCCCGGCCTGCCTTTGATTCGTTGCTGTCTCGGGACATGGCAGGATACATGCCAGCTCGGGCAGATTTCATTGAGGTAACAGTCACTTGTTTTTAGCATTCAATAAGGAAAATCTTATGAGGTTGTTATCTCTTACTAAAGGAAGATTAGGATTTTCAGGCCTGTGGAGTGGCATTTGCTTGTTCCTTTTCCCACTGTGAGCACTCTTACGCCACGCTTAGTGGTGACGTTCTGAGGGAGAACCGACCTCTTGGGGGTACAGAGGTGATGCTCACACCTATGAAGTTGGGAAGTGTCTGTAGTTGTCATTCCACAGTGAGGGGCTTTCAAAGGTTTGCTGTATCGAGGTTGATGAGCCAAGGGCCAGGTTATACTTTACACTTTAAGCTGTTTCGATTGTAAATTTCCTGTCGATTCGGTCCCCAGCTCCAAAAAAAAAAAAAAAAGAACCAAAGTTCCTGTCGAAACCAGGCTTTGGTGTTAATTGTTCGAAAGTAGCACATGGACAGTTTAACAGTTTAAGTTTTAGATAGACCTGGGTTATACTGGGAAAGCCTATCTCAAAAAGAAAAAAAGTAACATAGATAGTATATAGACAAAACAAATAGATATAGCTGTTTCCCCAAAAAAAAGTTAATTTCCCAGGCTGAGGGCTGGGTAGTGGTTTTATATACATGTGTTCATTAAAACTATGTTTCTTACTCAGCCATGGAATTAAGGAAAATAAACTTGGAGGTAGTCACAAGTCTGACTTGTATCTGAAGTCATCTGCTTGCTCTTGGGATTAGGGGTGTTAAGCCAGAGTCCAGCCTGCCGTACCCAGATGGCTACCCATAGTCCTCCACTTCCCTGAACTGTCTTTGAATAGTCTGCTCTGATCTTATTGTAGAGTATAAATCATATTAGGACTAAACACATCCCTCAAAAGGTGGTAAAAGGAAAATGAATCATGCAGAGACTGAAGACCTAATCAGAGATTGTCTTTGGAATGAACAGACTGTTAAGCATTTTTAAACAATAGGCCTGGCTTCGCTCCTAGTACTGTTGTATCCCAGTGCTTTTTCCTATAACTTTCCCTTAGACCAGTGTTTTTGCCTTTTATCCAATTTAGTACTTAGCAAATATTTTCTCTTTACATCTGAAGCATGGCTACTGTAAAGGCATTACTCAAAATTGATAAATTTGGGTGTTCTCCTTTAACAGGAGTTTGACAATTATGCAGAATGGGACTTAAGAGACATTGATTTTGTTGAAGACGACTCGGACATCTTACACGGTAACATTTATTTTATCGGAGGTTTATTGAATACAAGTATTGATGGCACTGTGCTAGCTGCTGGGATATAAGGATTAATAAAACATGTCCCTTGCCCTTAGCAAATGCAGGACTTAGTGATGGGGCTGATGACATGGCTCAGTGGTAGAGTGTGCCCTTAGGCCCAGGGCTGGATTCAGGCACTGCCAAAAACCAAAATCTAGTGGTTAAGTTGCTGATTTACCTTCTTGCCAAGCTTTGGCCTGTCTGACTCGTAATGATAGTAAGAATATTGATCACATAATAGAATTTGGGAACTATCGGGTCCCTTGGACTGGAAGCCCACATTGAGGTAGTTGATAGTAGCCTTGCCTCTTTAGGGAAATAGCACACAGACCTTGGATTTCAGTTGTAACTGCAGACAGATACTGTTCGCCATCATTTATTAACACATAGGAAGTGATCAAAAGTGTACTTTAGACCAAAATTGAGAGTTCTTATTTCTCAGAACGGTTGATTTTAAATTATATTATTGTTATTACTTAGATACACATTTGTGCTTGTGTGTGTGCATGCGTACACCTGTACACATGTATCTGGAGGCAACCTTGGGAGTCATTCTTCAGGTGCTGTCCTAGCTTTTTCTTGAGACAGTCTCTCACTAGCCAGAACCTACCAAGTAGACAAGACTGGATAGACAGTGAGCCCTAGGGATGTGGCTGTTCCCATCTCCCCAGGAATTGCAAGTGTGTACCACCATGCCCAGCTTTTCTCTCCAGTGGGTTCAGGTTACAAGCTTTATCGACTGAACTGTTTGCCCAGCTCCCCACCCTTCCCAGCTTAGAAAGGGAGAACAGTGTCTTATATAGCTTAGGGTCTCAAACTTACCTTATACCAAGGATGGTTTTGAACTCCTGATTCTATGTCCAGCTCCTGGGTGCCGCATTTACTGGGGTGCATCACTTTCCTCCACACTGAAGACTTGAATGTTGTGAACTGTATGATACACAAATGAATGCTCTTAAAGAGAATATTTCAGAAGCACTGGAGATCGAGGGAGTGTCTTCCTGGCAGCACACCAGGGGTGCCTTGTTTATAGCTCTGACTCTTGCAGTAGCTTTTCTGGCAGCATAGCCATGGCTGACACATGTTGCCCCCAGCAATCTCTTAGAACAACAAGTAAGGGAGTCCAGGAGCCCAAGGAGACTCGTGAAGGGACAAGAAGGAACTTTTAAGCATACCTGGCACACAGAGGGGCACAGATTGGTGAGGATCGGGACATTGATTCAAGCTTGGGCTTGCTTCTGAGTCACTGTGGAATCCTGGGCAAGTCCTTGGAGTCCTGTTTCTTTGTGTCCCATATCAGTAAAGAGTGACACCAATTAATTAGTCAGGGTGTGCATATGTCCAGTGGATGATGGTGTGCAATGCAGATCGGTGCTATTACTCCATAGCATTGTATATGACTGGGCATTAGCAACATGCCATTTAGGCTCCCTCACTCATAATACTGAAAGGAATTTAGGCTGGTGCCAACAAGCTCTTTCTTTGTGTCACCCAAAGATTTGTGTTGATTCATGGAATTTATCCAATAAAGTCAGCTTCATGGTCTATTATAGAGGCATGGGTACAGTAGAGTGATAGTTAATTGCATTCCAAGTATACCTGAAGGTTCCTAACATGGGCTCAACCTGATGCATGTCCTGTATGACAATATCTAAGGAAATATGTTCTGAAATCTCGTAAATGGCACTGTTTCCTACCTTGTTGAAATAAGTTATTACTGACTCAGAAAGAAACAGGAGGACTCATTAAGTCTCTACTCTTGTGACATTGTGAGATTTCCAGGCAGATGCTTAGTGACCCCACCGGGCTCACCTCTTTCCATGTGTGAAAAAAATCTCTCTTAATATGTGGACAACACCTTTTTTTTTTTTTTTTCAGAGCTGGGGACCGAACCCAGGGCTTTGCGCTTGCTAGGCAAGCACTCTACCACTGAGCTAAATCCCCAACCCCGACAACTCCTTTCTTAAATGTCCCAGGGTCCTAAACTTATGGGTGGATCATCTTTCTGGTTATTGTTCCATAACCCAGGGAAGCTGTGGCCCTGGCACTGCATGCTGAGTCAGGGTTTGCAATGCTTCTCGGGGTTACATGCTAGCCTAGTTTATGTTCCCTCTGACTCGGTTTCAGGCTAACTCTGTGGCCAAGGCTGGATTAAAACTTGCTCTGTAAACCAGGCTGGCCTGGGGGTTGGGGATTTAGCTCAGTGGTAGAGTGCTTGCCTAGCAAGCACAAGGTCCTGGGTTCAGTCCCCAGCTCTGAAAAAAAGAAAAAAGAAAAAAAAAAAATACTTGTAAAACCAGGCTGGCCTGGAATCCTGTTGTGTCTGTTTTCAAGCACTGAAAATTCATGTGCCACCATGCCAAACTTTCATGCCATCTCCATGTGAAAACTTAACTTCATCAAGGTTTCTCTGCCAGCCATGAACCCTTTGTATTCTCCACAGTGTATTTCTTTTCTTTCCATTCCCAGCTTTTAGACCTCTAACCATATGCCAGAGGTCTGGCTGATCTTCCTGCATTCACTTGGTACTGTCTCTCATTTTATAGAAATGCGGTTGTCTATGCATAGGTGGTTAGATAGAAACACTATAATAATACTAATATTAATACTACTAATAATAGCTAAGACATATTTACTGTTTGCCAGGTGCCATGTTAAGTCCTTCAACATGTATGGTTTTTTTTTTTTCCTATTGGGACAGGGTCTTGCTCTGTAATCCAAGCTGCTCTCAAACTCTTTAATTTTTCTGCTTTAGCCGTCTGAATGACTCCCAGGTACCACATCACCTAGCTCTGTGAAGTTATCTTATACTTGCAGAACCCTATGAGTTTAGAGATACCTTTATTTCTGCTTTACAGATGGAAAAACTGGAAAGGTCAAGTAATTGCCTGCTATTACAGGCAGCAAGTAGCAGAACCATTCCCACAGCCTGTTCTTAGCATTGTACAATACTATCAAGGTTTTGTTGGTCTTGAGGGTGTTTTGGGAGGAGGTAATGTTTATTTAGCTATATATGTATGGTATGTGTGTGCATGCGTATATGCCATGACATGGTAGTCAGAGGACAACTTGCAGGAGTTGGTTCCCTCCTTCCATTGTGTGAGTTTCAGGGATCCAAGTCAGATTGTCTGGTTTGGTGGTGTATATCTTTACTACTGGACCATCTCTGTGGCCCCCTTTTTGTTTGTTTTGGTTTTTTTGAGTTAGGGATTTACACTGTGGCGTAGGTAGCCTCGAGCTTATACTCTTTCTCTGGTGACCTTTCGAGTGTTGGGATTAGGTACACCTGCAGCATCAGTCTTCACATCCTTTCTTTCCTTGGCTCACATTCTAATGTAGATGCACCACACGGAGAGGTAGGAATAGAAAATATTCTCTTTTTACATTCAAAGAAATATGCAAAGTTAAGTAATTTGCCTCTGGCTTCCTAATAATTGACCTGAATATTTAGATTACATAGTTTTCTTTTGTAGAATTATTTTTGTGCATCTTGGCCAAAAGCTAGCAGGGGCAAATAACTATTTTATTTTGCTTTATTCTTCAAGACAGAGCTCCTCTATATATCCCTGGCTGTCCTGGAACTCGTTCTGTAGACCAGGCTGGCCTTGAACTCAGAGACCTAACTGCCTTTGCTTCCAAGTGCTTGCATTAGGGGTTGGGGATTTGGCTCAGTGGTCTTGCCTAGCAAGCGCAAGGCCCTGGGTTCAGTCCCCAGCTCCGGAAAAACAAAAAACAAAAAAAAAACCAAGTGCTTGCATTAAAGGTGTGTACGACCATGCCTGGCCCTATTTTATTATGTTCTTTAACTGTGTGTGTGTGTGTGTGTGTGTGTGTGTGTGTGTGTGTGTGTGTGTGTGTGTGTGTGTGTGTGTAGGCCAGAAGAAGATGTCAGGTGACTTCTTTATCACTATTAGGGTTCTCTAAAGTCATAGACCTTATGGAATGTCTCTATATATTAAGGGAATTTATTGTACTGACTTAGTCTGCAGTCTAACTAACACAACGGTGTGGGCACCTATGACTGGGAATCCAAGCGTCTAGTAGTTGCCCACTCTCACCAGGCTGGTGGTTTCAGCTGGTCTTCTGTATGAACTGGAGTCCCGGAGAAGTAGGTTCCAGCAGATGTGCCGGCAAAGTGAGCGCAAGCAGGTGAGGAAGAGGGAGACTTCCTTCTTCCAGTCTCCACATAAAGGCCTCCAGCAGAAGGTGTGGCCCAGACTAAAGGCTTGTGCTACCTTGCCTGGGCCTAATCTTTTCATGGCCACTCTGCCTTAAGATCTCTATGTCAAGATCTGGTTCAGAAGCCTGATTCTTCCAGCCTCAAGATGTAGATCACAGATGTGCCCTCCATTTCTGGATTGTAGTTCATTCCAGATGTAGTCAGGTTGACAACCAGGACGAGCCATCATAACTATCCACGCTTTTTTGAGACAGCATCTCTCATTTTTGGCCTGCTGCCTGGTCAGCAAGTTCCCAGGATCCTCCATCTCTACCCCAGCTGGGGTCCCAGGCACATGCAGCCGTGCCCAGCTTTCTAGAGATCTGAACTCAGGGTTACTGCTTTTGTAGCAATCACTCATACCCACTGAGCCATCTCCTTAACCTTTATATTATGGGGGGGGAGGGCGCACAACTTTAATCCATTTTATACTCATTTATAGAAATAAGGACTGAGGCTGCAAAGACAGGAGGATCGAGGATCTCTGAGTTTGAGGTCAGCTTGGTCTATGTGTATGTAGTCCAGGACAGCCAGGACTATATAGAGACCTTATCTCAAAAACCACCATAAAGAGCTTTCTCTTTAATTTTTTTAAAAATTATGTTCATTTATATGTGTGCTGAGCTATGTCCACATGAGTGGAGGCGCCTAGAGAGGCTAAAGTGTCACTTTCCCCAGAGCTTGAGTTACAAACCATTTTGAGCTACCAGACATGGGTGCTAGGAACCGAACCACAGTCCTCTGCAAGAGTTCTTGACTACTGAGCCATCTCTCCAGCCTCACTCAGACTGCAGTTGAGAATGACCTTGAACCTGACCTTCCTACCTCAACCTCCCAATGCTGGGATTATAGGTGTGGCTCAGTGTTGCTTCTTGTGATTGATTACCTGTTTGTGCCCCTGCACTGAGGATTTTGATTGGCCTCTCTGCAGTTAAGTTCTCTCAGTTGATTTTCTTGCCAAGCAAGCAGTAAGCGCCTTCTGTCAAGAAAACAGAAACATGTTGCTAGCTATTTTGAACAATGTTAGAAATACATTGCAGTGGGAAGGAGCTGCCTCTGTCTTCTGCCCACTTCTTAAAATATTTTAAGGCCAGCCATTTGGAAACTATCAGTCCCCAGTGCAATCCCAGGGCGACTGTTCTTCCCCTAGAGCTGAGGTTTCAGGACCTTGTGTTAGTATAGTGGGTAGGTTCTGGGTGGTTCTAATTAGTGGTCCCTGGTCAGTTTGTCTGGCAACTCGTTCAGTTCCTCAGAGGTTTCACAGAGCCTGCCTTCTTCTTCCCATCCTGCTCTGCACCTCCCTGGGTTGTTATGCTGTTAAGATCTTGCAGTCTTTGCTGAGGGTGCTTTATAAGAAAGGGTCATTTCCAATACTAATTCTTCTCTGGGAGAATTCCAGCTCTCCTCCCCTTGTGGCTGTTTCTTCCCTTGTTGCCTGGAGCCAATTGCACTGAAATGATCAGGCAGTAGAACCAGTGGTTAGCAGTATTTATTTATAGATTATTTTTGTAGTACAGTCCCAAGGTTACTTCTGTTTTAATTTAGTCATTCCTACACAAGTCTTGGGAAACAACAAAGTAAAATTAGCATTTTGCAAAATTCCAGCAATGTCTTTTATCTCTAATTTGCACTGTCTAAGATCCCCCAAGATACTTGTCTACTATAGAATGTATCTAAGTGGATAGAGAGTGAAAGATTTAAAGGACCTAAATGTGGATATTTTTACTATGATGACTTTTGTTCTGCAGTTTGGAATTGTTTCTTCTCAGTCCTTCCGTTCTCATAAGAAACTTCATTATAAACTTTGTATGTGGTCAAACTATTATATGTTACAGACTTGTTCCCTTCCCCTTTCTACAGTCTGCCCACCAACTGGCTGTTAAACAAAGACAGGGTGTAGATTTTTCCTGTGGTATCAGGATCGTCTCAAATTAAGAAGTGTTTCATTCTTAAGTTTGTAATTCAGAGTGTGGTGGCACATGCCCTTATTCCCAACACTGGGGAGGGAGAAACAGGTAGGTCTCTGTGGGTTCAAGGACAACTTCCAAGGTTACATAGTAAGATTGTCTATAAAAAGAAGGTAGCTGGGTAGGTAGTTAGGAAAGAGAAAGAGAAAAAAAATGTTTGTTACCTAAAGGATTTGAGACTCCATCTCCTTAAATCTACTGGGGGACAGGGGGAATGTGTGCAGGTTTTCAAACAACACAGTCTATCTTGAACCCTAATATTTCTGTCAGTGTTAGGATTGCATGTGTGTACCACTGTGCCCAGCTAAAATTTATTTTCTTGCCCCAAACCTTCCAGGATTGTACAGGGCTCGAGACTTTTCTTTGCCTACAATAAAAAAAATTGCTGGTTCTTAAGCACCATTATATTGTAAGGGTCCATGACTCACCGAAGAATGACACCCCAGACTCAAATAGTATGCAACACCAAAGAATGTTTTATTCTGCACAAGTCCAGCACGCTGGGGTCTCCCATTTATCAATGTGGAGACGCCCAAATTAGCTCAAAGGCCCAATTTAAAGTACCCTAGGAGAATTTCTGGGAGGGGTAAGTGACTTTTATCCTAATTGGTTGGCTTTATATCTAGGGACATTCCAGAACCATTGTTTCAGGAGAGGGGCTAGAAACTGTAGCTGACCCATTGCCCTTGCTCAGGCCAGGTGGCAGGGCAGCTTTTGATTGACTGTTTGAGGCCTGGGTTTTTTTTCCAGTAATTGACTTGCCTAGACTTACCCAGTTCTTGGAAACTGGGGTCTAGGCCTAGTCTCCTGAACTGCCAATTTGAGGCCTGTCATGGAGTCAATTTGTCTCAGCATTCTGTTCTCTTACTTCATTGGTCCTATTTTTTCTCCTTTGATCATACAGTTTGATTCAAAGACTGGTGTGTTTTTTTTTAAATTGCATTACCTGATACTTGGATTGTGCACTTTGGGTTTTCAAGACAAGTGGCAGGTTGTTTTGTGATACTGAGGCTCTTACTTCCGTGAATGTACTCAGTGATTAAAAAAAACACAGATACCACACTACACTTGCACAGAGCTTAAAGTCATAACAAGTTCTTAAGATAGTTTTAGAGTGTGCTGAAGTCATTAAATTACAGTGCTTTCAGACTCTCATGAAGGGTGGTTATTAAGCAGTGTGGTGCTAAGTTATATGCTACTCAGGGTTTCTTCTACAATTGTTAATAATTAGTCTTCACTTTTTAACCCTGGAGGTCTTTTAATTATAAACTGCCTATGCAGTTTTTCTTTTTAATTAATCATTTTATTCATTTACATTTCAAATGATATCCCCCTTCCTGGTCAGGCTCCACAAACACCACCTCCATTCCTTCCCCTTCACATTTTTTTTTTTAACTTTTTAAGTTTTTGTTAATAAACTATTGGGCTGAAGAGATGACTCAGTGGTTAAGAGCACTGACTGCTTTTCCAGGGGTCCTGAATTCAATTCCCAGCAACCACACGGTGGCTCACAACCATCAGTATTGGGATCCGATGCCCTCTTCTGGTGTGTATGAAGACAGCTACTGTGTGTGTGTGTGTGTGTGTGTGTGTGTGTGTGTGTGTGTGTGTGTGTGTGTATGTTAGACAAATAAATCTTTAATAAACTATTAAGGATAGGACTAACAGAGAAAGTAATGACACTAATAGATACCAACAGGTAGAAAGTTCATTGTTTTTTAGGCAGGATTTCTCTTTGTAGCATGGCTGTCCTCAAAGTTGCTCTGTAGACCAGATTGGCATTAAACTCAGAGATCCCCCTGCCTCTCTCTCCCAAGTTAAGGAATTAAAAGTATGTGTCACCATGCCCAACTTTATTGTTTTTCTAACAACCCTGGACCTGGTCACCTGCATTTAGATCCCTGATCCTTTCTTAGCAGTGTGTGGTCTGGGGCTGATTGTTTTCTGAGCATGGTGTAGAGGGACCACGGGGGAATAATAGGAAACAGTGTACCATGTAGAGCTTGAGCTTCTGTAAGTGGTGGAATGTAGCAGATGAGTTAGAAGCAAGGGAACTGCACCAGCAAATTGTATTGTAAAGTGATCCTCTCACTCTATTTGGAGACTGGGAACTGGAGAAGACTGGGAGCACAGTCAGTATGATAGTGTTCTATAAGGAAGTGCCGGAATGATAAGGAGCAAGATGCCTGGGTCGAGGGTTGGGATTGGGCAGAAAGAGATGCTGGCTATGTAGGAAGAGGGGAAAGAGGTTCCAGGTTGGTTCTGTCTTGGACAACCAGCTTTACTGTAATGCTGTTAACTAAGGTAAGAGTTTAGAAGATGGGAAAGAGGCAAAAATAAGTAAGTGCTATGGACACCATGTAAGTAGGATTGTCCAACAGGGTGTAAAGCTTCAAATGGTTGTAAGGGTTTTTAGATCATACACTCTGGTGGAATTTGGAACCCTGGAAGCTGAAGAGCTTATAGAAAGGAGGTGAGGAGTGAAAAGAGAGGCAGGAACCTTAAGGGCTTTGAAGATGGAAAGAGTGTGGTGGGGAAGGAGAGATCAGGACAGTTGCACTGGCTCTGGCTCTCCCTCTTGTTCACCCTGACACCAGAGCTAGAAGGGTTGGGGCATGAGCAAGCAAGGCATGGCTTTACAGCAGCTAAGCGGCTTAATGCATCTTTTCATTCAGACTGAATTCAGAACTCAGCAGCTGAAAATGCTGTTCCAACAGCGTGCCAATGCTGTCCATCAGGGCTGTCCTGCCGTTGTCTCTTAAGCTGAAACCTGGGCCATGACAGCAGTTACATTTGCCTGGTCTGGGTTTGGTTGCTAGTGCTACTAAAATAATGATAACAATATGATGGAGAAATTTAGTGTGCTCAGATTTTTTTTTTTTTTTATAGAATAGTTAAAGTTTGGTTAAGCCAGCTGTGGTAGCACATACTATAATTCCAGCTCTCAGGAGGCAGAGGCAGGAGGATAACTGTAAGTTCAAAGCCAGCCAGTATGGCAAAACTCTCCCTTAAAAATAATTGTTTGGCAGGGAACTTTTGTCTTGGCCTTTATGTTTATGCTTATTACGTACATGTCCATTTGTATCCATAGCTCTGAAGATGGCCGTGGTGGATATCTATCATTCCAGGTTAAAAGAGAGGCAAAGACGAAAAAAGTAAGTGTGTGGGAAAGCCGTCACCTTTTCTCTCAGCTTTGGACTGTTGATTGCATGTTGTCCCTAGGGACTCTCTACTTGTGGCTTACCATGTGACCTATACTCACCACCTTGGGTATGGTATGTGGAATAGGGTTTGTCTGTGTAGCCCTGGATTTCCTGGAACTGATCTGTAGTCCAGGCTCAAACTCAGAGATGCACCTGCCTCTGCCTCCTGAGTGCTGCATTAAGGGACGTGCCACCACTGCCCAGCTTTGACCCATGAAGTGTTCTAACGAAATTCTGGCAAGTTTTACTGTTCTTCCCTTTCCAGCAGACTAGAAATAGACACTCAAGGACAGGAAGTCTAGATCAGCAGCAGTGTGAGGCTCCAGAATCAATCTTCAACACCCCCCCCCAAAATGTTTTGCTCTAATTTCCATAGTAGATAAATAAACAGAAGACAGACACACACATATACATTAAGACCTAAAATGATGAAGTCTTGAACACTATCGTGTTACAGTGGCTAACAGTTCAGAAAGAGGTATGCAGAGTGTGTGTGACTGTGCAGGCTATGCCATGTGTGCCGACATGTTTGTTGTACTAATTTTAAATTCATTGTATCTACAATAAAGGAGAAGTCACTTCTCAGTGACTTGAAGGACTACAGTGTCATCTGTAGCAATGCTTTCTCCAGCATAGGCATCTGGGACAGCCTTTATGAGGTGCTGCAGAAGCTCATAGCTGCTCCCCAAATGCTAGTCACAGACATCTCTGGTATAAATCAGAGGTCCTGGATGTGTAACCCAGTGTGGTTTACTTGAATTTGCTTTGTGTAGCACTCACAATTACAGAGTATTGTAGAACTTGGTTGTTGAGAGTTGCTGTTAAGTCTTACATTCATGATGTTCTTCCATTTGATCATGGTCAGTCTGTATTTCAAGTGGCTTCAAAGTATGTAAATGCATGGTTGTAAATGCCTAATGTGCGGTCACTTTGTCCTTGGATCTTGGCTAGCATTTCACTTACATGACTGTCCCTAATTATCATTTCTACAAGTTGTGTAGATTGTCATCATATTGACAGATCTCTTTTCCATCTTGACAGACACTTGTTTTTCAGCATTTGTCTGTATTAAGTCCTCTATGTCCCAAGAGGGACAGGATGGTGTGTCCCTTTTGTTCTCAACCTTCCTAATACTGTGATCCTTTAACACGTTTCCTCAAGTGGTGACCTCCAACCATAAAATAGTTTTGTTGCTATTTCATTACTGTAATTTTGCTACTGTTATCAATTGTAATGTAGATATTGATAGGCAGGATACCTGAGATGTAACCACCAAAGGGGTCATGACCCATAGGCTAAAAACTGCTGATTTAGAGGCTAATTCAGAAGTGTGTGGAGACTGACTTTTCTGGACCCTCATAGAAGACACAAATGTGAAACTTTTTAAAAAATTTATTTATTTATTTATTTTGTTTATTTGAAGAAGGATTTTTCTTTGTAGCCCTGGCTGTCCTGGAACTGTCTCTGCAGACCACACTGGCCTCAATTCAGAGAGATCTACCTGCCTCTGCCTCCCAAGTGTTGGGATTAAAGCTGTGTGCCACTATTCCCCAACCTGAAACTTAGTTTTAATACATAGATTACTGTGTGTTTTTAATTCTAGGATTATAAGAGATCACGGATTAGTCAACCTTAGAAAGTTCCGACGTGAGTATGAGCTGACCTTTTTCTTCTAAATTCTTCTAACACTGTCGAGAAGTTTCAGGTCATTGTGGGCGTGCTCGTAATCCCCATTGCATGCTAGCTAGCATCACTAAGAAGAGTTAAAGGTTCTGATGCAGGACTGCTGCTGTCAGTCACTAGAAAGAGTGTCTAGCATACTGGAGGAGGTATTGATTCTTTGCACAGAAACCAAAAGCAAAACCAAACCAGAAGTATTGGAGGCAGCCCCACCCATAGTGACGATGAAGAGCCATTCGGGTATAGTCAGCAACGTTGCCTAAGGATTCATTGTTAGAGTAATTACAGCATGAATATTAATGGATCGTTTTCTAGACAGTAGGGTTTCGAAACAATGTGTTAATCATAACCTCGGTCTTCAGGTTAGAAAAACATTTTTGTACAGCTGTAGAGATGGCCAACAATTAAGAGCACTTGCTGCTTTTGCAGAGGCTTGGGGTTTGGGTCCCAACACCCACATGGTGGCTCATTACCGTCTATTATGAGTTCGAGGGCATTTGATGCCCTCTTTTTACCTCTGTGGGCACACGTGTGGTGCATATACATACATGCAGACAGAGCACTAATGCAATTTTTTTCCCAGAAAAAGGGGTTGGGGGAGCCTTAGAGTTGGAAGAGTGTCTGCCTCAGTGCAGCATAAATCAGCTTGTCACAGGGATATTCCAGATGAAATATTCTTTGGTTGTTTGGTTGATTTTTTTTATCTTTGCTTTCCCTGTTTCCCTGCAGTAATCTATATCTGAGATTTCAGCCAGTGTTGTTTGCTAACTCAGGTTCTGCCTTTTTAATTCCCTTTCTCTCGTGACAGCAGTGCCTGCTCTTGTGCCTGGTCCCATGCAAATTAAAGGGCATGAGGAGGGACATCAATAGTACTTAGTGGTAGAGACAATCTCCATGATAACATCCTTTCGTGAGGTGCTATGATGCCATAATTATGATTAATGACTTGTGTTCTCAGCTGTTCTGTTTGCGTGCTGTCATGGGCACCTTAGTCATGTGAGGTTAGGAAAATGTCTTTGCATTTCACTTCCTGTTTTAAAAAAATCATGCCACAAACTTAGAGGGCCTTACATTCTCTGACATGTTGTGTTTCAATTCTTAGTGATGGAGCGTCGGTATCCTAAGGAGGTCCAAGACCTTTATGAAACGATGAGGAGATTTGCAAGGATTGTGGGACCAGTGGAGCACGACAAGTTCATTGAAAGCCATGCATGTAGGTGGTTTTTGGAGGGTGTGTGTGTGTGTGTGTGTGTGTGTGTTGAGACAGAGATTGAGATTTAAAAGCCAGAGGAATTGGGGTTTGCTAGCCAACACCTAACCTCCAGGCTTACTGAGAGACTGTCTCAAAGGAATAAGGTGGAAAATGATTTTACAGGACACCATGTGTCATCCTCTGGCCTCTGTGCATGTGTGCACCACACACAGAGACACAGATACCCCTACATCAAAGAGAGAGGAAACTTTAGTAACTTACAGTTAGTAGAGGAGTTTTGTGTTTTTTTTTGCTTGGTGGGAGTTTTTTGTTCTGTTTCTTTTTTGTCGACGTAGCCTAAAACTTTCTGAGTAGTGTTTGCTTAGCTCTGACTTACAATCCTCCTGCCTTAACCTTCCTAGAGCTGCATTATAGGGGTGCACTACCATGGATAGCAGCTTTTCCTTCTTATAGCACATGTCAGGTGTCTGAGAAGCAGAGGGAACAGGATGCACCAGGTATCTGTGGCCAGCCTCAGTGGTTTTCAGCATAGTGGCCATCCAGCGTTATCTGACTGCCCACACCCTGCTCTCTTGACCATGAGCTGGCTATTCGGAAGCCAATTCCAAATGCTGTATTTGTCTTACCTATAAATATTTATTGTTAAAAACTAGTTTAAGTCACAGGGACAGGATTGTTGACTTGTGATAATGGTACTCCCATCTTCCTTCTTTCTCTGATGTTCCTGAGAACATTCAGCCCAATGGATCTTCCACTATAAAAAAATTAAAGTCCTTAATCAGAAAGGCCAAGGACTTTGAGGCGGCCTGCACTGGGGGCTTATTTCTATACTCCGCGCATGAGAGCTGTATGTTTATGTGGCTCCTTGACAAGGACCAGCCTCCACATGGAGAGGACTCTAAGATAAGAGGTGTCTGGGAGCCCTGAAAACAAATGACTCGAAGTCAAATCGAAGTCAACCTGACGACCTGTATTCTGCTGATCCAGCTTTTCCAGTCTGCTTCTCTGTGTTCTGCTTTCTCTTGGGGATCTCTCTATAGTCTACTTGCTTGCTGTTCTAAGAGATCTCTCTGACCATGCCCTGCTTCTTTGTGTGTGTCTGTGTCCACGCGTCTGTCTGTCAGTTCTCTGACCAGTTCTCTCTTTTTATTTTAAAGAACTCTCTTGATAGCTCATCTCCTGCAGAACTCAGGTCGAGTCTTATTTTACATATCAATCCAGTCATTTACTCCAGGTTTTCCTTTGATTATCTTATGAATCAGCATCCAAGACTGGTGTTCTTAAGAGACAGTGAGCTTACTTTTTTTTTCTTAATATTACAGAAGAATTCAGAGATCTGTTTGCCTTTTTATGCACAGATTATAAGATATTTGGGTAGGACCCTGCCCTGAAATTTCCTTTTTTTACCACGCCTGGGCCTAACCTTGTTCTATCTTAGACTGATCCTGAACTCTAGAATCTACCTTTGTGTCTTTCTTTTTTTTTTTTTTTTGGTTCTTTTTTTCGGAGCTGGGGACCGAACCCAGGGCCTTGCGCTTCCTAGGCAAGCGCTCTACCACTGAGCTAAATCCCCAACCCTGCCTTTGTGTCTTTCTGACAAGCTGGCCTTTGTTCCTTTAGATTCATGAAGCCCCTTGTAATTCATATTGCATCTTTATATTTTGCATAGTTGAGAAATTATATATATTTTGAACTCATGTATTTTTAGAGCTCTTTCCCACAACCTTAAGGGCCATCCTGAAGGTCCCACACTGACCATTTTGTGGAGACATGGGCACATTCTTGATTCCTGGACTTGCCCTGTCCCTAATTCTCATGGAGGCATTGTTATAATGGGGAGGCCATTCCTCGGATGAGTGTGAAATATGTACATTATTACACACACAAGCCTCACCCACAGCAGCATCCACACTCTTGGAGGCTCACACTGGGGGCAGGGACCATATCACTCTGTCCCCTCCAGTGCCTTTAGTTCTGAGAAGTTTTATGTCTTGTTTTGATTTTCTAGAAACATTTTTCTACCATTCCTCACTGTGCAAATATTTCTCCAGAAGTACCCCAGGCTTTTGTCTGAGGCAGGTTGATTGTCCTGGGGAAGCATCTTCCTTGGTTGTCAGTGTTTGTGTGGTTGGTATCGAGTGACTATTCTTTCCTTCCTTCCTGTCCTGCTTTATATCATTCCTGGCCTATGGGTCACTACAGAGAACCACGCCCAGGGATGGCTTTTCTTTCATCCCATGTTTGAAAAGCACTCACATTGGAAAGTCCTATCACAGCATAACCCAGCAGTGTAGTGAGAGCTGTGCGCTCAGCAGCAGTTTGTGGTCCATGAAATATGCAGTGCTCTTTGGTCCCTAGAGGAAAAGGCTAAAAAGAAAGCAAGACTTGAGTAAAGCTTTGTCCTTCCTTTTGCTGCAGAGCCTCATCCAGAGGCAGACTGCATCAAAGAACTTGACTGTGTGAGTAGAAATGCTAATTGAAATGAAAATATATAAAATATCCAATAAAATAAATAAATATAAAAAAAGAAACGCTAACAGAGTAGGTGGCAAAGGAACATTTAGGTTTAAAAAAATAAGTAAATTTTATTTGAGACAGGGTTTCTCCGTGTAGCTTTGACTGTCTTCAGACTCATTGTGTAGAACGGTCCTAGAATTCACAGATATCCTGCCTCTACCTCTGGAATGCTAGGATTAAAAGTGTATACCACCAGCAGCCGGCTAAAGCATTATGAATTGAGCCGGTTTTTCACATTTATCGATGTCTCCCAGTGGTTACCTCTGAAGAAGGCATTTGGAGAACAGCTGGACTAGACTCTTCTTCTCAGCTCTTGGGGGGAGTTTTTTATTATTATTATTATTATTATTATTATTATTATTATTATTATTATTATTATTCCTTTTCCTCCTCTTTCTCCCCCAGCCCTTGCCCCCTCTTGTTGGGTTTCTTGCTTTTGTTTTTGAGACAGGGTCTCACTATGTAGCTCTGGCTGTCCTGGAACTCACTCTATGGATCAGGCTGCCCTCAAACTAACAGAGATCTACTTGTCTCTGCCTCTCAAGTGAGTTCCAGGATAGCCAGGGCTACACAGAGAAGCCCTATTTCAAAAAAACAAGGGAGAAAGGGGGCAGAAAAGCACCCTCAGAAGAAGTCTCCCAGCCTGCCCTGGTGGAATCACTGAATCACACCTAACCGCTCCCTGGCATTGATTTCTTTTCCAATTTTTCTCCTTTGTTCTCCTGGGAAAACAGTGGAATTTGAACTCCGAAGGGAAATCAAGAGGCTCCAAGAATATAGGACAGCAGGCATTACCAATTTTTGTAGTAAGTATGTTTGCACTACCTGCAGTATTTACAAATACAAGAAGTCTTGAAAACTTAACAGACAAAGAGACTTTCAGATGACTTCTTAAACTTCCTAGCAAAGTTTCATCTGTTCAGTTCCTATAAATATCATCAAATTATCAGGATAAAAATAAAGTTATGGCACACAGCAAAAAGAAACACTGCTTTAGAGTTGGGATCCACTTTGGCCCGTTAAGAAGTCTTAGCTGGGCATAGCAGCTCATGCTTTTATTCCCAGCACTGGGGAGGTGGGGGCAAGTAGATCTCCGTGAGCTTGGGGCTGGCCTGGTCTGTTTAGTATGTTCTGTAGAGTGAGACCCTGTCAATACACACAGGGTGAGGAAGGGTGGGGTATGTGATTCATATGTTTAATCTTAGCGTTTTAAAACTTACTCATGTACAGCCTAACATGTTTATTTACCAGCCTTCCACTGGGGTATGGTGCTTACATCCAGTTTACTGAAGGTGCTGGTCATAATTGTATTAATAGCAGTAAATATCTAACATTTATTTAACATGTTCCAGGTCTGTGGGGTACATTTTACCTTCAAGTCATTGACTATTGTGATAGGCTTATGGGGTGTTGTCACTTCAAATTAATGAAGAAATCAGAGTTTAAAGAGATTATTGACATAGTTAATAGAAGGTCCAGGTCATAGGGAAAGGCCATGCCTAGGCAGCATAGAGCTGAGGTTGGGGTGCTCTGTCAGTCTCTTAGGAATTCCTGAAAGCCACTGGAATGGTTGATGTAGAGAAGCCACTGAGTAACTCTGCAGCTGAGCAGGATACATATGATGACTCACTAGGTTGCGTGATGCTGGTCTCGGTGCCTGTGGGAAACGGAGGTTGTAGTACGAAGGGCTTTATTGTTGTACTGGAGTTGGTTTTGATGGAAGAATATAGGCACTTATGTGCCCTTAGCACCATATAGCTGACGTGTAGTTTAGTGGTCTAGGACTGACTATCTTAGGACACTAAAGCCCTGGGTCAAATGAAAACAGTAAAACTGTAGTCACTTCCAAAGGCAAGGATGTGAGTGACATTGATTTGTACCTTTGGGAATTTTCTTTCAAAAATGTCAACTCTCAAAAGGGAATAAAAATGCTCAGTGTTAAGGGAGATTCCCCATGCAGACGTACACTTGGAAGAGACCTGTGTTGACTGAGCCGTTAGCAGGCCATCTGCTCTGTTGGGCTGCCCTGCAGTCATGTGTTTCCTACCCTCCAGGCGCCAGGACTTATGACCACCTGAAGAAGACACGCGAGGAGGAGCGCCTTAAACGCACCATGCTCTCAGAAGTTCTCCAGTACATCCAGGACAGCAGTGCGTGCCAGCAGTGGCTGCGCCGGCAGGCTGACATGTGCGCAGTTAGTCAGGGCTGAGGGAAGCACTCCTTCCGGCATACTTGGCCTTCTTATATATTTGTGGACATTTTTGTGGGTACTTTGGATAGAAGAGTAGTAAGAATTTTTATAAATCCATCTAAAAACTATAGAACTGGCAGGCTTAAGAAACAGAACTGGTCATATGCAATTCTCTGTTTCTTCTTTGTTCTTGCTTTAAAAATTAGTGAATTTATAGTTGGTTGTGGTGGTACTTAGTAACTAATGCCATCTCAACCCACTCTTGCCCATGTCTGCTCACTTAGATAGTGGTGCGATTTTTGTTCAAATTCTCCTTCCCTATGAATAGCTTTAGTGATGTCCCCTGTTAAGAGCCCTTAGCAAAGGAAACGTTATTTTTCGCCTCAGGATACATTTTCTTTTCTGTACAGTGAGATGTTCTGTAAAATTATAATGCAGTCTCACTCTGGCTTTTCTTGAGTGTTCTTCCTGATAAATGTACCCAGTCTGTGAGGAGTTTTAAAGTTTCCTTCTTTGAGCCAGCCAGTGGTGGCACATGTCTCTATAATCCCAGCCCTTGGGAGGTAGATGGAGGGGGAATCTGCGTTCCAGGTCAGCCAGTGCTACACAGGAAAACCCTGTCTCAAAAAAACAAACATCCTTCTCTGATATGACCTAAGTTTGAATTCCTTTTCTTTGTTTTAGTGATTCTGGGCTGAGTCCTTCTGTTCTGATGGCTTCCAACTCAGGTATGATTTCTCAGACTAATGTGAGTGGTTTTGTGGGTTGTTGTGTTTGTTTGTATGTTTGTTTGTTTCTTTTTCAGCACTGGAGATTGAGCTCAGGACTCTCTCATACTGTACCAGAGCAAGTGTGGAATAGGATAGCTATATTTCAAGGGGTCATAGGGACACTGCTACCCTCCTTCTGTGGAGCACGGTTCTTTGGTAGAGTGAACATAGTCAGCTGTTGCCACGGTTTGCACACCAGCATGCATTCAGACTTCTCCGTTAGAGCAGAACTCAGTGTTTGCAGTCAGTTTGCAGTCTGTCGCAGAGTTGCAGTGGGTCTGGGAGGTACTATGTGAAGAGCTTTGTATTTGACATGAGCGACAGGTCGTTTGCCAGAGAATCAAGAATTTCTTGTAAGTTAGAGACTTAGGGGATTTCTGTGTATGAACTTTATCCCTTTTGAGTTTGCTCTAAGTTGACAGAGCAAAACTAAGCCAAGTGTAGTCTGATGGGTCTTGGTGACTGTTGTCTGTAAATACATATTTGGAAAAGATACTAGTTGTGAAGTTCGTGAGCCAAAATTGTGGTCCTAACCACCACTCACCCTTTCCCCATATGACAGTGTTTCTCCTAATCCGAATATCCAGACCACTTCACCATCAGACCCATAGTGGTCTGCTGTCACCCAGTTGCCAGGTCAGCATTCTCCATAACAAAGCTTTGAAATGTTTTTCTGTAACACTAACTATGATGACACTCACCTATAATCCCAACCTGGGAGACTGAATTAGGAGGATGAAAAGTTTGGGTCTAACCTAGGCTGCATAGTGAGACTTTGTCTCAAAGAAAACAAAATCTTCATATTTTCAGGATCTAGTAGTGCTCAGATGTAGGCACTGAGTATATAATTGTTTTCCTTTGTTTCAAGTAATTTTTATTTAAATATTTATTTTATGTGTATGTGCCTGATAAGTGTGTGTGTGTGTGTGTGTGTGTGTGTGTGTGTGTGTGTGTGTGTGTGTGTGTGTGTGTATACCACATGTGCCTACAGAGGCATCAGGTCTTCTGGAACTGGAATTACAGATAGTTGTGAGCTCCCTGATTAAATGCTGGAAAACTGAAACTGGATTCTTTGCAAAAGAATTAAAATCTGTAATTAAATAAATATTTAATAAATAAATACTAAGTAATTTAAAATTTTAATGTTTGCTAATTACATTGAGTGCCTACCCTTTTCTGGTTTCTTTGTCTTTTTTTTTTTTTTTTTTTTTTTCCGAACTGGGGACTGAACCTAGGGCCTTGCGCTTGCTAGGCAAGCGCCTACCGCTGAGCTAAATCCCCAACCCAGTTTCTTTGTCTTTAATCAGCACTCACTCACCATTTCCTCCTAAGTTGTGTTAGCCAGCCTGCCTGCCTGCCTGCCTTCCCCTTGTGTCAATGCTGAGATTCCTGGCTCCCCTTTATGCTCTGAATTGCTCTTCAGGCAGTAAAGACTGGGAGCCCAGCATCCCTGATTGTAGCTTAGCCTTGGGAGACTTGAGAGGTAGTACATGATTTTATCTCTATTTCTGAGCATTCAAGGTAAGCCCTTAGCCCTTTTGATGTCCCTGAGAATCAGGTTTTCCAGAACAAAGTAAGCAGTTCCTTCCTTCTGCCCCATTCCAGTGCCAGTCCCCACAAACTTACCTCATTTCATCTGTCCCCATCTGAGCATTCATCCTAAGTGTATATTCAGAATAAAACGAGGGGCAGGTGACGGCTCAGAAGGGAAAGGTGCTTGGGATGCAAGGCTGGCAACCTGCTAAAACTAGAAGGCTAGAAGGAGGGGATTAGCATCACACAGCTGTCCTCTGACCTTCACATCTGCGTCCTGTGCACCCCACATACTTTATGATCATTGTAATACAATTTAAAAAAAAAAAACCCTTATGCATTAATCTTTATATATTGGTCTGACATGGCTACCTCCTGCTTGGGATTCTTTCTTAGACATGAAGTGATGTTGGTCTCAGCTTTACCATATAGTAAATACAGCATTTGGCTTGTTCCAGTGTGGATCTTTGAGTTAAACATAACTCACTTCTTTTCAAAGAAAAATAAACAAGCAAGGCCTTCGGTGGCTTTGATCTGAAGGTATATAGTACTTGGCTAATTACCATGTATGCCTTGTCCTGCTGGACACTAGTGACAAGAGCGAATATCTCCTGAAGGATCCCTATCTCCATTCGTTCAGCTGTCAAGACAGATAGAACATAACCTTTCGGTACAGGATGAACATCTGGTTCCAGCATTTAGAGGAACCTGTTTGAGAGAAACAGATAGCTAATGACTCAGTATGCTGTGCAGTCATTGAGACAAAGGTATACATGATCGGATCTGTATTATGATAGAGCAAAGAGCACATAGATTGTTATTTTTATTTCAAATGAATGTTACAGTGGCTGTATTAGTTACTTTTCTATTGCTGTGATAAGACACCTTAACTGAGGCAACTTATAAATGAAAGGGTTTATTTGGGTTATGGTTGCAAAGAGTTGGAGTCCACGATCCAGGGCAAAGGCATGGCAGCAGGAACGGCGGAGGCTGTCATCTTGACCTGCAGTCAGGAGGCAGAGCACACACTGGGGATGACAGGAGGCTTTTGAAACCTCCAAGCACACTGCCTTCTCCATGACATATCTGTTAAGACCACACCTTCTAATCTTTCCCAAACAGTTCCACCAATTAGGGACCAGGCATTTAAATATCAGCCTGTTGGGGCTGGTCTCATTCAAACTACTACAGTAATGGAGGAGCTAGCTACACCAGCCCACAGGAGTGGATCAAGCTCTCCATTGTACACTTGAACAGTTACATCTCTGTGAATATTCGTTCTTTTCAATCTGTCCATAGGAAGACGCAGTGCACCACCCTTGAACCTCACGGGTCTCCCTGGAACAGAGAAACTCAATGAAAAAGAAAAGGAGGTAATAAAAGAGGGAACTGGGGGAAGGAAAAGACGGGCTGATTAATTCTTCTGTTTTCATTAGAATCCATTACAAACGGTCCCCAGCTCCGAAAAAAAAAAAAAAAATTAGAATCCATTACAATGTCAAACCTATTTTACTGCACTTGTCTAGCATGCACAGCTCTTGTCTGAGAAGTCTGGGAGCTAAAGAGCTAACCTTGGCAAGCACCAGAAAACCACTTTCATTTCGCAGCTCCCTTTCCCCTTTCAGAGAGAAGTTCATACAATGATGTCAACTGGGTAATAGTGGTAGCTGTCATGTATTGAGCATTTAATGTAAGTCAGCCTTTTTGTAGACCTAAGGTAGCTTTTACACGAAAATAGGACTTTCCTATTAATATTAAAACGGTTGCCTTGAGAAGTTCTGCATTTATTCTAACAGTGTAGCCGTTACTTAAAATGTTTTGTAATGGTCTCCAAAGCATGTTTATAAGAGTCGGGAAAATAATTCAGTGTCACATAGAGTTGCACATTAGTTTTGCTTTGAGACAGCATCTCACGATGTAACACTGACCGGCCTGTAACTAAATGCCTGTGTAGTGCTGCTGGCCACAGATTGAACAGAGATCTGCCTCCCTCTGCCTCTCAGGTACACTCGCACACACAAATACACCTACAACACACTAATTGATTAATTTTAATTTTAAAAAGTATTGTGAATTTCTTTAGCATTGAAATCAGGAAATTATCCCTGTATTGCTTTTTTCTGTTTCTAACATTTAAATCTGCACTGAGGAGTATATCTTTAATTTTAGCACTAGAGAGCCTGGGACAGGAAGAGATTTTAAGGTCAGTCTAGGCCTCATAGCAAAGAGGCTGTCTTAAAGTAAACAACAATCTACTTGGGTGGTACTTTAATCCCAGCCTTGGAGGCAGAGGCAGGAAGATCAGGAGTTCAAGCCAACCCACATAGTTGTCTCGGCCATCTCGTTAGTTCAAAGGCAACCTGACCCCTGACCCCTGACCCTGTCTCAAAAAAACCAAACCAACGCAACAAACAAAACATGGAACAAGAGGAGCTGGTCTCTTGCTCCATTGCAGTTCCTAGTGTCTGTCTCCCCATAGCATCTGTTTATTTAAGAAGTCACGGGGGCTGGAGAGATGGCTCAGAGGTTCAGAGCACTGAATAGATCTTTTTTTAAAAAAAGTCACGATGCAGGGACCTTTACTAGTCTTATTGTATCCATCAGAAATAGTTAACATTTTTTTGGTGGGTAGAAAGAAGTATGTGTTAAAGAAAGTTACACACCAGTTTCTGTGTGTGCGTGCGTGCGTGCGTGCGTGCATTCCAAACGTCCTTTCGGTGCTTATCCACGTGACAAGGACCCAGAATGCTCCTTGCTGAGTAGTAGCAGGTGAACTGAACTCAACCTACTTTCTGCAATCCAAGTAAGGATGGCCTCCTCCCCGTGGTAGGAGATTGTAAAAGCATAGGCTACTCTCTTCTGCTAATACCAACAATGAGTTTTACCCTCGGGAATCCAGTCACCTGCGATGCCACCACCCCTCAGTGCTCTGGTGTGCTTTATGGCATTTCCCTGAACAGTGTCTGAATGGTGCTAGGCATCCACCCCAGGCATTTAGCACTCAACTCATGGGCAAGCCGGGCAGCTCCTCGGGACGTGTATGTGTTCCCTGACTAAACCCTCGAGCCCTTCACTTGCTGAAGGCTCTCCTGCATCACATCCTACCTTTTTCTTCCTGAGCGTCTGTCTCCAGAGAAGAGAGGAAGTGGAATGTGGTCCAGCCACTCAACAGCTCCCATAAATAGTTGGAGGTTGATGTCACATTTTTCAAATGCATTTGGAGTGTGTGAGGAGGAAGGGAGGGGTGTGTGTGTGCCATGAGACGCCATAGAGGTCAGAAGACAATGTGAAGAAGTTGTTGGTTTTCTCTTTTCCGCCATGGGAGTCCCAGCAATCAAACTCCGGTTGTCAATCTTGGTGGCAAATGCCTTTACCTGCTGAATACCACCACCACCACCCCCTTTATTTTGGGGTTGCTAGACATGCTGGATTAAATTGTGAGAATGATAGTGTTAATGTTTATTAAATATGTCCTGTCTTACAGCTCTGTCAGGTGGTAAGGTTGGTACCTGGAGCCTATTTGGAATATAAGTCTGCTCTATTGAATGAGTGTCACAAGCAGGGAGGCTTGAGACTGGCACAAGCAAGAGCACTCATCAAGATAGACGTGAACAAAACCCGGAAGATCTATGACTTCCTCATCCGAGAAGGGTACATCACGAAAGCCTGAGTCTCTGCTGGGCAGTGCAAGCCAGAACAATGAACGTGGCCAGTTAAAGGGCAGTGTCCATATTCCAGAGACTCCTGCTTGAGTTGGATTCTTACTGTGAGAAGAAACCTCTTCTCGGCCCTCTGTCAAGTGCTCCTTTTGGGAGAATAGTGCTGCAGCCTGTGTGCTCCCCAACATTCAACACCATGGGCGTTCATTCCGACAACCTCTTGTCAGTCAGACAAGAGCCATAGGACCTCAGGTCATGGCTTTGGTGGGCATAGAGGGAAACCGAGCCACAGCATTTCATCCCAGAAGGCCAGCTAGGATCCACGCACTAGAGAGCAAAGGTCACTCACTCTGCCTTCCCATCTTGTGGGCAGATTTTAAATGAAGGTTTTAGAGTGCAGGAAAGCCAAGGATTTTTCTTTTTTTATCCTGACATCTTAGTTTACGAGATGAAGAGGTGGAACTCTCCCCCATGGTGGTCTGTCTGGAACTTGATTTTAACTGTAATGTCTGGCTTTGTACTTTGCAGTCTGGCTGTCTGATGTGCAGTCGACTCGAGGAGGTGGCACCGGATATAAAATGTCTGTTATTTTTAGAATTAATGGATTAAAGTGTTTTGCTATGTAACTTGTGGGTGTGTCAGATGTTCTGGTAACTTAAGCACAGCTTGGGTTGTTGGATGTCCCAAACACGCTGCACTGTCTACTCACACGTGTGTCCTGTGTCCTGGTCTCACCTTTTTACCCTGGGTTTCCTAGGAAACTAGGCCCATGAGGATGGAGATGATGCAACTACCCCAGCTCTGCTTCCATTCAGACCTGAACCCTAATTTATCGGTGAAAGCCTAGTCTGCAATAAAAGCTGCTTTTCAAACACAAGTAAAGCCGTTTCCAATAGACTCACTGGCTGTGGGATGAGTAGTTCTGCCACATCTGACACGTGGTCCTCAAGCCAAACAGTCATGGCTATCTCGAGTCTGATGAAAGCAAAGTGGCAGGTAGGTATAACTTAGACTGCACAAATCACCCCCAGTAGCCAATTCTTTCACTCCTTTAACATTCATACATGCAGAGAGCATGTGCTTTGTCAAAAGCACATAATTAGACTTGTAACTGTTAGAATTGTGTATGCAGGGGTTGGGGATTTAGCTCAGTGGTAGAGCGCTTGCCTAGGAAGCGCAAGGCCCTGGGTTCGGTCCCCAGCTCCGGAAAAAAAAAAAAAATGTGTATGCAGCTTGCTAATAGATATCCAGAGAATGAGAAATTAGTGCACAATTGACAGTTCATGGGTGGCCGGGTTGGGAGGGGGGAACGGACTTGGCATGATCAGAGGACAGCTTTTAGTGTCAGTTCATTTCTTCCACCACGGGCTCTGAAGTGCACTCATGTCGTCAGACTGATGCCCAAGCACTTCTGCCCACTGAGCATCCTCCTGGTCAGTTTCCTTAAAAAGGACAACTTTTTGTCTTATTACTAGGTTATTGTAATAACCAGGAACTGGGGGGGTGGCACTTGGAGGAGGAGAAATAAGATCAAAATATGTGAGAACAATTTTTAAAAAGGACAACTTGTGGAAATGGTTTTCTTTAGTAGTCATTCTTCTTAGAAACTGCATTTTATCACCACCATCAGCCCTCGTTGGTTATAGTTTCCATCCCGCTGTGAAAGGTAATCTCTGTTCTGAGACTTGGGATACAGTAGACTCCGCTGTTTGCGGATGGTTGTTGTAGTGTGAAGGGTTTTAATCTTGATTAAGGAAAGCTTCCTGAGAGGAGGGCTTTTGAGGCCGAGATGAAAGGAGAGGGGTGGCAGGTGGAAGTGGGGAGCCGTTCTAGACAGAGGAGGATGGGGTGTGGGCAGCAGTGGGAGGGAGGGAACAGGCCAAGAGATCTGGCTAGGACATAGGCCAGCTGTGGCCTCCCAGATGGGAGGCTGGTAGGACAGACAAACCTGAGGAGCAGCTGCATGCTGGAGTGCTGGGGATTAGTAGACAACAGCAGAAGGTAAAGCTGTCATTGCAGATCTCTAGACGTCAGAAAGCAGGGGTACTGAGCCCAACTTTGTAAAATTTCAGGCCTTATGTTTTAAAATTTCTCAAAAGGTTTAGCCTTATTTTGAGTAAGGAGTTGTCTGATTGTTTGGGGTGTGTGTGTGTGAACTTTTTGGTTTTGGGGAGGTGGTTTTTTTGTTTGTTTTGTTTTTCTCATTTTGAGACATGCTCTTACTGTGTAGCCCAAGCTGGTCTCAAATTTTGTAATCTTTTTTGCCTCAGACTTGGGTGCTGGGATTATGGGTGTGTGCATCTATGCCCGTGCCTAGTGACTACTTTTCCCCGCAAGGAGCTAGAAGTTGAACAGGTCACACTCTTGCCTGTCTAGTGCTGCATTTCCAGTCGTGGAATTCCTGGACAGGAGTCACTGGATCACTCTATTTTGCATTTACTTTAGAAAAGCACTTGCTGAGTTTGATATTGCTGTCCTAGTTTCCATGTGTGTTCTTAACACCTAGACTAGGCTACCTAGTGTGGGCAGGAGGCCTTTTGTTACCATTGCATGCTTCTCTGTATCCTAAGGTTGACTGAAAGCCAGCTGCACTGATGGTGCTTGCTCTTATCCTGATCAGTTCAGAAAAGTTTACTCTCCAAATGTCAACCCCCCTCCTTCTGCCTCCCATGTTTTGGGATCACAGCTGTGGTCCACTACACCTGCTCATCCATCTGTTTTAAAGGATGCCTTTGGGAATACCTTCAAGATACACACTATGTTGTTCACAAAATACACAAAACTCAATCGTACAACTTACGATATGTATGGCATTTTATGTTTGAATTGTTAACCTGTACCTGTTTTCCTTTCTATCACACTTAGCCACAGGTAGACAGCCTACCAGATCACCCCAAAAGAACCAGTTCAGGTACAGTGTCTGTGGCCTATCTAAGACAAAAGGTTTCTTTTTAGTGGGTTACAGTCCTTTGAGTCCCACCGGCCCCAAGAAACTAAACAGGATCTTAGCTAAAGTAGGATCAGAGCAGTCGGGATAGCCATAGTCATTCAAGCATAGAATTAGCTGGGGAATGAAATAAAACAGAAAAGAACGGGATGTGTGCAGTGATACCTGTAATCCAGCACTCAGGAGGCAGAGGCAGGAGGATTGCTGCATTTGTGGCAGCTTGGTTTTCACATCCAGTTTCTCTATCTAATAGCAGAGAACTCTTGTTGGTTGTCCTGGCTTCCAGTGTTTGAGATGTTCTGCCGAGGAAATGTACTAACTGCCTTTTGATTTTTGTTACCAAGTATTCCAGTCAGTGACGTAGATATTTGCAGGAAAAGATGCTTTGTTTGTATCTCACATTAAAAACATTAAAATCCTTTCTCACAATGAGTTAGTTCCTTCCTTCCTCTCTCTCTCTCTCTCTCTCTCTCTCTCTCTCTCTCTCTCTCTCTCTCTCTTTCTAAGACAGGGTTTCTCTGTGTAGCCCTTGCTGTTCTCAGACTCAGAGATCTGCTGGGATTAAAAGTGAGCACCACCACCGCCAGGCTATGATGAGTTTCTTGTTACACAAGCATCTTGTTACTAGGTTCTCTCCCGATTGAATAGAACAGGAATGAAATAAAGCAAAGAATACACTTATTCCTAGAAGTTTTAAAACCCAATCCCTCCACCCCCCAACAAAAGAATCCAACAGATGTAGCCTTGAAGGTCACTTGTACTGGATTTATATTTGAAAACCCTGTGGTTGATCTTTGCCAGCCCACATTGTCCTTTGTCCTTTAGGACCAGATAATTGAGTCTAATGAACTTTACTTCAGAGTACAGGTGGTAGATTTCTTTGGCATCAGACTCAATTGTTAGGCTGAATTAATCTTGTGTTCTTTACCATGCAAACCCTTCAGTTTGTATTAGTCAGGATCTCCTGTGGTTTGAAGTCTTACTTGACAAAATACCAGTGACTTACTAATAAGCCTCTGTCCATAGTTAACAGGGAACAAAATCAGCATCCTAGGAAGAGTGGGAAGAAGCTGCCATGAGGCTGGAAATGTAGCTCAGTTGGAATGTTTGCCTAGTACGCATGAATCCCCTGGGTTCAGGTCCCAGCACAGCATAACTGTAATTTCCAGATTCAGGAGAGGAAGGTAGGATCAGCAGTTCAAGATCAATGTTGAGCTACATATGGTGCTAAAGGCCAGCCTGGGCTACCTGAAACCCCATCTCCAAAAAGAAAAACCAACACATGAAGATTGGGAGACGACTCATTTGATGAAGTACTTGCCTGACACAGGACCTGAGTCTCCAGCATTCATATAGAATGCTAGGAACTCAATATGAGCCTGTAGGTGCAGGGGTAGCAGAGAGGAGGATCCAGAGTGCTTGCTGGCCAGAAGACCTAACAAAATGGGTGGGCTCCAGCCTCATTGAGAGACTGTCTCAAAAAAGCAAGGTGAACAGTGATTGGGGGGGACACCCCGGTCTCTTGGTGCTCCTGTGCACACATGAACTTGTACACACACTTAAGCCAACCCTTTCTTAGAACGCTGTACTGCCATCGTATTTAGCAGGCTGACAGCCAAATTCCAGCTCTTGACACGCCTAATGTTTCTCTTTGGAGGATTGTGTTGAGTGCATTCTCCCTCTGGCTTTGAGTAATCCGTTCTCTCAGTGAACACCAGAAAACTAGTGTGTGCTTCCTTCCCATCTCCACTCTTCATTTACGAACTTCCTTTAAAACAACAAGAAGCATTTCAGGAAACGAAGCAAAGATGAGTTGTCAGCCCAGAAGTTAATGTGTAAGTGTCGCCTGGGCAGAGACTCTAGGAAGTCTGTTTTTGTTCTAGTCCGTTGTAATAATATTAGAAAGTTGTCAGAGTGGAATGGAAAGTTTCCAGTCTAATCATCCCCTTAAAAAAAGACTGTCAAAAGGATTGGAAACATGCAGAGAGTCTTTGATAAGCCCAGCTCCAGGGTACAAAGGGTCTTGGAGATGGGCAGACTGACTGAAAGTTTTGACAACAAGATGGGGTAGACAGTAAGGTATCATGAGGATCCTCCATTGGAACTGGAGAGGCAGGCGCCATCGTCTCCACCTGTTTCCACCTTCGTCCCTGTCACAAGCCTCACCTTAACCAAAACAAGCTGCAGCAAATAGAGCCAATCCACCAAACCCAGCAGTCATGTATCTGCCATCCAGCCACAGCTAAGCAATGTCAGCTTCACCTGGCTTCCCACCCCGTCAAGAACATCTTTGTCTGGTTCTGGTCATGCAGAGCTGTAGATTCAGGCTGCCTGCCAGCTCTTAAGTCAAGGTATGGGTTTTAACTTCATGAACCAAAGCAAAAACAGCTTTGCAAAGTCTCCCAGGAGCGCCACCGCCCCCAACAGCTGCAGAGAAGAAGGCGTTTGTGGGAGGGAAGGGTAGCTATAGACGTCATTGCATCATCCAGATCCCAGCTGTGACCTGGCTCAGAGTTTTCCAGTTAAAAATAACCATGGCTTAGACTTGGGAAGAAAAAAGTAAACTGTTGCATCTCCATGGAAACCGGTGGGGGTGAAGCATTGGATTTCCAGCACACATAACAAGATGGAATGGATGAAGAGGCCAGAAAAGTAGCCCTGCAATGAAAGGTGATACCCCTAATTAGCATCCTGAATATTAGCATCCAGGACGTAGTCAGACACAGCCTCAGGGCTTTGCAAGAATGATCTGTTTACAAGCGAGTATGCATCTTGGGCCTGTTGAAGCCTACTGGAGTCTCCTAGCCTTCCTGTAACAGATTTGCTAGTGTTTAGCAAAGGGGCGGATAAACAGGAGGACAATAGGTGCTATGGTACTATCCCAGAATCTCTGCTGCCCTGTCACTCACGGACCTTCATTACATATTCAACAGCTTGAGATGACACAGATGGAATTTCATAACCAAAGAGGAGTCTCCAGACTTGAGCGCTGACGTGTACATTTGTTTCTCCTTAGCAGGACCGGGTTTTTCCTCTTCTAGTGTTTTAGGAAATTATGTAAAGCATCATTAATTATTCTAGATGTCTTTAAAGGGGTGTCTCCTGTGGGGTGTGGTGGTGCACACCTTTGCTCCCCAGGACAAGGGAGGCAGAGGCTGGCCAAAGGACAGCCAGGGCTACCTAGTGAGACCTCCCCACCCAAAAAAAAGAAATGATGTCTCTTTCCATCTCTGGAATTGTCACCACTGTAGGTAACTGTTCTTTGGGGGTGATTATCTTAGTTTTTCATTCCTTTTTTAAAATTTAGGTTTATTTTATTATTATGTATGAATAAATGTTTTACATGCGTCTATGTATGTGCACTGTGTGCCTGGTGGCAGTGAAAGTCAAAAGAGGGTATCAGATCTGGAACTGGAATTATGGATAGTTGTGAGCCACCATTTGGGTTCTGGGAACTGAACCAGAGTCCTCTGCAAGAACAATGAGTGCTCTTAGCCATTGATCCATCCTCTACCCCAGCACTGGTGTTAAATAAAGAATTTATACAGCAAATTACAGGAGGAGGAATATTGTGCATTATTGGCTTTTGGCAAGTGTTTTCTTTCTTTTTTAGATTTATTTATTTATTACATATAAGTGCACTGTAGCTGTCTTCAGACACACCAGAAGAGGGCATTGGATCTCATTACAGATGGTTGTGAGCCATCATGTGGTTGCTGGGAATTGAACTCAGGACCTCTAGAAGAGCAGTCAGTGCTCTTAACCTGAGCCATCTTTCCAGCCCAAGTGTTTCCTTTATTAGGGACATTGGAAAGATTTGCACAGTAACCTGTTCACCACTGTTTCTCTTGAGGCATATTGTTTGAGCCTCAGAATTGCAGTGCTGAGGATGGCCTTGAGCTCTTGGTTACCCTGCCCCTTCCTGTCAAGTGCTAAGATGGCCAGCCTTTGCTACCATCCCCAGTTCTCTTGTTCCTCTCTTGTTCCTTGTTTAGTAACAATATAACCTTAGATCAGATCCTTCACTTTTCAAGTCTGAAGCATGGCTGGGTTTGGCAAAGATCAAGTTGGACAAAGCACATAAGATAGCTGGCATCTTCCCTTCCCTTGGACCCTTTGACAGTTTAGCTGTAGCCAGGCAAGAATAGGAGTAGGATACTTGTATGCATAATTCAGATCCTGTTAGAATCACTCAGGGTCACACAGAGGTGCTAAGATTTGAAAGATACAGAACAGATACTAAAGCAGATGTGAATTTGCCAAGGATGCTGTTTATTTTGGAATCCTGCATCATCACCACACCCCTAGCATTGAGTTAAGGCCAGAGAGTAGGGACAGATTTTACGTTACCTAGTTTTTCTAGGCTTGCCGTAATGTCTCCCATACTGCATACTTTAAGAAGCTACACAGTGGTATGCAGCAGGATTTCAACTGTAAAACCACAGCAAATCTCAAATAGGAAACGGCAGTGATCCAGTGGCCTAATGGAAAAGTCATTAGCCTGGGAGCTGGGCTCAGGCCCTAGAGATTAGTTTGCTGGGTGTGGTAGGTGGCACACGCTTTTAAACCCAGCACTTGAAAGACAGAGGCAGGAGAATCTTGAGTTCCAGGCTAGCCAGGGCTATATACTGAAACCCTATTTCTTTTTTTTTTTTTTTTTTTTTTTTTTTTTTTTTTCGAGCTGGGGATCCAGGGCCTTGCCCTAGGGCACTCTACCACTGAGCTAAATCCCCAACCCCCTGAAACCCTATTTCAAGGGAAAAATATAAAATGGGGCTGGAGAGATGGTTCAGAGTTCAGTTCCCAGCATCCACCAGTCGGCTCACGCCTATCTGTAACTCCAGTTCCAGGGAATCCAACACCCTCATACATATACATACATGCAAAATACCAATGCACACAAAATGAAAATAAAATAAAAATCAATTTTAAAAAAGAAAAAAACAAAGGAAAAGCACCCCAGAATCAAAAATCAAACTTTGTACACTGAGAGCCCTGATCACTACTGTTCTGTCTCAAGGATGACCTCAAAGCTAGGCTAATTTGTCAACCAGAGGACATAAATAGAAAATGCAGCATTCTTTTTCATTAAAAAGGTTGTGTGTGTGTGTGTGTGTGTGTGTGTGTGTGTGTGTGTGTGTGTGTGCGCGCGCGCGCGCACGCCCAAGAAGGTCAGGAGAGGGTACTAGAAGAAGGCATTGAATCCCATGTAGCTGAAATTGTAGGCAGTTGTAAGCCACCCAAGGTGGATGTCAGGACCAAACAGGAGTCTCCTCCTGGGAGAGCAGTATGCATTCTTAACTTCTGAGCCATCTCTCCAGCCCTGCAAACATTCTTTTTAGGAGACACATGGAAGTCAACATCAAGAGCAGTCACTGCCCAAGCAACTAAGAATATTCTGGGAAGAAGAAGACATCAGAGTAGAAGTCTTCAGCCTCTGCTCTCTGTGTCTAACCAGTATCTCCTTCTGAAGACACTGAACTGCTCCACAGTAAGTGGTTGTGGCCAGGAGGACCCAACCTCGGCTGGGCACCTACAACCTGTACTTTTGTAACTGATGGCTCCTAAAGTAATTGACATCAATAAACACATATTTATAGTCTAGAAAGTGCCAATCCATTTGCCACAGGTAACTATTTAAATCTGAAGTGGCCCAGGCTTTGTGGCACAGGCCATACATCCAGGCCTGGGAAGGCAGAGGCAGGTGGACCTCTATGAATTTGAGGCTGGAGGCTAACCAGGGCCACACAATAAAACCCTGTCCAAAAGGGAAAAAAGTTCCTCTGGGGTTGGCCAGAAGGCAGTTAAGAACATTGTTCAAGATGTCCTAGGTTGGCCACTCACACCCACATGGTGCCTCACAAACACCTGTAACTACAGTTCTAGGGGATCAACTGCCCTCTCCCAGGCTCTCTGTGGGTACCGGGCACCCACATGGTGACAGACATTCCTGTAGACAAAACAGCCATACAGATTAAATGGAGACATTTGAAGTTGCCAGGCTGGGGGATTGAGTTCAGTTGGCACAGTGCTTGCTGGCCATGCACAAGAACCCTAGTTCAATCGCTGGTACTATAAATAAATAAATTCAAATCAACTAAAAAGGACTAACGTTAGAAAATGAGTTCCCGGTCACACAGGCTGTACATCAAGGGCTTAGAAGCCAGCAGAGGCTCTTGGAGCTCCTGTGTTCTACAGAAAAGATATTTGAGTCATCCTTTCTACTTAACCTAGATCATTAGCACACAGTGTCCATAGAAGGGTCTCTAGTCGCACAAGCTTGTCTCTCCCTTCTTAGGCAGGGTGTGACTTTTCCTGGAAGGCTTATAGCCCATAGTTCACAAAAGATGTCCTGCTCCTTGTCACCACCCAGAGCTTACTCATGCCCAAGTAATAATGTAAACAGAAATGAACCCAACAAGCAAAACTGGCTGGAGTTTTAGGCGTGTGACTGTTACCAAGCTGTGACATGACGGAAGGACTGTAGGTTCTCAACCTGTGGGCCAAGATCCTTTCACAGGGGTCCAATATCAGATAGCCTTCACATCAGATATTTACATTCTGATTCAAAACAGTAGCAAAATCACGTTTATGAAGTAGCAACACAATAACATTATGGTTTGGGGGGCACTATAACATGAGGGACTGAATTAAAAGGTGGTGTCACTGAGGAGGTCGAGAAGCACCAATAGAGATTTTGCTATTTTTACACTAGTGTGTCAAAAGCAGGTCTGGAGGCAAATTGCTGAACTAATCAGCCGGGAAGATATCTTCCCCAAGCAGTTTGAACTCAGTGCTGGAGCCTAATCTGAGTCTACTTTTCTTCTTACATTAAAAGGTTAATTTTGTTTAATTTTAAAGCGCTGATGCTTTTTATGGCATCAAATCTCTTTAGTCTAGGCCGTTTTAGCTCTCCCTGGATTATCACTAAAATGCCTTTGGTGTTATATTTTCGTCTGGAAAACAGACAAAACTTCTAGATATTCCAGCACCCACAAAAAAACTCTGAATCTGGTTAGCCAGCGGAGATTAAAAAAGAAAGTAAATAAAACAAAAATCTCCCGGTTTTACTTGAAGATGTTAGAGGCTGTAAGAAAGCCCTAAGTGCGCCGTGCTCCTCTTCTGTCCCATCCCCCAAACCCAAGAATACTGGTTTGACTTCAGCAGTTCTGATGTCAGAGATTTGCTACAGTGAGGGGCATGGCTTGGGTGAGCACAGGACCTAGCGTCAAAGTCAGGGCTCCTGCAGTCTGACTCACTGCAGAGGCTGGAGGAAGTCGTTCTTACCGCCCCTGTGTCGCCCCTCAGTTCTGCAGGCAAAAGGGAGAGCAGGGTGGAGCTAAAGAAAGTCAGTTTGCATCCATTCATTTCAGGTGAGGAGCCCTATGGGGGGGGGCACCCTCTGGAGTTGAGAGCAAATAAATTTCAAGGGATCCACAAGTCAGCTGCGTTGTACCAAGAGGTGTGGGTGGGTGGGTACTGTCAACCTGTCAATGGTTTAGGGGTCTTTTAACTCCTTTGGAGTTTCCCAGTTACTGGAACTGCCCTCACCTGTCAATCAAATTCCGCCCAGCATCTGATGGAAGAATTAGTTAGGGCGTGGTGATGTACGCCTTTAATCTCAGCACTAAGGAGTTAAAGGCAGAGGCAGGCGGATCTCTGTGAGTTCAAGGCCAACCTGGTCTACGTCGTGAGACCTTGTCTGAACAAACAAGCAAAAAAGTCATTTTGCTTCCCACTTTGGGTCAGCACCCGCGGCTGTCTAGCCCGGAGGAGGAGGCGGGGGTGGCTAGCTGAGAGGTGGTGATTAGTCAGTGGCTGCTCACACCCTTTATACTGTCTTCTTCCAGCAGTTGCTTCTCTGCAATTGGACGGATCCTTCGAACGCTAGCTCAGAAGCTGGGCCGGAGGACAACGCCGCAGCGAGGAGCAGGGGTTTGCGAGTACGTCCAGGTGAGTGGGAATCCGGGCCAGGGCGACCGGCCGGCGCCGCAGCGCGCACGCGCGGCGCCCGGAACACACGCGCGTCCCCGCCGCGGGCCCGCGCTCGGAAGAGGGCGGCGGCGCGCAGGGAGCGGGAGGCGCGCGAGACCGGCGGGCAGAAGCCGCGAGCCACGCAACAGCACGGACCCGAGAGCCGCGGCCGCCGCAACCGGGACGCTCGGTACGGGATGCGGGGGAACGCCTGGGGGCCCGGGCCCGCGCGACCCTCGGCTCTGCAAACTTTGTGCGGGTGCCCTGCGACCTCGGGGCGCGGGGCGGGAGAGGCTGGGATCCCCCGAACCCAGGCTGGCAGTCGTCAGTATGCACCCCGCGACCGGCCCCCGCCAGTCCCTGGAAACACTTGGCTTTCTGCGATGCAAGTACTCAACTTGTGCGTCTCTCCTCGGTGTTAGATTGGTGTGCAAAGTGCTCACATATGACTCTTATTTCTTCTAAGTATCCTTGCTCTGGAGTGAAGTTGAATTGTGCTGGGCTTGGGGTAGGGGAGGGAGCCGGGTGGTGTAGCCGCCTTAAGATTGTATAACTTGTATTGAAGTGGATGTTGCCAGTGGCACCGGCTAATGTTATGGTAACTGGACATCTCAGAGGCAAGAGAAGGCGGGGTGGTTTACCAGTAGTCTCCCGGTCTAATAATACTAAAAACAACACCTCGTACTTTCCACTCAGGAGAGCCCCATGGCATTTGGTTTATGTTCTCTGGTTAGCTCTCAGTGGAGTTAAGAGGTAGGTGCAGAGCTGTGCTTTCCTTTTTGTAGATGTAAAAACGGAGGCGACGATTCAGATTCTTAACTGACTTTAATGAAATGTGGACCAAGAGTTTTAATGCAGTTTCCTGCAATTCTTGTTCAAAGGACCAACTTTGAAGTTTAATTAATGAGATACCAGAACATCCTCCCTGAGGGCAGTGAAAGGTCAGAGAGGCTAAGGGTCAGAGGTCTGCAGCTGCAGGCCTCAGCTACAGTGATGGGTCCCTCGGACGGGATGCAACTCTTTGGGTGCTGTATGCATTCTTTGCAAAGTTGTGTGTGTTTAGGGCTGCAATTTGCTGTCGTGTTTTGTGGACTCACAAGGGCACTTAGTCTCGGTTTCCTTGAGAAACAGAGGAATGAGGCACCCCCGGAATGAGGCACCCCCCGGAATGAGGCACCACCTCTTCCTTTACCAGAGACTCCTAAGAATTCACATGAGGTCAGAAGAGGGCCGAGAATTCCCGGGAGGAGGGAGGAAGGAGCCCTGCACAGGCGGCTTGACACATGGGCCCCACTCCTGCCTCCAGCTCTGACTCACCTTCTGACGCTTGGGGGAGGAGAATAGCTGCTTGGTATTTTTGGCTTTCCCCCATAAAACGGGAGACAGTTGGCTCCATTCGAGTCTTCTCAGCATCCTTTTCGAGCGCAGCGCCACTGAGCTTAGTTCTCCTCGGAAACCTTTGATACTGGCTGACTGCAGGTATGCATTCTGTGAGATCCCTTAATAGATCCGCATACAGATTTGCTGCTGAAGGTTCTAAGTCTGGGAAATCCTTCAAGACTTTGGGATTAAAATTAGGGTTAAAAGAGACCTTTTAATTAGGTGTTTTCCTTTGCATGAAGACTTTCTTTATTTCTGTCTTTCTTTCTTTCTGTCTGTCTGTCTTTCTTTCTTTCTTTCTTTCTTTCTTTCTCTCTTTCAACAAGATGGATTAAAAGTATTTTCCCAGCATCACAAAGGGTTTGACTAATTCCGTATGAAAAATTAGAACTTTACAGATCAGGTCATTGTCTTCCTTTAATCTTCTAAAGAATGGCTGTGTGTCTTTCTGTTGGTTTGTATCTCGTAGACCCTTCCCAGCATTTTAATACAGATGTGTATTTGCATAAGTGATTTGTTAACAAAATCGTTTTAAAGTCGACTAGTTTTATAGCAATTTGGTTTCTGTCTAGAACAGGCAGCATGCTTTTTAAGTACAACCGATTGTAAGATTATGTTAACTCTGACAGCACCTTAGTATTTCTCTGAGCAACAGGCAAAATGATCTTGAAAACAACTTGAAAATAATTGAATCATTATGATGCGTGGTTTTACTCCCAGGTGCAAAATGGAAACTTTCCTATCAATGCCTAAACATGCACGACCAAAAGCAGATTGCCTTTGCTCAGAGAAGACACAAGAGGGAGTGGAAGGCAGGAGAGTTGCTAAAGCAACGCTGGCCTGGGTATAAACTTACAGAGCTGGCATTTAAGGTGGTAGCTTCATTATTTATGAGAGCTTCACTGGAGCGACACAACCGAAAAGAAAAGCATCAATGGAGGAGGGTGTCACGGCTCAAATCCAACGGGGACAGGAAAGGGGTTCATCCGACAGTTCATGTCAGCAGCGCATGACTTTGGATCAGACATTTATTAAGTAGTTTTGCTGTTCTAAAGGCATTCGGCTGAGTGCTGAGGTAGAGGGGTCATGACCTTAGCTGCTGCTGAGTTTACACCAGCTGAGTAATAGTGACATTCGGAGAGGAGATGCTCTTCCTGGGAGCAGAGAGTGTTTTTGGTAGTTGATGATATATTTACTTAACCTTTTTAAACGTGGCTTTTCAAGATAAAGGAATAAACTGAATAGGGAACTTGATGAGTTAGAGAAAGATGTAAGAGTAACCACGGCCAAGAAGCAGACTCCAGCTTCCTTTCTCCCACCCCACCCCCACTCCTTTTTTAGGACAGCGATTACTGCGCTGACTTTAATGGAAGTAATCTCCCTTGGCTACGGTTTACCTCCTAAAACAGGCAGGCGGCCTCTAAAGAGCACAATGTTCAGGCCCCTTTCACCTTTATGCAACATTCTTTTAGGGCTTGTTTTTGTTTGTTTGGGACAGGGTTTCAATATGTAGCCCTTGCTGTCCGAAATTTGCTCTGTAGACCAGGCTGGCCTCAAACCCACTGAGATCTGCCTGCCTCTGCCTCCGAGCTGCTGGGATTATAGGTGTTTGCCACATCAGCAGGCTTAGATTTTTCTTTTCATTGGCACTCTACATATACAAATATAAGAGCTAATATGTGAACATATAAATACTTGTGTAAGTTCATGCACTACTTTAGTGTCTGAATTTTTAATTCTTTTTTTTTAATGTGTATGGTGTTTTCAACTGCATGTTTGTCTTTGTACTGTATCTGTGCCCAGTGCCCAGGAAGGCCAGAAGGAGGTGTCAGATCCCCGAGACTAGAGTTAAAGACAGTTGTAAGCTGCCATGTGAGGGCTGGGAATTGAACCTAGGACTTCTGAAATAGCAGCCAGTGTTCTTAGCTGCTGAGCCATCTCTCCAGCCCCTGCACTATGCTTTTTTTTTTTTTTTAAGATTTATTCATTTATTATTTTTAATTACACTGTAGCTGTCTTCAGATATACCAGAAGAGGGCATCGGATCTCTTTACAGATGGTTGTGAGCCACCATGTGGTTGCTGGGAATTGAACTCAGGATCTCTGGAAGAGCAGTCGGGTGCTCTTAACCGCTGAGCCATCTCTCCAGCCCTGCACTATGATTTTTTAATGATTCATCTATATTGTCATCTGAGATTGTAGTTGGTTCATTTTGGGATAAACATTACCAGTCAATGTCAAGTGTTGACGAACATTCTGAGTTGTTCGTAGCCTTGGGCAATTATGAATAGTCCTGGGTCAGGAGTGATGCTCTTTCTAAAGAGGGTGTCTCAATTTACATTCCTCCAAGGGTGTCCACCTTGAAGTCTTAGGTCATTGGGTTTGCTGTTTAACCACAGCAGGCTTGGATGTTTAAGTGAATACGTGTCACAGGGTCGCGGGTTAGTCTGGTTCCTGTTGTAAAAAGCACGGATGTTTTTGTGTGAGTGGTGGTTCTGTCTGCATGTATGTTTGAACACCATATGCAGAAGGCATTGGATCCTCTGGAATAGAAATTACAGACAGTTGTGAGCCAGCAGGTGGGTGCTGGGAATTGAACCAGGGTCCTCTAGAAGAGCAGCTAGTGTTCTTTTTTTTTTTTTTTTTTCAGTCCATAAAGGCTTTTTATTTATGCTTTACATTTAAAAAAAGAATCCCAGCATTTTCCCTCCTGTATGTTTTCGTCTTGCCTCTTCATGGTCCATGATGCCAGCCGAGGTTATCAGCACAATAACCACAGTGCCGTGATGGGAACAGATTGTTCTGCCCTTTCTCTAGGTCTTTGAGTTGAACATCAAATCTAGGGCTTATAACTCCACACTTGTTCAACCTTCCTGTGAGGTTTACAACAATCTTCCCAGCTCTGTGATCATCAATGATCTCGAATTCACCAATGTAGCCATGCTTCATCATCACAGTTAGGAACCGAACGATGACTTTGGAACACGGCCTGATGAGGACCTGGCGTTTGCCCCCCTTCTCTGCGTTGTTGATGCTCTTGAGAGCATCTGCCAGAACATTCATTTGCACCATGGTGACGGTGAGAGAAGATGGCAGAAAGAGGCAGCTAGTGTTCTTAACTACTGATCCATCTCTCCAACTCCACTAATGTGTTTCTATTTGCTCTTGCTAAGTTTTGTGGTTTGAGCCAGGTGGGTCTCACACCTTAATTCTAACAATAGGGAGGCAGAGGCCAGCCTGGTCTGTAGAGTGAGTTCCAGGACAGCCAGAAATAAAGTTTCTGTCCTGGAAAAAAACAAAACAGGCCAGGCTGTGGTGGTTGGCACTTGCCTTTAATCTCATCACCCTGGAGTCAGAGGCAGGCAGATTTTTTGAGTTTGAGGCCAGACTGGTCTACAGAGCTCAGGACAGCTAGAGGGCTATATAACCTGTCTTGACAAAACAAAACGAGACAAACAAAAAGTTCTGTGGTTTGGGTTGACAAACACCAGAAACAGTTTTCCCACTGTACTTAGTTGAAAAACACTCAACAGACTCTTTACTGAATTTATTTCACAGTTTGTAGTTACAGAAAATTTACCTGTGCAAAATGAGGTCCTAAAAATAGAAGTCTTTAAAGGCCTTGAGTGACTCCTAGTCCTGGTGAATGCTTGCTTTGTGCCCAGTCCTAAAGGTGGAACTCAAGTCTGTGAGGTGGGAGTCAACTCAGACCCAACCTTGGTAAAGAACCCTAGGGACAAGGATGGACACACTTGTGTGTGCAAGTTCCTGTGAGGTACAAAACACAGCTGTGCACAGTGCCTGTGCTACAGGAAGAGATGACAACGTTGTCGGTGGAAGCTGTGCTCTCACTCTTCTTGTAAAGAAAAGGAGAGGGAACTTGGAGGCTATCCACAGAGATGCCCCACGCTCCCTAGCACTCTTGGTTAGGCTTTTGGATTTGGATTTGTGTGGGGATGAGGAAGGGGAGAGACAAAGTCATCGCAAGACGTTGACTAAATCCCAGTCCGTATTGAGTGCCTGTTAAACGCTCTCTCTGTCCTGAGAGCATGGGTTCTGAGGCCTCCCAGGAGACCCTCACAGCCAGAGGGTGATGAAGAAGTTCAGAGCACGTGGAAGCCATGGATCCTTTTATTTCTTCTAGAAGGCAGCTTAGAAAACTCGATGGCCCTGTGCTTTCAGCTTTTACTTACATATGCCACAAAAACCCTTTAAAGTTTAAAATGTATTTACCTTTTATTGTATGTGCATTCGTGTTTCGCCTGCACGTATGTCTATGTGATCTTGGAGTTACAAACACGTGTGAGCTGCCATGTGGGTGAAGGGCTTTGAATCCAGCTCCCTTGGAAGCGTATGCAGTACCCCTAACAGCTGAGCCATCCCTCCAGCCCCCACAAATATTATTTTTTTCCTTGTAAAATTATTTTGTTCGTTTCAGATCTGGCTTTCAAGAAAAGATAGAATGGGATTAAAAGGTCCTGCGAAGAGAAAAACCCTTTGGTAACCCTTGACCTTGCAGCTGCTGCCAGTCACTGACTTGTTAGTGAGGCCTGCTCAGCCCCTCTGGGTGCATCGGTGGTGACTCTGACAAGAGAGCACTTCCTGGGGGTTGGGGATTTAGCTCAGTGGTAGAGCGCTTGCCTAGGAAGCGCAAGGCCCTGGGTTCAATCCCCGGCTCCGAAAAGAAAAAGAAAAAAAAAAAAAAAAAAAGAAGAGAGCACTTCCTGTCCAGTTTATCAGCTGTTAACCCCTCCTTCCCTCCTGTATTCTCTGGAGGAGGAAAGGGCCCTTTTGAAATCCGTGCCCAGTCACGTCCTTGATGGGTGGCCTATGGCAGTTTTTTTTAATTGTTTCTTTTATTTACTTTTGAGTTTACATCATTGAAGTTGTTTTTTGTTTTTTGTTTTTTGTTTTTTTTTCATGAAGAATTCAGCCAGGTAGGGTGTCCCATTCCTGTATTGCTGGCACTTGGATGGCAGAGGCTGGAGGATCCCCTGAAAACCAAAAGCTCTATAAAGTCTTTCCTTCTCCTTTACTGACACAAGTGTCTGCTGTGTATTCCACTGACTCCTTCCGCTCTGTTACTGCTCGCACGTGCGCATGTGTCTCACGACAGTCTGTAGCCCCAGGTCCAGGTAATATGATGCCCTCTTCTGGCCTCCTCAGTACCGGTACACACATACCACATGCATAAAGGCGTAGGCAAAACAGCGCGCCCCCACACACATAAAACGACTTCTAAAAATTAAGACAGAGAAATGGGAAATAGTTTGTCAATACTCTTAATTAATTTGGCATAAATTCCACACGTGCGCACACCCCCACACAAACTGTCAGGTGTATGATAAGTCCTTTGTGGGAGAAGGGTCAAGCTGGCTGTTGAAGTTCTTAGGATTCTGATCTGGTCCAATTGCACATCGAAGGGTAAGCTGACCAAGGAGTGATTGCTAACTCTGGAGGGCCTTCCTGTGTACTTAATTCTAATTTACGAACCCCTTTGTCTTCCTTAAAGTAATACTGTGGCCTTTCGAGGACTGTCCGAGATCTTGGCCCATACCTTCATTTTTCTGGTCCAGCTTCTCAGGGGACAGTCATTTTTCAAAATTCCTCAGCTTCTCAGCCTTCTGTGCTTTCTCACTGGACTTTTTGGGAGTTATTTAAATGGCTGGTTGGCTGCGGTTGGGCCAAATCCGTCAGTGACAGGAGGTCCTGGTCCCAGAGGGGTCACTCATGCTCTCTGTAGAGGCTGGGAAAGCCTGTGCACCTCCATCTCTCTGACTGCTCATCTGGGAACCCTGGCCATGATGGTGAGCTTCCTGGCCCTCTGCAAGCTCCAGTGGGCAAAGCGCTCCTGAGGCTGAGTGAGGCAAGTGAGGAGTGGCATCTCCCATGCTAGAATGTGGATATTGCCTGTCTGGCCTCCTGTGATCTGTAGGATTCCAGCTGTATTTGTTGGGTGAGCATATGAAAGTCTGCATTTCTGTCAAACGTGTGGAGCACTGGGACACCTGGGGAGTAGGAAGGGGCAGTAACAAAAGGAAGCTGGAAATGAGGCTCTTGAGAGGCAGTCATGGGGACTGGCAAGGTGGGTCAGCAGACAAAGTTGTGTGCTGCCAAGGCTGACATGATTTGGGTTGGATCCCAGGGCCCTAAGTGGTGGAAAGAGAACTGGCCCCCAACCTCCATATATGTGCCATAGCAAGTGTGTATACCGAGACACCTGTACAAGTGTGTATACACAATACACAAAGTGCAATTTAAAAATAAGACAATGATGACGACGTACCTTAAATGGATTAGAGAAAGAAGCATGTTAGTCTGGCCAATGAGACTCCATCTGCCGTGACTTGGATGTGTTCCCCTGAGGCTTGGTTTTCAGTGTGGCTGGGATGGGAGGGCGGAACTGCCTTGTGGGGCCTGCCACAAGGTAATTAGGTCACTGGGACATCACAGCCAGATTAGCGATTGGTGCTATGTTAGAGTGGGCTCTGAGGAGGGTAACGTCCTTTTCCCAGTCTCTGGCTTTGTTGCAGCTTTCCATGTCTCCTACCTTGCTGCTATCCGCTCTCTGTTGTGATGCAGCTGGAGACGGGAAAGATGAAGCTGGGCGGCTGTGGCCTCAAACATCGGGCTCTGTGAGACCCACACAGGAGGGAGATCACTGGGATAAGACCCAAAGGCTCCTTCCTAGGTTCTGCCCTGAGATACATATCCAGTCCTGGTCCGTCCATTGCACCAGCCCCCTGTATTTTATTACAGCAGTAGGGAATGCACTACTGTTTCTCCTTAAGGAGTTCTCAGCACTGCTGGCGGATTTTACTGTGCTTTAATCCTGTGCTCGCATCGCTACAGTACCTGTTATTTGCCTTCCCGTTTGAGTCTCCGTGCTTGGCTCTTTCCCATTATTCGGTTGTTTTCGGATGTGTGCCATCATGCATCATTTCTTCGCGATGATCAAATTCTGACAGTCCTTTATTTTGGAACGAGGTCTAATGTAGCCCAGGCTGTCCTCACGTTCACTGTGTAGTCCAGGCCTTCAACTGCTCCTGCCTCATCTTCTGCTATTATACATATGGCCCCACTCTGTGCTTCCTAGAGAAAGCTTGTACCTTTAAGCATCTCTTCATCAATTCCTGTAGACCAAGAACGCAGATGGACTTGGTGTAGTGGGGATAACTTGTTTGCTTCATGATGGCTAGGTCCTCAGTGGGCAATAAAAGTCAGGTGACATGGGCCTGGGGCTAGGCCCATGTTCAGATATGTTACGTAGTCATTGATCAGCTGGGGCTTTCCCGGAGCTGTTAGTTGGACCGCCCACGTAGAGCCTGATAGGGCGGTTGGACTAGTTTAGGCATAGCACCTGACTCCTAAGCCAATCCCAGAAGAGCTGGCTAGAGCCTCACCTTGGAAACCTCATTTCCGTTAAATTCTTTTTGCTGTTCTCTTGTTTATTTGTTTTTGATTTTTGTTTTTTGGTTGAGGCCTTCACAAACCTGGATTTCCAGGGAAATCAGCCCCACCCTGGGAGAAGTATCAATATCACATCCTTCGTTAATAATAAACACTGCTAGGTGAGACTCACACATAAAACGTAAATTCTACATCAGGCACAGCGGTACGTATCTGTAAGTCCAGCTACTTGGGATGGGGAGGCAAGAGGATCATGGGTTCGAAGCCGTCATAGGCTACAATAGATCTCGTCCCAAAGTTAAAAAGGAGAAAGCTTCCAGCTGGGTCAGGTGGTTTAGGTCTGTAATCCTGGCAGAATTGCAAGTTCAAGAATTGTCTTGATTGCAAAATGAGCTCAAGGTCAGCCTGAACTACTTAGACCACATCTCAGATAAACAAAGGGCTGAGGAATCAGCTCAGTGGTAGAGAGCTCGCCTGTGTGCTGCTTGATTCCTAGGAACCCCCCAGCCCCCCCAAAAAATACATTCCAGGTTACCCCCTAATTACCTAGTATGATGGTTATTCCTGGTCATCAACTTGATTGAATCTGGAATGAACTACAACCCGGGAATGGAGGGCACACCCAGGATCCAGATCTTGAGGCTAGAAAAAGGTTTCCGAGCTGGATCTTGACATGGAGATCTTGAATAGTGGCCATGACAAGCTTAGGCCCAGGCATGGCAGTACACATCTTTAATTCCAGGAGTCTGAGGCAAGCAGATCTCTTGAGTTCAAGGTCAGCCTGGGACAAAGTAAGTTTTAGATCCAGGCATGGTGGTACACACCTGCTGGAGGCCTACATAAGGACATTGGAAGAAGGAAGTCTCTGACTGCTGGAAGTCACGTAGTTGCCAGCCCATCCGTTAGAGCCCACTTCTACAGAAGCCCAGCTGAAACAGCCAGCCTCATGGGACTGAGCAACTACTGGATTCTTAGACTTCCTACGCACAGCTGCCCACTGTTGGGTTAGTTGGACGACAGCCTGTGAGTCATTATGATAAATTCCCTTAATTACATTCCATGAGTTCCATAACTCTAGAGAACCCTGACTGACACCCAGGTTATCCCATGGTACCTGAATGAATGCACCGTTCATTTTACATAGTTTCTTGCAGCCTTTCTCCTTGCTCATTTTATTCGAGTATATATAGAACCATTTTTTTGCTTTGTGACTTGGTCTCATTCTTTAGCCCAGGTTGGCCTGGAACTCAGCAGTCTTCCTGGCCTGGTCTCCTGAGTCCTGGGATTACAGGAATGAGTTACTATGCCTGGCCTAGAGCCAAACATCTTCAGATTTGTATATCACTATTGACTTCTCAAATTTTTATTATTTTTATTTTATGTGCACTAGTTTTGCCTGCATATATGTCTGTGTAAGGATGTCAGATCCCGTGGAACTGGAGTTACAGACAGTTGTGAGCTGTCAGGTGGGTTCTGGGAATTGAACCTGGGTCCTCTGGAAAAGCAGCCAGTGTGTCCTGAGCCTCTGAGCCATCTCTCCAGCCCCTGTTTTGGCTTTTTAGCTCCCATCAAATGGAGTGGCCATCTCTTCCGTGAGATGTGTTCTGTTGCATTTAGCTTCTGTCATTCACTGAGTTTAGATGATCCACGGGAGTTGAGGGTAGTCAGCTGGTCTGCACTGCCCAGGCAGTTGACTGGGTTTAGATGATCCAGAGGAGTCGAGGGTAGTCAGCTGGTCTGCACTGCCCAGGCAGTTGACTGGGTTTAGATGATCCAGAGGAGTCGAGGGTAGTCAGCTGGTCTGTACTGCCTAGGCAGTTGCTTGGCAGCTGCGTCCCGCCCAGGGATTGCTCGGCTGAGCCGGGTGGAACTGCGTAAAATGTTCTGCTTTTTCTGGGTTTGGTTTTCTAAGATGAGATCTCATTTTGTAGTCAAGTTCCTTCAGTGCTCACTAGCCTAGGCTGGCCTCAAACCCACAGCAGTCTTCCTGCCTCAGCTCCTCACGTTATGGAATTATGATTGTCTTTAGTTTTGTCTATACAGTGTGTATTTTCATCATCCAAAAACATTGTTGTATCATTCCGTTCATCTGGTGGCAAAAGCAAAATGGCCCCCACCTCCTACTGCAGACAGTCAAGGTGTCACACTCAATCCACTCACTTCACAATTAAGCAACTTGGGAGTATATTTTACTTCATTTTCGTTTTATTTCAACATGTTCCGTCAAGTGGTTCCTTAATGAAAGATTATTGAAAGTGTTACGATTTTTAGTTTGAGTTTATGCTGAGTGTGGTGGCTTATGCTTGTAATCTAAGTACTTGAGAGGTGGACATACGACAGTCAGGAGTTCTCGGTCGACCTCAGCTACAAAATGAGCTAAGGGCTAACCTGGGCTACTTGATCTTGTTTCAAAAACAGTGACTGTCAGCTTTTCAGTGGTTCGGCATTTGTGATTTAATAGTGAAAATAAATCGGAAAAGTAACATTTATCACAGTGTAGGCTAAAATGCTGGGGTCTTTTCTCTTAAAGAACCAGCTAGATGCTTAGCAAAGAGATGGATGAAATGTGACTGCATGGCTTTTTGAGTATAAAAAAGTAAGTTTAGGGGCTGGAGAGGTGGCTTGGGTTAAGTGCCTTTTGCTTTTGCAGAGGTCATATCCGCAGTTCCCGGCCCCCCCATCAAGTGGCTCACAGATACCTCTTCTGGCCTCTGTGAGCACTTGTCAACCACACAGACAAATCTCATGATATATCATTCATCTATCTATCTATCTATCTATCTATCTATCTATCTATCTATCTATGGTATATGGTATATATCATATATGGTATATGTATATGTATATCCTCCTTGCTCTGGCATGTACTTTGACCATAAAGCTATGAATATTTCATTTTGTTTATTTAAATTTTTAATTGATTACATTTTAATTAATTTCAATTAATTACATTTCACCTTTCCCTGTCCTCCAGCCCCGACTATGTTCTATCCCCCTCAAATTAATAACCTCTTTATTGTTACACATATATGGACTGATATATACATACGATGTGCTGAGTCCATTTTTGTTTGGCGCTTATCTGGCTTCAGGGCTGATCACTTTGTACTGCATTACCAGTCGAGACTCATCCCTGGAAGAGATTCCTTCTCTCATTGGTCGGTCGGTCACTACCTTCCTGAAGGCTTTTGTCTAGGGGTGGAGCCGGCCCTGTGGAAGACTCCCCCTTCCTCATTAGCATGGCTATGATATTGTCATTGTTCAGGTAACATTTGTTTATGTAGTCATTTCTTTTTTCCCATGAAATAGCCAGCTTTATTTAGAGCATCAGACAATTTATATCCCGAGGGTTAAACAAGGGCCTGTGAACAAAGTTCACTTGAGTTCAAGATGCATAAAATCACAAGGACAAGTCTTGCCTGGACATAAGTAAGGTCATTTGTGGAAGGTTCACATGACTCAAGCTATATACATTTTTTGATTAATAAAAGTAAGATGATGGGTGTCTGTCTTAGGGTTTCTGTTGCTGTGAAGAGACACAACGACCAAGGCAATTCTTATGAAAGACATTTAATTGGGACTGGTTTACAGATTTAGGGGTTCAGTCCATTACCATGGTAGGAAGCATGCAGCATCTGGGTAGGCATGGTGCTGGAGAGCTGATCGTTCTATATTTTGTTCTAGAGGCATCAAATTACGAAGCCATTTCTAAGAGGCGGCAACACAGCAGACTTCCTGGTCCTCCGGTTCTTAGAACTTTTCTGCCCTGTCGTCTGTGACATTCCCTGAGCCATAGATGCAGGGGCTGTGATGTAAATGTATCCACTGGGGCTGGGCTCCCCACAACCCACTGAACTCTGCACTGTGCCCCATTGTGGTTTCCTATGTTGGTGTCCATTCACTGTCAGTGAGAGGAGGTAGCCACACTTGTCTGTGGGTCAAGGGCAGATTTAGAATGTAGTAATGCTGGTCTAGCAGAAGGCAGTAGTAGATTACTTTCTAAGGCCCATGACCTCACTAGCCCTGAGAAGCTGGCTGGGTTTCCAGTACCAGCATGACTTCTGTCCTGGGGAAGGCTTTGAGACCAATTAGACAGCTCTTGATTGCTACCAGCATGTGAGTGCCACCTCTGTCTCATAGTGCTGGTCATTACTGTCATAGCTGGGCAGGACTGATAACTGCTCCCCTCCCTTAGCAGCACCTGGATGCTAGGCTGCAGAAGGAGGCTTCCAGGTTAGATCTAGCTCGGTATCTGAGTCCTGTGTTCTAATGTGTGTTGTCTTAAGCAACAGGGGCCTAACTTCGACCTCTGAGAGCCAGCTAAGGCAGCAGCAAGAGGCTGGTATTTCTGAGTCATTTAGACACCAACCGCCTAAAGGCCTCGTGATTGGTACTGGTTTTGTAGTCTATGGTTCTTGTGGGGAACTTTATCAGCTCAAGGGATGTAGTTTCAGTAATACGTGTGTGTGTGTGTGTGTGTGTGTGTGTATTGTGTATAAAGTGTTTCTGCCCCTCCCCCCTCAATGTCTTTCCATTCCCCTCTACATGAGCATCCGTATCCTACAATTCCCTTTCAATGTCCCCTATCCACCCCCATGGTCTTAGCTAGGAATATTTTCTCAGCCACTTTGCAGTTCTCTCTAGTCCTCCTGCACCTCTGTGGCCACTTGGCCACTTCCTGCATTTTTGACAAGAGAAAAGACAAACACAGATAGGACTTTACACCTTTACTGCTGAGGCTTGTGGCTGCCGGCATTACAGAGGAAGAAGAGCTTTGGTGACACTCCCGGTGAGTGTTCTGAACAGGCCAGGACTTCCAGACATCCTCAGCCACATTGGCACTGATCCGGGTGTGCATTACCAGTGCGTAACCACAGGACAAATCTTACATCCCAGAATTATGCAAAGGCAGCTGTTACTAGTTAGTACAGGACTACAGCCCCGTGAGACGCTGACACTAAACTTTGTTACTAGTTAGTGATACTTATTATTCAGAGGCCAGCCCTCAGTAGATCAGCCTGTCCTGGACTGGCTGCTGTCCTTCCGCAGCTGTCCGAGTGATGTATTATAGGCGTGCACTGTCCCTGGCATCTCTGACGTCCTACACTGATGTTTTGCTTTGAGACAGTGTCTTACGTAGTCCAGGCTGGTCTTGAACTTAACAGACCTCTGTCTACCTATGCCACAACGTGCTGGAGCACCTGGTTTTAGAAAGCCCCCCCTCCCCCAGAGCACCGCTCCCAGCCTTCTATGTTCCGTCGGCTTCTGTGCCTTTGGTGTCTCGTTCCCTTGGTCAGGAACCATGTTTCCCTCCAAGCAAACGCAGCAGCACAGCGGCTTGGGAAGGCTGCTGTGGACATGACGGTGTGTGGTAAATGCTCTCACAGGCCAGTGTGCAGCAGTGGGGGACCTGCTTACTCAGCCCTGGGGCAGTCTTTGATCCATGTGCATACACGGGCCAGACTCTTAGCAGACTTCTTGTCTCCCAGCACATACCTGCTCATGATGCAATACCCGTGGGTTTTTATATTCTCTACAGTGAGGCCTTGCCATTAGAGCTGGGTCAAACTAGGCTGCTTATGCCCATCCCATGGACTTGATGGTGTCCCTCTGCATTGAGGAAGGTTCTGTGCCCTGGAGCATTTGCCGGCTGTGGCAGTCCTCTGTTCGCTAGCTGACAAGCAAAAGTCCATCTGGGCTCAGGCTTGTCTGTCACTGTTTAAAGGGGTTCGCCCTGATTGCTGTTGCCAGGACACCATGACAAAGGCAGTGAGGACACAGCTCCCCACACAGTCTCACAGTGCACGGGGCAGAGCTACAGGCTGCTTTCCTGGTTTTATTTCCCTTCTTCGAGTTGCAGTGCCCTCGCCCTACCCAAACTTGTGTTTTCCAGGCTGTAAGGGGCAAGGAGCTTGTGCAGTACCTGCCCGCCGAGTTCTTGCTGGCAGAAGGTGTTTTTCTAAACCTTGTAGCCAGCTCTGGCATTTGGAGCAGGTTTGCTGGCGCAGGACCAAGCAGTGGCAGCAGGAACAGAGCATCGCGTCTGCCTCGCTTGGATTCTGCCTGGAGGACGCACAATCTGTCCTCTCTGTCCACGAGGAGCGCATGAGCAGTAACAGGCAAAGCCGGGCCTCCAGCCTGCCTTTGCACAGTCCAGGCCCCTGGAAGACGACCCTGATGAAAAGGCCTCCAGCCTGGGCATCCAGTTTCAGAGGGCCAGGGGCCTCCTGGGTGGCAGGATTGTTTGGGAGACAACAGGCTGAGTCAGTCCCTCCTAACTATGCAACAAGATGGCCACGTGGGAATTTGAGTGGAGAGTCCTCAGCTCTTTGAGTTTTGCATTTATTACCTCTGTGGTTTTGTTCTTTAAGATTGAGGCTTCTGCCAGGGAGGACTGCAAGCTGCTGGCCAGCACACCTTTTAGGTCCAACACACACACGTCCTTATATCCCCACTTCTGTCTTCTCAGACGGCTTACACCTGTAGTCCTCTGTGGACCTGTTATGGGCCAGCTCTCCGATCTGGAGCACCTCAACCTTGGTGCAGGGTGCACTATGTGTGGGGGTGTTCCTAGGTGATATCACACAGCATCTACTGCTTCAGTGGTTCTGACTGTCCCTAGCCAACATCAGCAAAACCTAGAAAATGCAAGTTCTCCAATCCTAATCCAGAACCACAGAAAGTGAGGCCCAGTGTTATGAGTCCCATCATACCTCCAGAGGATTCTGATAGGAAAGTCTGCGTTGTGGCAGAACTAAACCTAGATTTGGGTATAGTATAAGGTCTCATGTAACCCAGGCTAGCCCTGGACTTGCTATATAGCTGGGGATGATCTTCAACCTCCACCTCTCAAGTGCTGGGATTACAGGCATGAGCCACGTATGTGTAGCAAGATTGTGCAGTGGCCAGGAGAGGTTTGTGAGCTGTCTTGTGGGTGCTGGGACTGCACCCCACTCCCCTGCGAGCTCTTAACTGCTGAACTGCTTGTCTGGTGTCTATGGTAGTGGTGTTTTACTTTTATTTGTTGGGTGAGGCACACCACAGCTCGTGTTGGAGGTCTGCCTTCCCCTATGTGGGCTCTGGGGATGGAGCTCAGGTCCTCAGGCCCAGTGGAAAGCATCTTTGCCTGCTAAACCATCTTTCCAGCCCCAGAACTGTGGTTTTACTTTTGCTGGGATGGATCAGGGAAGTCATATCCCAGGCAAACATCCCAGGCAAACACTCCAGCATAGAAGTAAACCCCAGCCCTCATCTTTCTTTTAAACTATTTCATTCTATTCTTTTTATCGGTTTGCTGTGAGGACAAGGACTCATCGAGTAGCTCAGGCTGTATTGAATTTATGATATTCTGCCCTAGCCTCCCTCCTAGTGCCTGTGTTATGGATTTGCCTCATCGCACCCAGCTTTCTAAACTGAAAGTCTTAAACCTACCTGTCATGTAACCATCTTTACTCCTTGGTGGTTAATTAAGGGGGGCGTTTTCTCACACAAAGGTCTGCCTCTGATTGGTAATGGCTTTACTCACAACAGCAAACTTCCAGGGCCCAGGCTGTCCAAAGTTTGGAACAATCCAGTATCTCTCAGTAGGTGAGCAGATAAATCACATGCTGAATATGTACTGTTCAGTAATAAAAATGGAGTTATGCCCTGGATCATTAATCTTGTTGCTGTGATCAAAGAAGCCAGATATTCCCAGATTTGCAGAACTCTTGCAGATGGCTTCAAAGCTAAGTATGGGGACACACGTGTGTAATTCCAGCACTCAGGAGCCTATGGCAGGAGGACTGAGTTTGAGGTCAGCCTAGGCTACATAGGTGGTCCAAGGCTAACACCTCAAGAAGTAAAAGGTGTGTGGGGGGTGTTATAAAGGAACATGATACTGAGTGGGAGGCCTAGGCATCTTATTTTGAGGTCCTGTGTCTGGTGTGTTTGTATCAAAACTATGACACTGGGTAGTTATGTCAGTTTACACGTTATTTACATGCAAGCACAGCTGTAACCAAATATGTAGGTGATGCTCATCTGGGTGACTGGGGATCTTTGTGGAAGGGAAGCCCTTTCAGGAGTTCGTATTGGTGTCTGTCAGGCTACATAATAATGGACAAAGGCTAAAACAGGGAAGAGAATGAACTTTGGGCTTGCTCTCAACAGCATCACCTGGTGTCGTTGCTGGTCCTATGCTGTCCCATGCTCCTAACCCCACACCATGCTACCTTAAGCTCATCTACCCCAGGTCATAGCTCATCACATCCCCGCTGTCTCTTGCTTTTCTGTTCTTCCTGCAGTGACTCAGGCCCAGTTCCTTGTACTCCTGGGGGGCAGCAGGAGCCAAGAGGAGGCTGTGGCCCCATCTTATAGGCCTCTGCAGTGCCCCCAATGGTGTCATGTAGTGTGGTCCTTGAGCTACCTTTGTCTTTGTCATTGCCAAAGCTGTACCTAGTGCTTGCAGACTACAGGCTTACGTCTCTCTGAGACCCAGTTGCTATTTTCTACTGGCACATTCTTAGGTCACACTGGAAATTTGATTTAGCAACAAGAACCCAGGAGGAATGGCATGGGGTTTCCTGACTGGCTACCTCCTTGCCTCTTTGTCTTCCTGCAGATCTGATTTGTATTCACTGTAACTAGCACTGTTCCCAAGACCCTCTGGATCCAGACTAAGGGCATCCTTAGCACGTGAGTAGCCATTGTATTCCCGCTATGCAACCTGGGAAGTATTCCCTATGGCTGAGCACTCTGGTTTCCTGTGACATCAGAGAGGTGTTGTGTACACAAGTGTCAGGACACACAAACTATGAAACAAGTTGGCAGTAAGAGATTGGTATGTCTGAAATCTCAGGAAACCAATAATTACAATAATTACTTTTCCTTCTTGAGACATGGTCTCACCCAGTAGCCCAGGCTGGCCTGGGACTCAAATCCTCCGACTTGCTACCATGCCCAGCTCAATGATTTCCTCTTCCGTGGTTACAAATATACACCAATATTTTATAGTAAGCATTTACTAATAAGAACATAGATTTCAGATACTGAACTAATTAATGTTAATTCCAGCACATCCCTGATCCAGTAGAATTCACTTGGGAGCTTAGAAGTGGCAGAGGAGGGTAAGGTTATCACTTATTGTACCAGGGCCAGCTCAGATAAAGATACTTGTTGCCAAGCCTCATGCCCTGAGTTCAGTCCCTAAAACCCATAAGGTGGAAGGAGAGAACTCCCATGAGTGTCCCCTCACCCCCAGGCCCTTGCATACATACACACAGACACACACCACACGGTAAATACATACAAAGATGTATTTTTAAACATCGAGGAGCACACATGACGTGGCTTCCTTTTGCTGGTGTCCAGTTTGGTTTCATCATTCTGTAATGCAGTTTACTGACTACCTTGCCCGATGTGCCATCACTCCATACCTTTGCAAGATCTCGATGCCTAGAGTCAGGTTCAGGGGAAGATGGGGGTGAGAAGCCACTCCATGGCTCTGAGGACTACCGTGCTTTGGCTTTCTGGGCAGGGACCGTAACTCAGTGCCAGGAGACTTGTATAGCCAGTGTGAGTCTGGGTTCTGTCCCAACCCAAAGACTGAGGAAAGCCCCTCCCTTCAGCAGGGCTCCGCCAGATGGCTTTTCGGGGACCAGTCAGGCATGTTTTCTCCCAACTTTTTCTAAAAATAGGATGACTATTTTCACTGAAGGGATTTAAAAAAGACGCTTAGTTTCATATTGATTTTACGTTTTGGCATTGCAGGCTGCATCTCCTAATGGTCAATAGAAAATGATTTATATACTTCCTGCAACCCATGCACTCTGCCTCACTTCCCCCAAAGCCCTGGAGGACAGGTGGCTGTGCTGGATGAGTGCCATGTGAAGATCTGACAGTTGTTACCTGTCTCTTGCAGGAAGGAGGCTGCAGCCTTGGATTCCTTGGTGGAGGACGGACTCCACTGCTCTCTGGCCTTGCCCCCGGATGATGATAGTGTGACCACTGGCATCTTCATGAGCTCCAGAGGTCACAGCACGCTCCCACGGACTCTCATGGCTCCTCGGATGATTTCCGAGGGAGACATAGGAGGCATTGCTCAGATCACCTCCTCTCTCTTCTTGGGCAGAGCCAGTGTGGCCTCCAACCGGCACCTCCTCCAGGCCCGGGGCATCACCTGCGTCGTCAATGCGACCATCGAGATCCCCAACTTCAACTGGCCCCAGTTTGAGTATGTTAAAGTGCCTCTGGCTGACATTCCTCATGCCCCCATTAGACTGTACTTTGACACTGTGGCTGACAAGATCCACAGTGTAAGCAAGAAGCATGGGGCTACCTTGGTGCACTGTGCTGCGGGCGTGAGCCGCTCGGCCACCCTCTGCATTGCCTACCTGATGAAGTTCCACAATTTGTGCCTGTTGGAGGCATACAACTGGGTGAAAGCCCGGAGGCCTGTCATCAGGCCCAACCTGGGCTTCTGGAGGCAGCTGATAGACTATGAGAGCCAGCTCTTTGGGAAGTCTTCGGTTAAGATGGTACAGACACCCTATGGCATCATTCCAGACGTTTATGAGAAGGAGTCCCGACACCTGATGCCTTATTGGGGGATTTAGTGTTGCCACAGCTGGCATCCACAGCCCCTGAGCAGTACCAGCATCTGCCACACACCATCTGTTCCCCTCTTCCTCTCTCTGGTTCTCCCGAGAGTGTTTCTACACTGGGTGTTCGGGTTTAAGAGATGCGGAGGGGAAATGCATACGTTGCTAGTGACGTTTTTTTAAAACTAGCATTTTGAAATAGTGAACATGGAAATCTTTAACTGGCCTTTACTCGTTTGTAACAACTGGAACAGTGTAGGACACTGTTCTTGCTTTCATTCTGGCTCCTGCCTTTTTGGGGCCTTAGCCGGTGCAGGGGGAGCTCACTGCAAACATCAGTTTTGGCCCTGATTAACCCTCTGGAGACCAGCTTTGCTGAGGACTGCAGGCTGGACAGACGTTTAGGGAAGATCAAGGCCAGCTCAGTCCCTGCAGGATTAGCCTGGTCCTTTTCCTCTGTTATTTGATTCTATAAGTTAAGTTCACCATTGTTGTTTAGTTGATTAAGTGGTTATGATAAAATCTGTTGCAAAGACCCTCTTGAAATCAGTGTGCCCTGGGATCACATTAGCATTATTTTTAATAAACTTGCTTCACATAAGCCTTTACTAATCATTTCAGGCGTGTGCGTGCATGCGTACGCATGTGCTCCTGTGTGTCAGAGGAAGAAAGATGCTCTCCCGTCCCTGTTCAACTGTGGTTCTTAGGACCATCATGGTCACTACTTAAAATAGAAACCCCAACAGAGTCGGATCAGCGGCATTTCACGTCCTAGCAGAGAAGCAGAAATCTATCATTGGAACGTGGGGAAGTCTGGGGTACATTATCCAACCTTCAGCCCCTAAGCAGTAAGATCCCAGGAGAGTGGTCACGTGGCCCCACATAACAGGCAAAAGTCATGTCGCAAGGTCAAAAGGTTGGGCACCCCTGGGGGCAGGCGCACACCCTGATCAAAGGTGCTGAGTTCCATTTTTGCCGTGGTGAAAATGTCAAGTACACCCTCAAAGAAATGGAAGGCATGCCTCTACTCATCTAGTGACACAAAAAGCCTCTGTCTGCTGCAAACTTCCAGCCTAAGCAGAGAGCAGTGACTTCCAATAAACCGGCTAGTACGACTTGTCAGAGAAGCAGCACAAGTTTTAACGAGCTCTCCTGTTTGCCCTCCTGGGTGGGAACTTGGAGGCTAGGCAATCCTCAGAGTGCCTTTTCATTTTATTAGCCAGGTCATGTATTCATAGAACAGTTTTCTGGCTTTTTGATCTGTTTTAAGGAGACACCTGCCCTCGACATTGAATGTTATCTTGCAGATTTTATCTGGTTTATGGCACTGGGATGCCATCAAATTTACATTTATAATATATGTAGCCTTCCATGCACCCATCTTTATCTAAACAGGAAAATTTGAAACAGCTTTCCTGGAAAATTAGAGGAGCATGCATACAATGTTATCACATGACCAAAAACCGATCTATGGAGTCTGGCTTTTTTAGCAGGAAGCCAAGCTTTAAGTCAGTTTCTGACTAGGAGCCCCTTAGTAATCATTGTACTGCAGGAAGTAAACACTTGCTGCCACGCCTTTGTGCTGTGAGAATCTGGGGCTGCAGAGACGGCTCGGTCAGTAAGGAGCTTACTGTGCAAACATAAGGGCCTGAGTTCTATTCCTAGAACCCACGTTAAAAGGCTGACTCTGCTCTTCCAATCCCCCAGTCTCATCACTGGCTCTACAGCAGAACACTTTCTGCAGGCTCCTCCCCTTTGGCTCCCATCTCCTCTTCCAACCTCTGTCCCACAAGTTCATTGCTTTATCCTAAACCCCACCACCACCCCACTCCCGCAGGCACTCCCTGGGAACCCTCGGGCTACTCTGACAAGGGAAGAAAGTAGGCTTAGTGCAGATCTTTACTTCTCCCTCCTTTCCTGCAAGTTCAATCCCCAAGTCTCATCCCAGCTCTGTAGACCAGCTGTGGCCTCTCCTCACTCAGTCCCCATTCTCAGGGATCTAGTTAGTATCTTTGGTCTGGGAAGGTGCTTAGTAAATTACAAAGAGAAACACCAAGCTGGCCATAAAACCTTTGATCTACTAAAATGGTGGTGCCCTGGGTGTAAAATATGCTAGGGTAATTAATGGTGGCACCAAAGTTGAGTGAGTGACCAACATCTGATTTAAGGCCCACTCCATAAGACAGAACGCATACCCAACACTGCTTGGGCGACCAAGAACCCCAGAAACTAGTTCAGAGACCTAGCGAGGGCTCTGGGAATCCCATGGAAGAAGAGGCAAAGAGGGTAAGAGCCCCAGGGAATGGAGGACACCAGGAAAACAAGGCCTTCTAAATCATGACATGATCAGAGACAGGCAGCGTGCACAGGGCTGGAGCAGGCCTGCACCAGGTCCTCAGGTCCTGCGGCTTTCAGTTTGGTGTTTTTATGGGATTCCTGGGCGTGTAAATGAGCGGGACTCTGGTTCTTAGGTCTTCTCTTGGTCTCCCTTCTGGTTAGTTGTGTTTTATAGTTTATTATCCCTTATAAGTCTATTTTTAGTGAGAGGAAAGGAGCAGATCCAGATGAGACAGGAAATGGGGAAGACTGGGAGGGGTAGAAGGAGAGGAAGCCATAATCAGAATGTGAGAAAAAAATCGTTTTCAATAAAATAAATAAATAAATAAATAAAAGTAAGGCCAGGCACGGTAACACACACTGGTAATCTCAGCACTGGGGGTGAGCATGGGGGGGTGGAGACCACAGGGATCCTGGGGCCTTTTAGCCAGGCAGCCCGGCAGGCAGGCAGCCACTCAGGTCCAAGCCATTGTTCCCTCTATCCTCTTCTCTAAAGTCTCTCCCATCTCCCTGCTCTGTTCCTGGCTCCCTCCCAACCCAGGGAGTGACACCCAAAGCTGTCCCCTGATAGGAACATGCATACACAGGGACAGCCCCCTCCCCACAAAAGACACACTGGTGTGTAGTGTAACCAGGGTGTCCTGTGGACTTGTAACCCAGCAAAGAGAAGGGTCGCAGCCAGGAGTGTTCCCTGCTAGACAGGGGCTGTTCCAGAACAGACACCCAGCTTTACAGGGCACAGACACAGCAGTTAGAGCGCTTGTTTATTAGAATGCACACAAGGGAAAAGCTACTCACCATCTTTTAACACACACACAAGATGGCCGTTTCGAGGTGGGCTTTCGACATTCACCAGGTTAGCTGAGCTACAGCTGCGACATGAGAGGTCACGGGTGACCTGTTTAAGAGCCACTTGCACTATCTATGTTCACCATATGAAGATGGGACTAAGTAAAAATTTACTGTTATGAGATACTTTTTAGAAAAGTATTTGTAAAGTTTTTTTGTCTTGTTTTTTTAAACCGAGCTGTTTCACATAAGCCCTATTTCTTGGCTGGACTTTGAAAGGAGGGGCCATTTCAACATCGTTTGGTATACCATTTCCAATTTAGACAAACCACAGGCTACACACATCCTGACCTATATTCTGGCATCTGCTGGAATGTCTACAGTGGGCTGCAATGGCTCCTTCATGACAAATGTCTGGAAATACCAGAGTTCATTTGTTAACTGTTAAAGGGTATTTGACCTCAAAGGTTCTTAAAAGAATCCTCAGAGCAGCCCCCAGTGCAAAGCAAATATTTCCAATTTCTGTTTGAGAAGTCTTTTTGCTGGCACAAAGAGAAAAACAAAAAGAAATAAGACCAAAAATAAAAACAAGAAAAACACCTAAACACCTAAATTCGTATAGCAACACAAAACACTAATTAAAAGGTGTATCCCAGATGGGGTGCTAACCGGCAGACTGGCAGGGAAGCTCAGATGACATCCGTGAGTACCCGAGACCCTTCTGTCTCAAGCACAGGTCACACACCAACCGCAGGACAGAAAAGGCAAGGCACGGCACCCAAACCCAAGTGCTTACTGGTCGCCATTTAAGCAGTGGGTGAAGCTGCCCGACAGTGCACAGCATGGAGAAAAGTAACCTTGGTTACTGTTTCCAAGGACACGGACCAGGCTCTTGGCTAACAAGAGCGGAGGTAAAGCTGAATGCAACATGAGTCATTTTTTTAATACGTGTGTGCAAAGAAAATCAGCCAGCTAATATTGCACGCTCGCCCTAACCCCTGGTGGAGGACTCTAACTAAGCTTTTGAATCATTAAACAGTCAATAATTTCATGGTGAAGGCTTTTTGCTAACGCCCACTGAATTTCCCTCTGGCACCTCCCAAGGAGTGGCTAACACTATGGTAAGGAATTCTAACTGAGGCGTTCTGGAATACAACTAGGAGTAGAGACAATCTAGCTAACAGGTACTTTAACAGATGTCATGGATACGGGCCACTGCAAAAAATACTTCACACAGATAGCATTTCCAGAAAACACTTCAGGGGTGTAAATGTGGCTAACTGGGACCATTGCTAATGCTAAGGTCAATCCTATACTAATAATCTAGAGTACAGACTGGAGGGCCTACTTGTTACTCTGGGGCGTGGAGAGACACTAGAGGGGCCATTACAAGAGTGTGCTGAAAAGCAGCCTACCCCTGAGTGTGGAGCCCTGGGGAGGGGAAGCCCCTGTGGCCACAATGCAGACAGCTTTCTGAGTGTCAGTAGCTGGGGATGATGTCATCTGGAACAGATGAGTAAACGGACTCACTCTGCTCTTCCCTGTCTTCTGGTCCACAGCAAGGCCAAGGAGAAGCTGCATCCACAGTGAAAATGATCCATATCTTGGGGAAAATACACAAGGTACAAGATGGGACAGCACAGAGACCCCTCAGGATTTGTCCTGGAAGGGGAGATGATGAATTGCGTAAAAGCAGGAGTGAGACAAAGCCCCAACATTTTAGACTATCGAATAAAAACTATGTCAGACGAGGGAAGCAGGTAAGATCCAGAGAGAGTCTTCCCGAAGCCCAGACCCACACGCCAGACAAACAGGTATCCCAGACTCCCTAGCTCTCCTGGGAACAACTTCTAACCACTTATGCTTCCGTTCTCTTGGTTTTATGCTTTTGTTTATCTGACAAATTCTTATACCAGTGTGAGCCTTTTCCTTTGAAAATTCAGTGCTGTTGATAACTGCTTTCCTTTGCTGCATCTGAGGTGTACATACATACATACATACACACACACACACACACACACACACACACACACACACACCCCTACCTTACTGTTCTCTCAACCTGTGGGTAGTGACAACCCCTGTGGAGGGTGTCGAGTGACCCTTTCACCCTTTCACCTAAGACCATTGGAAAACACATATTTGCATCCTGATTCATAACACTAGCAAAATTACAGTTAAGAAGTAGTGACAAAAATAATTTTACAGCTGGGGGGATGGTCACCACAATATGAGGAACTGTATTAAAAGGTCCAGCATTAGGAAGGTTGGGAACCACTGCACTAGGCCCAGACTTTGTTCTCACCCTGAGTTTGTTCTCAGATCTCTCCTGAAGTACTGCCAAGTCCAGCACTGCCAGCCCCTGTGCAGCCTTCTGTGGGAATGTGGAGAGGTCGCTACAGAGATTCAGTCCACGCCTGTTACAGGTTTTATCTGGTGGGAAAACACCACAGTTTGCGTCATACTTGAGGCGAAACAGCATGTTCTTCATAAAGGCTCCAGGAGAAGGACGAGCATCCTGTCAAGCAGGGAGGGCCTCCTTCAGAGCTGAGTTTCAGGAAGGGGAGGTGCCCGCCACAGGAGGTGAATATGTGTCCTCCTTGCCTACTGCTGCCCAGTGGAGGCAGCAGTGTTCTCTTTACCACGATAGAACATCGGTTTAATCACAAGCCTTTTTTATTCACTTCAAGTATTAAAAAGCTAAATGCAGAAAAATGTGTCCTGCTTCCTGGGGCCACAGTGCTGGACATGAGCGAGTGCCGGCTGGAGACAAACTTGTGGATTCTGGTCCTGGCAGAACTTACTTTTCTTCTCTTGTTAACGTTTCACATACAATTCAGCAGCAGATTACCCCTCACAGAAAACTCTGATCTTCATTTTAAATTAACTTGAGAGGACAAGAGAAACGGTATGGTGGCCCATGCCTGTGGTCCAGCACTTAGGAGGCAAACATGGGAGAATCAATGCAGATTCAAGGTCAGCCAGAGGGGTGCACCAAGGCCCCGGTTTTAAAAAGGGAAATCAAACCAACATCACCATCAACAACAACAAAGCCAGAGGAGATAAGCAAGCAAGTGTCCAGTGCCACGTGCAGTTTGGGTCCAACAGTTTACCTCGAGTCTCAAAGAGCGGCAGGCTGAAGTAGTGACGGAAGGTTTTGTGGTGGGGCCCTCCGCTGCAGCTTTGCAGCCTGCCTCCTGGGGAATGCGGCAAAGAGACCGGTGGGAGGGGCTCTGCAGTACTGCATTCTATTTATTGATCCCTGTCACCCTAAGTCCTGTGACAGAATCAACCAAAAATCAGCTTCACTGAGCAGTTTTTCAGAGCAGATCTGGCAAGAGGAGGCCGGGAGGCTTGGGTTCAACACAGTTGATCCAGAAGTTGGCACAGCTGGCGTGGTACTGATGTCCCCCATAGGCCAGCTTGAAACTGTCTGTTTCTGAGTTGAATGCCTGCCAAAAACACAGAGATGGGGGGTAAGTCAGGCTCTTCCCACTTCTGAGAGCTTATAAGCAGCCACGTGGGCGCTCCCCAGGTACCACTGAGACTGAGGCCCGAATGGCACACACAGACAAAAGCCGAGCAGGTGGCTACAGGATCCAAGTAAGAAAGTTTCATTTATTTATTTTTACCGCTAATTAAAGGTATAAAAGTCAGTACCATCCAACCTAGTTTCAGCAAAGGGCCCAATCTTCACAGAAAAGGCAGGCATAGGTTATAGGAGAGAAAAGGGGGCAGGATTCAGGAACTAAAATAGCCAAGGCCTGTGGGTACTCTGTTCTCTCACTATAAAGGCCACCCTCCCTGGAGGCTGCCATTGCTGTAACTTGTGGCCCCTTAGAGGTCTGCGGCTAATTACAGTTCTATCTGGACTGAAAACATTTAAAAGAGCCAGAAGTCAATTAATATTAACTCACTCAGTGGTTCTCAACCTGTGGGTCGGGACCCATGTTGGGTCGAATATCAATGTTTACATTATGATTCCTAACAGTAGCAAAAGTACAGTTATGAAGTACCCACAGAATAATGTTATGCTTGGGGGTCACCACATCACGAAGAGCTGTATGAGAGGGTAGCAGCATCAGGAAGGTTGAGAACCGCTGGTCTAATGCCACTGGAGGCTGACACTGGACACACGAGGGCCCCCTATCTGTAGCTCAGTTACCCACAGCAGGTAACAGTCTTGGTTTGTTTTTTAAACGCCACAGATAAAAGTCCTAAAACCCAAAATTTTTGGCTTTTTGTCTGTCATCCACTGAGTCCTGAAGCTCTCCTTCCTCATTCTCTGTCACTACAACTTCAGTCTTCCAGAAGGTGCTGATTCGTGGCAGGGAGGACACCACCGACAGAAGCTGATTAGTAGGTACATGCATGCAAACAGGATGGCAGTGGCCCCACAGAGACGCATTAGCTGATCTGATCAAACACGGGGACGAAAATGTCAGTAGAGGATTCACGATTGGTACAGCCCAGGACAACAGGGTTTTCTGTTGGCCTGTCACACACAGGACTGAGATGGAGACACCCAAGTAACATGTAACTGGCTCATACTGTCTTAGGCTGTTCTTCTGCAGGTGTCTCTTCTTTCTGAAATGTTGAAACCATAAGGTCAAAAGAAAAAATAAAAACCCTAATCAAGTCCCTGGAACAGGCCTATGCCTCCAGGTAAATCCACATGGGCTTGACATTCTTGTTGCCACCCACCCCTGTCCCTGGGGTGAACCGAATGCTCACCAGGGACGGGAGGACTCTGTTCACTCCCTCAGCAGCTTCTCCACTGCCCTGAGGAGAAACAGATCTGCTCCTATAGACCTTTCTAGACTTCAGCATCCCCCCCTCTGGTCACGGCACTTGTGAAGGGGGCTGGCTACACGTGACTGCCCCTTAAACCATGTTAGGGATGAACTCTGCCACTTAAAGGAGGAAGGCAAGGACTTACCCGGCTCCTGGAGTCCACATTTAGGAGACACACTCCACAAGCCAGCTCCTGGGCGTTTTTGATCCCAGGCCGTAACATACAGGAGGAAAAATCCAGTGAATTCTCATCTGGCTGAAGAGGACAAGAAAGATAGGTAAGGACACAGCAATTCCAAATACTATATAGGTCAACTATAAAATTAAATCAACTAATAACACCAGTGTTTCCTTCTCAAATTCTGCTGAGTAGCTGCTCTGTTCTGGCTACTGACAAAGGACAATGGGAATAAGCTGCTCCCTGCCTTGAGGGCCTCATGGTCAAGGGTGGATCGAGGAGGTGTGGAACAACGCAGGGCCATTAGTGCTAGGGGACTTATTTTGGGGCAAGTACTGAATGTCCAGTCACTCAACAGAGGCATTTAGCCAAGAGAATGCTTCCTGGAACTCACCATCATCCTGCCTGAGTATTGATGATGCGGTAGGAGGCGAAGGTCAATGGGTAATGGGCTAATGGGCCAGAAGGGGTGGGAGTAGGGAAGGCTGACTGACACACAGCAGCGTGACACAGACACGTGTAAGCAAAAGTCCAGCTACAAGACGAAACCGAGGGTGGGAGATGAGCCAAGGAGAGGGAGAGGAGGTGAGGCCAGAACATCAAGGATCCAGAAAGGAATGGAAGGAGGTGAGACAGGACCAAGCACACATCGCTGGCACCAACCTGCCTTCTGGCTGCACTGTCAGCAAGACTGGGGGTGACAGTCCGAAGGGCAAGGCTTCAATTGGGTGACAGCAGAGGAGGAGGGGGAAAGGGCTGTTAGGGGGGCAGAATCTATAGGCCGTGGGCATGTACAGGCTATGGATGGAAGGAAGGAGGCTTGGGCAGATGAGAAGCTTCACCTTAAGCCCAAGGACACAGGAGAGAATAGTTTGGTTCAGGTCGAGTCGTAGCTGGCAAGGTCAGAAGTGCAGGTGTCCAGGGAGAGTCAGCAGCCAGGGACAGTGAATGGAGTCACTGCCGGGCACACTTATGCTAAGCACTATGCTCGGCTCTTGGCTCTTTACAGCGGTGTCATCTAGTTTATCCTTCCCCAAACCAACAAACAACAAAAACCCACGAGCTACGGCGAGTGCAGTGCAGTGGTTAGAGGGCCAGGTCTTGTCTTGAAAACGGCTGTCAATTTCTTAAAGATTAAATATGTATTTGCTGTATGAGCTTGAAGTTTCATTTCTAGACATTTATCCAAGGGAAAGGAAAATATAGGTCTGCAAATCTTGTTCCAAGAAAACCCCACAAAAAACAAAAACAAAACAAAACCATTCATAGCAACTGTATCCATATTAGCCAAATTTGGCACTAACAAACGTCTAGTAATAAGGAAATGGATAAACAAGTCGTGGCGTGTTGATACAATAGACTATTACTCAGCAAGGGAGCAAAGTGATATTTGATCAACATGGCTACGTTTCAGTATTATGCTACTAAGCAAGCCAGGCACAAGAATGCTGACATTTGATATCACTTCACGTTTATAAAGTATTAAAACAAAGGAATCTCTGTCTATGGAAATCAGGGCAGCAGTGGCTTTTAGAATCAGATCAGGGTTGACTATGAAAGAGACAGAGTGAACTTTAGGCACGGACAAAAATATTCTGAATATTTTCCAGGCCTTGTGGCACAGGACCGTAATTCTAGCACTAGGGAGGCAGAGGCAGGCGGGCCTCTGTGAATTGGAGTTCCAGGCCAGCTGGGGCTACATAGTGAGACCTCCTTACACCCCTTAAAAAAAATCCCAAACCAATCCAATAAACAAACAAAACACTTGAAAACTAAAACAGCGCAGAGAACGCATGCTCATGTCATTGTACACTCCACATTGCCGAGTGATTTTCACAGAACATGTATTTTCTTCATTTTTGCACATCTTTTTGGGTTCACAGTCAACTTTTGTTTGTTTTCACATATAATACTGGCATGAATGTTGGTGATTCAAATTTTTAATAATTTTTTATGTGTATGGATGCACACATGTTTACCATATGCAGCCTGTGCCTATAGTCACCAGGAGCAGGCATCAGATCCCCAGGAACTAGTGTGAGCTGTCAGGTGGATGCTGGGAATTGAACCTGGGTCCTCTCTTCAAGAGCAGCCAGTGCTTTTAACCACGGAGCCATCTCCTCTGGTCCTAACTAGACTTAAGACTAAACCGAAACAACAAACGTTTTGAAAACTTCACTGTCAAAGACGTGGTGACTCATTTCTCAGCTTTTGTGCTGTTCACAGGTAGGAGCCGCACGGTCAGCATTTTTCTCGGCCGCTTCTTAAATGTAAACAGCAGACAGTAGGTCAGACCCCCAGTGAGACACCTCCTGACGTCCATATTGGAGTTAAGTACCTTCCAGCTTGCTGTGTGACAGACATTATTAAACACGGAGCTGGGAAGAACTGCCCAGCGGCAGAACCGTCCAGAACTGCTGCATGTATCTGAGACTGCTCTGGTTTAACACCCTAGTCCTGAGCATTGGGGACAGTTCGCCATCATGTGGCTGGATCAGGGACTATTGGAGAAGTAATTAGAATATGGGAAAACCATAAGACTTGAAATCAGTCAAATTAATAAAATCCCTTGAATATCTGTTTACAGGGGGAGCCCAGGAAAGCAAATGAAAAGGGCTGTGAGAGTGGTGGGCTCTGCATAATGCCCTGTGATTAAATTAATCTTCCAAATGATAAAATTAGCTCTCTTAGGCAAGCAGTGGTGGCACATGCCTTTAATCCCAACACTTAGGAGGTGGATCTCTGAGTTCAAGGCCAGCCTGGTCTACAAAGCAAGTTTCAGAACAGCCAGGGGTACACAGAGGACCTCTGTTTTGAAAAACAAAACCAAATGAAATGAACAAAAATTAGCCTTCTTAAACACATACTCGTAAGCACAGGATTCTATTGAATGTGCAGAAGCAACATGATACCGGCCAATGGCCCCAATTATACATCATACCTGCTACAAGGTGCTGTAAACTACCATCAACTTTGATTGGCAAGTATTTCACATATTTAGTAAAGATAAAAATGTACATTATATATACCAGCTTCTTTTTAAAATTGTTTTATTTTGTGTGTTTGAGGTTTTGCCCACGTCTTTGCATACCCCATGTGTCTAGTGCTCCTAGGTGCTAGAAGAGGGTACCGGATTTTGTGTGGCTGAAGTTACAGTTGTTTGTTAACCGCTGTGTGCAGGCTGGGAATTGAACCCAGGTCTTCTTCAAGAGCAGTGTGGTGGTTTGAATAAGAATGGTCCCCATAGGATCATATATTTGAATGTTTGGTCATCAGGTAGTAGCACTATCTGAGGATTAGAAGGAGGGTGGCCTTGTTGGAGGAAGAGTATCAATGGGGTACATCTTTGAGGTTTCAAGAGCCCAAGCCCAGGAGTCTCCCTCTTCCTCCTGTCTATGGATCCAGATGCATAACTGTCAGCCACTTCTCTAGCACCATGTCTGCCTGCCACCATGATTCCCACCATGAACACAATGGCCTCTGAAACTGTAAGCCAGCCCCAATTAAATGCTTCCTGTCATAAGAGTTGCAGTGGTCATGATGTCTCTTCGCAGCTACTGAACCTGGACTAAGACCAATAGCAAGTGCTCCTAACTGCTAAGCCATCTCTCTAGGCCTGTACCCCAGCTTCTTAAACTATTCGACGTGGGAGCTACAGAAAGTTGGCAATTGTAAAAGGTTTTTGGATATGCAGCCCCAACGCTGACTCAGAGTCGAGTGCTAAGGGGCTGAGAAACTTCTGGCCGCTCTCTGCCGAGGTGTGTCACATGACATCACTGCGGCCCCTGAGCTGGACAGACAGCATGCAGCTCACACTGCACATGCTGTTCACCACACGCTGGTGAGCATGGCCTCCGGCACAGACACGGCTGTGGCGGCAGAGTTCTTACAGCCCTGCACACACAGCTTTGTTTTTATAGAGACAAAATGCTCGGGCTACAGAAAACAAAGACTTTTAATATTTTTCTACTGCCATTGTCTAGCATCTCTTTTGTTATTTGTCACAGTTTGACTTAAAGTTGCTGTTAAATTGCTGACTTGAGTTTAATTTTAAAAAAATTAAATGAATTTTGGCTTGGGATCAGTATAACATTTAGTTTTTGTTGTTTCTTTTTGTTTGGTTGGTTTGATGGTTTGTGGGTTTTGTTTTTTTGGTTTTGTTTGTTTGTTTGTTTGTTTTTGAGACAGGATCTCTCTATGTAGCCCTGGCTGTCCTAGAGCTCACTATGTAGATCAGGCTAACCTCAAACTCACAGAGATCTACCATCCTTTGCCTGTGTTGGAATTAAATGTGTGCATACCCCCACCTAGTATAGAATCTATAACAGTTTATAAAACAGCCTTAAACATATTTCAGACATTTTGTACCTCATGTTTATGTGAAGTGTTCTCAGCATTGACAATTAATAAATTAAAACATGGATCAACTCTGAAAAATAAAAATGTTCTCTATTCCGCCCTGTAGGATCAGACATTCAGCCCAGACAGAATGCTTTAGGAAACACAAAGGACCACATTCATCTTGTTAGTCGATATGCAAGCTGGCTTATATCTGTAATAAACAATAAAGCTGCTTACCAAAAGGCAATTTAGAACTAAGTGTCTTCATGATTTACTACAGTAAACACTCATATCTATTTTATGTACTTATATACATAAGAATTCCTCAGGTAGAGAGGAGTTGTGGGCAGATAGTTTAAGGCATGCATCATACATGCCCCAGAGTCAGCTGGAGGGCACAAGCCCGGATGCTCGGCAGTAATACACGTCTAACGTGGCGTACAAGAAAACGCGCGTCAGTGCTCTTTGCCTGCCTTCACACTCTCTCTGGACAAATGGTAGGAAAAGCTTCCCAGCCTCTATACTAGGCACCGCTGTGTCACCTGCATGGCCAGTGAGTCATGTATGACATGGCTGGAAGGAAGCCTTTGAAACCAATGTGTTGGCTCCGAGGTGAAGAGCACTGGCTGCTCTTCCAGAGGGTTTGATTTCCAGTACCCAAACGGTGGCCCACAAACATCTGCAACTAGTTCTGGGGAGTCTGACTCCCTCTTCGGGCTCCCTGGGCACCAGGCATGCAGTGCACAGATAAATGCACAGGCAAAATACCCATACACATAAAAATCAGAATAAAAAATAAAACCCATGTGCTATTTTTCACGTTCTCTTGACCCTTGGGTGCCCAGCTACACTCATGGGTTCAGGGAGGGAACCGGGTGCTGAGTGAGGACAGGCTCTAGAGCCTCTCCGGAGGCCTTGAGATGGACCTGAGCTTGAACAATAAAGAAGGCTTGCTTGCTTGAGAACACTAGGATTCATAACCCAGTTTAGTCTGACAGATGAAAGCAGTAAGCTTGCTCCACAAGCAATTCTAGACACGGAGCATTTGGTCGGTCAGTGCTTTGTACACTACTGTCCTTGCTGTTATAACGAATTATCAGAAACTTAATGGCTTTGGGCTGAAGAGATGACCCAACGGTTAAGGCACTGACTACTCTTCCAGAGGACTGGGGTTCAAATCCCAGCACCCACATGGTAGCTCACGATCGTCTATAACGCCAAGATCTGACATTCTCACATAGACATATTTGCAGGCAAAACACAAATGCACATAAAACAAACATAAATAAATTAAAATAAAAAGAACATGGCTTTACCCCCTTACAGCCCAGAATTCACGGGGTGGAAGTCTGCTGTGGACTGACATGACCTGTGCGTTCTAGAGTTCTGGGGGGAGAAGCTCTTCCTTTTGAGATCACCTCTAGAAATGTCCAGTGCTGTGCATTCCTGGCTGCAGGGGCGTCTGCCACCCTCTCCCCCATTCCACTGTCACCACCTTTCTTCACTCTTACCCTGCGACCACCTCCTGTCAGGACAGGAGCCCGCCCTGCTGATCCAGGGCTATTTCCTCAACCACACACCCCGAACTCAGACGATGATAACACAGGTTCTAGGGTCATGTGGTGTGTTGTCAGCTGGGGACACGGTAAGGATGCCATCTTTAAAGCATGGTGTTTGCACAAAGAGCAAGGTGTGGGGGATGCTCCCATCAAAGCACACTGTTCTCCTGAGATTCCACAGCACTGCAGAAGCAAACACTCTGAAATGTGCCATTTCTTCATGATGGGAGGAATTACCAAGGGGTCTGTATCGTGCTGAAGGAACAGCGGAATCAAGGGATCTGCACGACTTCTAGCTGGCTGCAGACTGGAGGAAAACTATCCTTTTTTCTTCTATTAGGGTTTTTTTTTTTTTTTTTTTAGATTGATTTATTTATTTGTGTATGTGAGTACACTGTCGCTGTCTTCAGACACACCAGAAGAGGGCATGAGATCTTATTACAGATGGTTGTGAGCCACCATGTTGTTGCTGGGAATTGAACTCAGGACCTCTGGAAGAGCAGTCAGTGCTCTTAACCGCTAAGCCATCTCTTCGGCCCTCTTCTATTAGGTTTCATATGCCAAAGATTTATTTCCCAGGGTCGAGTTGTTTCTTTGATCCAGTACATCTGAGAGATAAAAGCTTAGCTGACCTTCGCTCAGGCCTGACCATCAGAGTGTCCCTACTTCACTGGAATCAGAATCAGAGTGCCCTTGCCTCACTGTAGTCTGACCATCACAACATCCCTACCTCCCTGGAATCCGACCATCAGAGCACCCCTACATCACAGCCAGAGATGGCCTTTCCCACTAGAGAAATACCTGCTTCTACCACAAGAGGGAGCTTCAGTCCACAGTCACCCTGAGCTTTCAAGAGCTTTTTGCTATGAAACATTCAGCTTAATAAAATATTAAGTCACACTTTGGAGTTGAGACTTAGTATTTTGCTTTACTTAACAAAGGTACACTACACTTGGGGCTTTTTTAGGTGGAAAAAGTAGTAGATCTGGTATTTTCCTGTTTGATTCTCTTACTGTCTGATTTTAGGGAGCTGGGGAATCCATCCAAGGCTGCAAGTGTATGAAGTACAAGCTCAAAAACAAGACAGTGAACATGCTGCCTGCCACCGAGGGACACGATAGTTCCAGTGCAGTGTTCAGAGTAGCAAGACGAGACAGATTCAAAAGCCAGATGTCAATAGTTTCAATTAGATTTTGATGTTCCTGAGCTTTAATTTCTTCCCTTTTAGAAGCGAACGTTATGGGCCAGTTCGATGGCTCAGCAGGTAACTGCTCACCCTGTGTAATGACTGCTTGTGTTTAATCCCTGGAACCTCAAAAGGCTCAGTGTGGTGGTGAGAGCCTTAATCCCAGCATTCCTATAGTGAGGAGGGAAGCTGAGACAGGGCATTCTCTCAGAAGTTTGCTCTAGCCTGGGGTACATAGTGCAGTAGTAGAACATGAGAGGGCCAGTCTCAGCAAGGCAGACAGGGGTGTGGGAGGGAGGGAGGGAGGGAGGGAGGGAGCGAAGGAGGGAGACAGACAGACAGAGAGAGAGAGAGAGAGAGAGAGAGAGAGAGAGAGAGAGAGAGAGAGAGAGAGAGAGAGAGAAAGAGAGAGACTGACAGATAGACAGGTAGGCAGGCAGAGCGAGCTGACACTGACCTCATTGGCCATTACCTGGATGCAGTGAGAGAGGAAGTGGAGAATGTAGAATAAGGTGAAGCAGGTCTATCTTAGGGTTCTACTGCTATGAAAAGACCCCATGGCCACAGCAATCTTATAAGCTGGCCTACAGGTTCAGAATTTCAGTCCACTGTCATCATGGCAGGATGCAGGCGGACATGGTACTGAGAGTTCTATATCAGGATCAGCAGGACGACAGAGACATTGGGCCTGGCTTGAGCATTTGAAACCTCAAAACTCACCCTCAGTGACACATTTCCTCCAACAAGGCTATGCCCACTCCAAGGACTGTACTAGTCCTTTCAAATAGTGTCACTCCCTATGATCCTGTAGGGCCATTTTCATTCAGACCATCATAGGGTCGTAGGTGCAAGCATGAATGGTAGCCATCAGTATTAGCAACTGTATTAAGAACAAAGGGGTTCTGAATGGCAGTGTGGTCCCTTAAGGAGCTCAGTCACCCAAAATCAAACAAAGGTGCGGGAGTTCAAAGTTTCTGTACTACCTCAAGCCCACCTCTCTAGTAATGACCTGCTGGCTTTGAGCATCTCATCCAGTGCTGCTGGGTCTTCAGAGTCGTGTTACTGCCGGACTGAAGTATTCGGATGTTGGGTTTTGTGCTATTGATGGTATATGGCTCTCTCTGTTGGTTCTGCTGCAGTAGAGGCTTGTGACAACCCACACAGTATATTTCTGTGGGATCCATGTCTTTCCTCCTGCAGTGGGCACTTCCAGTTAAGGTTTCTAGACTGAGGATTCATCTGCCCATTGTCAAGAGGAAACGACATGGTACAGTCTAGGAAAGTGTCTGAACAGAGAGCAATCATTGCCATGTCACAACCACCCTGTTTTAGAAAAAAATAAAAAGCAACTGCAGTAGCCAAAGGGCATAGCTAGTTAGGAGGTGGGTGCTTGGTACCACACACATATACTCTGCCTGCGTCCACACTGTACAGGTGAGATTACAGAGCTCCTGCCTTTACATGTGTCTGAAAAGCCAGGCCGGTTATCTACCCTGGAGAGCCAGATATGGGTGCTGTGAGTGGATGCTTGTGAGTCTGAGAAGGCGTGACTGGGGAGCCCTTCTCCATTTACCTCCTGCTTGGCCCTGTAGAGTTAGAGCTGTCAGATAGATGTGAATGGGGCAGAACATTCTAGGTAAATGGGCCTCAAACTTCCTTCAAAGTAACAAAATCAAACTCCATGACTTCTTTTTAAATGTCTGGACAAGGGCTGGAGACATTGCTCATTGGTTAAAAAAGAGCACTGGCTGCTCTTCTAGAGGATCCAGGTTCAATTCCCACACCCACATGGCAGCTCACAGCTGTCTGTAACAACAGTTCCAGGGGATCCAACACTCTCCACACAGACATTCATGCATGCAAAACACTAACACACATAAAAAGAAATCATTAAGAAATTAAAAAGTCTGGACAAAAGTGATGCTTAGTATGAAAACTTTCAGCCACGGAGAGACTGGGACAATGTATGAGGATGTGGTCTGGGAGGATGAACTAGTTCACATAGTGACAGGGGGCATCAACACAACTCATGGAGCAGCATTACTAAGGCTTTTGCATTTTATTGTGTGTGAACTCCAGAGTGGCCTGGGGTGACAGAGCAGAGCCTGAAGCTAACACCTTTTCATCAACAGTGTCAGAGCCCCAGAGCCTGGGAGCTGGGGAAGATGTGCTTGGAGGAAAATGTCTTCCCCTGCCCCCAGTGACAGGCACAGGGGAGCAACCCTGGCTGGAAGGACAGACACACAATGAACTTGGATGAAGCTCTGGGGCTTCAGGGACATTTTCACTTCTAAGAGCTCAGGGCAAACAAAGACATGCTTTCTGATCTGGTCAGCTTTCTCCAGCAACACCAGCAGAGGAGGGCTGACTGGAAGGAAGGATAGAAACCTAGTTTTCAATGTACAATGAGGACTGACTACCACTCAAACAAAGAACCTTCAATCTAAAGGCCAAGTGGGAGGCTGGATGGCTCCGCCATCTTGGGAGATGTGTCAAGGGTGGGTAGAGGCAAGCTGACCTGAGGCTCACAGTATGCCAGGACAAGCTCCTGGAGCTGTTCTCATTAACACACAGCTTTGGTTTTACCACCTAACCAGCCTCTTCAGGATAGGACAAAGCACAGAGCTTGCCAGATGCCTCTGGCCCCTCCCAGCTTCAGGACAGGATGATGGCCGAGGAAGGAAGTCAAGCTGCTCTGTAGATTTAATGCACATGGAGACCCTAATGCACAGTTTGGCCAACTGGACAACCCAGGTGGCTGAAGGAAAAGTGGCCACGACACTGAAGGGGGTTTTGGGAAAGGGTTTGAGTGTGTGAGAAAGTTTTCTTTCTTTTTTTTTTTTTTCTTTTTTTTTTTCCGGGGCTGGGGACCGAACCCAGGACCTTGCGCTTCCTAGGTAAGCGCTCTGCCACTGAGCCAAATCCCCAACCCCGAGAAAGTTTTCTACCAGAGGAAAGATTTATTTCCCATTACAAATGCAACAAGTATTCATTAGAGATCGTTGAGAAGGAATTCTTATAAACATGGGATTCTATCTTTAAGCACAAGCCGCTGGCAGCCTGCCTCCCAGCCATGTGCTGACAGGTCTGCTATTTCACAAGTGCTTCCTGACAAAATGCCCACAACACCCGACTGAAGAGCTGAAGAGCCGCCATGTGCTACTTCACGAGCTCTGACTTTCAGGCTGTTTCCAGTTTTCTCTTTCATCTGAAGAGCAGTGCTCTGTACTTTACTGGCTTCTTTTGGTGACTACATTTAGAGCAATCGGAGATGTTTGCTCCAAAGTGCATCAGCAAGGCCATGATTCTGGATGTATGTGTATGAGTGTGAAACCCTTGGCACACTCACCTGGATGTGTCACACACACACACACACACACACACACACCACACACTGGCACTCACGGGCTCAGGTGGAGCCTTAGCGGAGCAGCAGAAACCCTTCCTAGGACTGTTGCCAGCAGCAGCCAAGCTTTCCCTGGCTATCGAGTTTATTTTTATGCTGTGAACACAGTGAACCGGGGAAGTCAGCACACGGAACACTGGTGATAGGACGGGGGAGGACCAGCACCCACAGATCACCAGTTCATTCCTGTCTGCCAGCACAAGGAGATCCCACCGGAGCTAGACAAGCTCTCGACACCACGTCTTCTCCGCTGTGATGGACGCCACCACAAATGGGGAGCCAAACGTTCCCTTCTTCAGGTTGCTCTGATGAAGCATTTTGTTGTAACAAGAAAAGAAACTAATGAGGTAAGCACGAGACACACGAGAGAAATAAGCTGAAGACACCCGCACAGGCAGGGCTGGACTGAAGGGCACTGGGATGCCCTCTGGGGAACTGCACAGAACTCAGCACAAGAGCAGCCTTCCCTGCTCAGCAACAGGAGAGCTCTGCACTGAGCTAAGACTTTTGGCTGAGATCCGGAAGACCATGGAGGCCCACTGTAGGATTTTAAATGGGATTTAAATGAAACAATCAGATCTGTGGTTTACAAGGAACGGTCAGGTAGTTGCACAAAGAATAGATTGGTAAAGGACTTTTTTAAAAAAGAGAAAGAAAGAAAAGAACTTAGGTAAAGGTATGAGGATCAGTAGCAGAAAACTTCTCCAGCCTTCCTGGGCCTTGAGGTCCACCCCTAGCACCACCAAAGGGAAAACAAAACCTAACCAAACCAAACAAAGCAAACAAACCAGAGCGGTGCCATCAGTCTGGCCCCTCACTTAAATAATGATACAAAACCAGAAGCACTGAAACAGGATTTGCTGTTTAGGACCCAATGGAACAGCTAGCTACCACCAGGCTGTCGGCTAAGAGCACTAAGAATTCCTCTCTTCTGCAGGGATGCAACCCTGCCTGGAAGGTGGCAAGTGAACTGGAGGACTAGTGAGTGAACTGGAGGACTAGTGAGTGAACTGGAGGACTAGTGAGTGATTTAGAGTACAACTGCTACCTGGAAAATGTTGCAGCAGTCTTGTAGACTGCAGCATGCATGTGTGCACGCTGGCTTCCTCCACCTGCTTTGATAGAGTGCAGCACCTAGACGGAAGCTAGTCATTTGTTTATTCAGAGTAGAGCTACTCATAATATGGAAGACATGAGTCCAGGGGAAGTAATGATAGTGGTAAATGGACGGCCACATGATCGTCTTCCACGCAGCTTTCTGAAGAACACAGCGGGGCATAAATAGGTCAAGTGCAAAGGGATGGACTCAAACCATTTCTTTCTGGCAAAACTTGCACATGTAAGAATTAAGAATGACTGGCCCTGAGGGGTTGGGGATCTAGCTCAGTGGTAGAGTGCTTGCCTAGCAAGCGCAAGGCCCTGGGTTCGGTCCCCAGCTCCAGAAAAAAAAAAAAAAAAAATGACTGGCAGGGAGACAGTTCAGTGGGCAAAGTGCTTGCTGGGCGAGCATGGGGTCATGAGTTCAATTCCCCAGAATCTATATGAAGCCAGAAGTGATAAAGCCACTTGTCTGCACTCCTAGCTATGATGAGATGGCAGGAAGAACCTGCAGAAGCTTGCGGGCCATCCTTGTATACACAGAGGCTGATAACAGAGACCCTGTCTCAGACAAGACAGAAAGTGAGAGCAGGCATGGATATTGTCTGACCTGCACACACACAGTGGCACATGCACCCCTCCCCCATATACATCTCTCCCCCTCTCCATCTCTGTCTGTCTCTGTCTCTCTCTCTGTCTCTCTCTCTCTCTCTCACTCGCGCGTACATACACACACACACACACACACACACACACACACACACACACACACACACACACACACTAAACAGATCGAGTTTTTGTCCCACACTTCTGTTTTTCCAAGGTATAGTGGGCCTTGGAACTCTCCAAAGCCAGTCTGGGACTGCTGTCTCAGACCTCCTCCAACATAACACAACCCAGGTGGCACACTCATCCTCGGATAAGTGCACTGTAAGAATATATTCTCTGCTTCAACACAGGCTTCTGGGAAGAGAAGCAACTGCTGAACTGTCTAACAGGCTTACCGTGAGTGTGGCAAGGGACATGAAGCCGATTAAGTTGTTCCACACTTTATCGATGTCCTTCAGCAACTGCTGGAGTTTCTCACTACACACAGCAGTGGCTTTGATCCCCAGCTCCACTCGCTTGGTTACTCGGTACACCTCCACCACGCCTGGTGGAGAGAGGAGAGAGTTAGGCGTGGGAAAGCGTGCTGATGACTCGATGAGGAAGAACAGCGGCGCAGAGGCGGGGCTGTGAGCAGAGATATGCATTGCTTACTTTTCTGCTGCTGTGACAAGGGACCTTACAGAAAAAAGCCTTAATTGGGCCTGGGGGCAGGAGCAGCTGAGAACTCGTATCTCAAACTGCAAGCTGGAGGCGGGGAGCATCCTGGGAATGGCAGGAAGCTTCTGAAGCCTGAAAGCCCCCTGCCCTCAAGATACCTCCTACAAGAAGGCCACACCTCTGAATCCTTCCCAAACAGCTCCACAAACTGGGGACCAAATATTCAAGTCTATGAGTCTATGGGGGCCATTCTCATTCAAACAAGGGGTGCGCCTTCATGATCTGCAGGAATGGTTCTTTTCCTGCAGTCTTTAATAAGGTCAAACACTGTAAGCTGCAAATGTTGATGTCATCATAGAGTAATTCATGCTGAATCCTTAAGCTTTTTTTTTTTTAATAAAACATTGCTGAAATTCTATGTGCTAGAAATTTCAATTTTTAAAATTATATTTATTGCCAAGCCTAGTGGCACACACCTTTAATCCTAGCAATTGGGACACAGAAGCAGGTAGACATGAGTTTTGAGGCTAGCCTAGTCTACATAGCCATGTGTGTGGAGGGTCTGGTGCAGGCCAGAAAAGTCCCTTGGATCCCCTGGAGATGCATTTGCCGGCAGTTGTGAGATAACCAACATGGGTGTAGGGAACTGAATGCTGGTGCTCTGCCAAGGCCGGAGGCACTTTCACCACCGAGCTCTCTCTTCAGCCCCAACAGATACGGGGTTTACATTGAGATGTATATAGAAGAGAGACTTGAAAACTTCACTACACAGACTTCAAGTACAGTAGTCACTACTGCTGGGACTTCCGTGTTTTACCTGTGAACGCAGCTACTGCCGAGGCTGTCCACAGCGGGAGAGGGCGGACCTAAAACCTACAGGGAGTGAACATTCATACTAATACACTGTGCCAGTTTGACTGTGAAATATCAAAGAACGCACCTAGGAGATACTCCATGCCTTGGGCTGACTGGATAACTTCTGTGCAGACAGCACTGCTGCTAATGCCGTTTAAGGTGTCGTTTGCCTTCTTAATGACCTACAAGAAATGAAATCACATCATCTTAGACAACCAAGAAAGGTTGCTGCCATTAATTCTCCACTAGGAGAAAACCCAAGCAGCATGAGAAGCAGTGTCCAACCAGTGTGTGCATGTGCCCATGAATTAAACTTTGAAGGGAGGGAAAGAGAGGAAGGGGGAGGGGAGAGAGGGGGCAGGGCAGGTTTTTAGTTTAAATATTATTTTCATGTAGGCCAGAGGTAATGATGATATCACTTTGCTACTTCTTAAATGCAGTGACAGATAGGGGACAGCTGACAAATGAGCCAGTACCTATCTACTACTGTACACTAAAGGATGCAAAAAAAGAGTTATTTATTTTTATCTTATGTGCATTGGTATTTTACCTGCATGTATATCTGTGTGAGGGTGTTGGATCCCTGGAACTGGAGTTACAGACAGTTATGAGCTGCCATGTGGGTGCTGGGAATTGAACCTGGGTCCTCCAGAAGAGCAGCCAGTGCTCTTAACTACTAAGCCACCTCCCCGAGATCCCCGCATGATTTCCATGCATTCATTCTGAGGAACCAAGGAGAAGACAAAAGAGGCAGGAGGGTGCTCAGATGCACCGAGCCACATACTCACTTCCAGGGCGCTCCCCAGGCATCTCTGCCACTCATACGCATATCTCTCATTTTCCTGTGGGTTTATAAAAGTAACTGGGTCAACAGGCAGGCTCGGGTTCCGACGTTTATGATTTATCATAAACATGCAGTTACTCACCATGGAGGTGTCTAGTACACGAGCTAGTGTCCCACTACAGCTTTCAGCCAAACATGGTAGCATTCCCCTGAAATCCCAGCACTTGGGGACTCACTGTGAGTTAAAGGCCAGCCTGGTCTACGGAGAGAATTCTAGGCCAACCAGGGCTACACGAGACTCTCTCAAAACAACACAAACCCCACAGAGGGAAAGTCCAGCTTCCCATTATTCCACACCTCACTGCTGTGTGTGTGTGTGTGTGTGTGTGTGTGTGGTGTGTGTGTGTGTGTGTGTGGTGTGTGTGTGTGTGTGTGTGTGTGTGTGTGTGTGCACTTGTATCACAAGAAACAGGGGAGTTTAAGATACCACAAACAGAAATAGAGGGTCCAAAACGTTTCTCCTCTCCTGTTTTGATGCTTTAAAATTCAGTAAGATGATAAAGTGTACATTTTGAAAAGAGATTTTCTTTTTTTTTTTTTTTTTTTTTTTTTTGGGGACCCGAACCCAGGGCCTTGCGCTTCCTAGGTAAGCGCTCTACCACTGAGCTAAATCCCCAGCCCCCGAAAAGAGATTTTCTTAAATGCTTCTCTCTTTGCAAAGTCCCACGAACAATTACAACTTTAGCCACAACTTTCAGAGACTGAAACACATAGGCAGCATTTTCATCCCAGGCTAAGCTACCAGCCCTGACCTCTGAGGGTCTATTTGCCATCTGGTGAGTAGTGTTCCCCCACTCCCACCCCCCAGGGAAGTGGAAAAGGGATATTTCACCTCCACTTCGCCAGTCAGATCCTTGTACTTGTCTCGGATGACGGGCAGTGCAGCTCTCTCACTCAGAGTGTTGGACCGGTCTCTGAAGGGCTGCTCCAGGGCCGGGGAAGGAGAGGACCTGCTTATTTCTTTATCCCCAAGGCTCAAGCTCCTCTTGTGTGATCCTGGGCGGAGGGAGAGGACAGTAGGCATAAAGGTTCTGTTACTCAGGCTGGTTCAAGCAGGGTCCTGCTTGCTGATGTGACCATCTCTGACAGGTGGTCATGTCAGGTGGCGTTTGGAAACAGTCTTCGCTCACCCTGTCTGGGAAGTTCTTTGACTCCTGCTCTCTCGTGTGTGGAGGCTTCCTTTAGTTCCCCCCATTTCTCTTCTCTGATCTGTCGTTACACAGTTCCATGCTGCAGCTCACTGCTGTGTGCAGGTGTATGTATCTGTATGCTTGTATGTGTCACAGGGAACGGGGATGTTTAAGATAACCACAAAGAGAAATAGAAGATCCAAAGCATTTCTCCTCTCCTCTATCAGTAGGATGATAAAGTCCTACAAAAGGACTGAATCACTGGTGTCTAGCTCCCAAGTGCCACTGTCAATATGGGTGCCCAGGGGCCATGAGGCCCCTCCTGTTACTGGTTGTAGGCTTACACTTTTCTGCCTCTAGAGCTTCAGAGACGGGGAGTGAGGGCAGCCACGGAGCAGGGTTTGGAGAAAGATGTGCCTGAGACTGACTGACTGGGAAGTATTGCCTCCAACAGACAGTTTATGGATCAATCAAAACAGGTCCCATTTAAAAAGTACTGATCTGGAGAGACAGCTCGGAGGTTAAGAGCACTGGCTTCTCTTTCAGAGTACTCAGGTTCAGTTCCCAGCACCCGCAGCATGGCACCTTGGAATTGTTTTTAATTCCAGTTCCAGGGGATCTGACATACAGACATATAGGCAAAACACCAATGCACATAAAATAAAAATAATTATAGCATTAAAAAGTAGTAATATTTGTGAATTTGAATTATGTATGTGTGCTGTATGCTTGGATGTGTGCACATGAGTACAGGTGCCCGCAGAGGACAAAGGTGTCAGACTCCCTGGACCTGGAGTTATAGGCTGCCAAACGTGGGTACTGGGAATCAGACTCGCATCCCCTGCAAGCGCAGTGCATGCTCTTTGTTTGTTCTGAGACAGGGTCTTATATGGAACTGTCCCGAAACCCACTCTGTAGACTAAGCTGGCCTCAAACTCACAGAAATCCGCCTGCCTTTGCCTCCTGAGGGCTGTGATTAAAGGAATGTGTCACATCCAACACACCGTGTGCTCCTGACCACTGATCCATCTCTACAGCCCCAGAAGGATTTTTAAAAGTATTCACTAAAATGCCTTTATTAGATTTATTCATTTCGTTTTATGTTTGTCTTGCCCTTGTCTGTATGCATGTATGTGCACCTCATGCATGTTTGCTGCCTACAGAAGTCAGGGCACTAGATTTCCTCAAACTGGAATTATGAGTGGTTGTGAACCACCATGTGAATGCTGGAATCAAGAATCAAACCCGGGTCATCTGCAAAAACAAGTGCTCTTAACCACAGAGCTGCCCCTCTAGCCTCTTCATTTTATTTTTAAATAAGCATGTGCAAGCAAGCACACACGGAGGCCAGAGGTGAAGGATCTTCCTTGTAGCTAGGCAGCTGTGTCTCATGTAGGTGTTACAGCTGAACTCGGGATTCTTCCTATAGACGTCTCTTAATCACTGAGCCATCTCTTCAGGTCCCAAACAGATCACTGGAAATGCGTTCATGGGTATGAAGGTTCATGGGTATGTCAGGCTGCAAAGCCTGACAAACTCAGGACCCACATGATGGACGGAGAAAACACACTTCCAAAAGTCTTCTTCTCACCTCTCTATACGCACGCCCTGGCACGTGTGCCCATATGTATGCATAAACAAATGTGTATTCAGTTGTCAGGCATGGTGTGCACACCAGCACTTAGGAGTATCTGAGTACTTAGGAGGGCGAGGCAGGAGGATCAGGTGCTTGAATCAAGGTTCTTCTCTGCGACACAATGGGTTTGAGACCAGCCTGGGCTACACAAGACTCTGTGTCAAACAAAACAAATAACACCCCCTACATCTGTAGGCTGAATGCAACCCACGGCCAGGCTGAACTTGGGGAATAAAAGCAGAGGCAATCAAATCCAGGTCTTTGGGACAGGGTCGGTCGGTCGGTCGGTCGGTCGGTCGGTCGGTCGGTCGGTCGGTCTGTCTGTCTGTCTGTCTGTCTGCCTGCCTGCCTGCCTGCCTGCCTATCTATCTATCTATCTATCTATCTATCTATCTATCTATCTATCTATCTATCTATCTATCTATCTATCTATCTCTGTATATATATATTTCTGGAACGGCATGTAGACCAGGCTAGCCTTAACTTCACAGAGCTGCTCCTGCCTCTGCCTCTCCTGAGTGCTGGGGTTGAGCTGTGTGCCATCACGTCTGGCATACAGCACACTTCTGAGCAAGTGAGAGTGGAGACAAAGTACAGGCTCTATTTGTCCTTTCTTCTCTAAGCAGTTAGGAGGGACAGGAGGGACAGTGACCAGTCTCCTGTGACAGAGACCAGGGAAGGGCCCTGCTCTCAGAAGCTGGAACACATCTACTTCCTGCTAAACAAAGAATCACCATTTTACTTTGTCTATAGAATTATTTTTTAGTTTTTGAGATAGTGTCTCATTATGCAGCCCAGGCTGACTTCAAACTCAGGAACTTCTGCCTCAGCCTCCTTGATGCTAGAATTACAGATGATCGTCACCATGCCTGGTTTTAAGAGCCACCATTTTATACGCAGGAAAGGATGTGTATCATTTCGGTGGAACGCCCTCACAGGGAGAAAAGCTTACCTTGAACAGAAAGGTCAAAGGTTGCCAGCTCACTTTTGATCATTTCTTCACTAGACTTCATTTTGCTCTGTGAATTAGCTACTAAAAAGTCAAACTTGCTGATTTTGGGCTTTTCGCTTTGAAATTCTCCGAAGTCGTCTGCACCCTCCTTGGGGGTTTCGTGCGAGGCCACACTGGAAGCTGGGCTGGGACATGTGTTCTCTTGGCTCCGGTCCACCATGGGCATGTCCTGCCTTGTGAAATCCTGGAAGTCCCCACTTTCATACTCTTTCTGCTCAGTGGTCTGGGGCATCATGTCTTTAAAGCTGGCAAAAGCTGGGAAGGGAGTCTCTGGAAGAGCGTCCTCACTGGCCACGGCTGGTCCTTTGGAGAGAGATGACATGGTGATGCTTTCAGAACTGCCAAATGAGATCTCTTTCCTTTGAAGGTTTGAGGTGGCTGAGGACCCACTGCCTGCTGAGAGGACAAATGGAGAGTTTTCTGCCCTGAGGAGTAGCACCCCTGTCTGACCACTCATAGCTTGTCAGCGTGCTTACTGTAAAGTGGCTACTACAGCTTCCAAAAGCAGCATAGTTTAAGTCCTCTCCATCTGCAAGGGAAGTGCGGTCCCTCAGTTAGAGGCAAGCTCCTAAATTAGGCAAAGCGCCTAGAATATGCCTTCAGTCATATGCCATGCCGCAAAAACTATAGTTAGAGCTTGTACTCAAATTAAAGGAGCGGGGCTGTAAGATTTGATCTTTACGAAGCCATATTGGTGCTCAGCTGGCATTTCTAGTTGGTTATAAAGAATCGTTTTATCTGGGCATGCTGGAACACACCTTTATTCAGCATTTGGGAGGCAGATCCCTGTGAGTCTGAGGCCAATCTGGTCTACGTAGAGTTCCAGGACAGACAGGGCCCCGAAAACAACACAACAGTAAAAAATCCTTTCCCTTATATATAAAAAATTACTATAAAGCTAGGTCGCACAGCCATGCACATACTGTCTGATAGAAGACTCAGATCATGTAGTGAATTGTTTCCTTTTAAGCCTGAAGACATACTTACATATGAAGACATACATACATGTCTCCTTTTCTCTAGGCTGCGTTGGACAGTGTTTCTCTTAAGCATAGTTACAGGAAATGTGACAAACTAAAAACTCAGTTTCTTAAAACAAAACGTAAACACCTTCTCATCTAACTTTTGATAAATCACTAGAAATGCCTGTGCCAGGCAAGAAGACATCATGGGGTTTTAGTCAAGCAGTGACTTACCTCAGCTTTGTGTTGGTCAGTCTGGGTATCCTATCGCCGGGATGGAATATGAGAAAAACCAAAATTAACCTCAACTACTTTAGCCCTTAAAAGAACAGAATAAAGGGCCTGGGTGTGCTGGAGCACACCTTCAATCCCAGGAGGCAGAGGCGAACGGATCTCTTTGAGTTCTAGGCCAGCATATGAAAGTGTGAGGTTCTTCTGGGATGTTTCTGCTTCAGTAATGCATCTCCCTCCTCATACTCATTGAAAAGGGGAAGAAGAGAAGGAGGTGCTGGGCTAGAGAACCCATGATCTTGATAGCGTACATTGAAATAAGCAAGCTGGATGAGATGGTACATGCATGCCTTCCATCCTAGCTCTTGGGAGGCAGAGGCAGGCTGATCTACAGAGCTGAGTTCCAGGACAGCCAGGGCTATCTCAGAAAATGAATGAATGAATGAACGAGTGAAGGAATGAACAAACGAGTGAGTGAATGAATGAATGAATGAATGAGCGAATGAATGATAGGGTAGTAGAAGACAGCAAGTGCAGCTTTCGGTCTGGACAGGTCTAACTTTGACTCTACCACCTACTTACTTTCTCACCACAGGGCACTATACTAGCCTTATAGTTCAGTCTGGCCTTGAACTCCTGGCAACCCTCCCCATTTCAGCCCCAAGTGTACTTTTCTGAGCCCTGGTGTGCTTCTCTATGAAGTGGCGATGAAGCTATGTATTTATGAGGATGATGTGTGTGGAGGGTTGCTCAGTGCCTGGAGAGCAACACACAGGAGAGCTTGAATTCCTTCAGAGTAAACACTACAAAGGAACCTCATCATTTTAGGGATGTCCTAGGAAAAGCTCGTCTTCTTCCCCTCTCCTCCCTCCTGTCATACAGGGGATTGAACCAGGGCCCTGAGCACACCAGGCAAGTATCTGGCCATTGACCAACTCTCCAGCTCTCTGCTTTTTAACTCTGTTGAGCCAGGCTCTTACTGACTTGCCTAGGCTGACCTTGAACTCAAAATCCTCCTGCCTCAGTCTCCCCTGTAACTGGAACCCCAGGCCTGAGTCATTAGCTTTGCTTTCCAGATAATTTTCAAAAAGCAAAACCAGGGAAACTGCCCTAGGGGTGGGGTGGAGAAGCAGTGGGTCAGTAGGGCAGTGGGTCAGTAGGGCAGTGGGTCAGGCTAGAGGCACTTCATTTTACTTACTGTATATGAGGTAAGAAGGCCAACCACCTTGATAAACACACACATACACACACAGAGAGACACACAGACACACAGACACACACAACTGACAAGGAATCCAAAGTTCTGTGACGTGGACTCTCCCCATAGTCAACGGGTGAAATGACATTAGCCACTTTTGCTCCCTTACCAGCAATAGCACTGCATAGTTTGAGTAGGTATGAGGTTCTGGACACTTCCATAGCTCTCCCAACATCCTTCAACATATCTCCCTAAGCTCTGATAAGAGCATTAACTGAGTAATAAAAATGCCAGCTACAGTCAACCAGTAAAAAGCAAATCTCTTTTCTAAACAATCAACATTCATGTGTTGCCTGCTTAACATAAAGGATGAATGGTTTGGGTGACAGATTTATAGTTCAGTATGAACGAAGCAAGCCGTTAGACAAAGCGCACTTTTAGTCCCTCACTGTAGTGTTTTCCCCTTGAGTAGGACTGACATGGATCTAGGTGTCCAGGCCCAAATGAGGTGCCACTCAATCAAGAGGCAGATGCTGTGAGACACAGGGCTAGTTTGTCAGGGGTGCATTCGGAAGGATGCTTCACCACAGATATTTCACTACTAGACTCGTCCAGAAAGCTCTTTGGGGAAACCATATCAGAAACTGGCTCTAGTAGCTTATCTAGTAAAGAAAGGGTAGTGAGTTTTTTCTACAGACCAAAGATAAACTTATGGAAAGACAGCTCCAGTCCAAATACTGCAACCAAGTTGCCATGGTAATAAAAAGACCTTTTTGTGCAAATATGCCACAAAAAAGAAAGTCCTTTTTTTTTTTTTTTTTTTTTTTTTTAAAAAAGACCGACTGGCCCATGTGACCAGGTAGACGACATTCTAAGCAACGTGGATTGCCTTACCAGAGAGCTTTTAAGACTCTATAACTACAAAGGCATTAACCAAAGAGTAAACGCGCTGTGAGTCTAAGGCGCTTTGAATGTTTTTACTTGCTTATTCACTGGCTACGAGTGGGTGAAAAGCAATTTACTAAGGAGTAATTAATTTGAATCTATAAGTACTAAAGCCTGCATTACATAAGCACCGAAGCAAACAGTTACATAATACCTATCCCTAAGGCTTAGCATTTACACACAGTATAAATACATACGGAGTGTGGGTTTTGTTTTTGTTTTTGTTTTTGTTTTTTGGTGGATTGAATACTGGTAAACCATTTTCTAAGAAAGAGTTGGCGCGTTAGTTCACTGAAGGTAAGGGGCAAACAGGGAACTCCCCGTTTTCTTGCATTGGTAGCTCCCTATTTGCTTGATGACGCAGTCCCACGTTAGTACTGTAAATAGATTTCAAAAATAATAAATAGCAAGGCCTCTAGCACGAAGGACAGAAGCCATGGCAAGGGAAAAAAAATGACACAGGATGCTGTAATCACCAAAGTGACTAGAGGTGGCTTTGCGATTTCATAGCCGAATTCTGAAAGTTGAGAGAGAAGAAGAAAAAAGCAAAGGGGGAATGGTCACAATAAGAGGCACGTTACTACCGCATCTCCGATCCTCCAGCGGGCTCCTGGGCGGTCTAGGGAAGGCTGTGAGTGGGCACGGGTAACAAGGCAAACTGTGTGCTTTCACACATGGATTTGCTTGCGACCAGGAATTCACTGTGACAAAGGGCAAAAGAATAAACAGTACAATCTGCTTCCCTTCATGGATCGAATCAAGATGTGGCTTTCTCTCCTACGGGCAGCTCGCCCATCGGGCTCTTCCCTAACCTCTATCCAAACCACTCTGGATGCTTGCTGTACATAAAAACAAGGTATTTCCAGGCATGCAAGCTGCCACCACAGGACACAAAAGGCCAGATCCCTCACCCTCACCCACCCCACTCTCTCCATGGGTGCTTTCTGAAGCCATGGGTGTATGCCTTAGAGATGAAAAGTTACTGACTTTTAAGAGAGGACTTTAGAGAAAGGAAAAGAAATCCTTTTTCATATGCACAATTCCACAATTGTGGAGTGTTTTGTGTAGCAGTAGCAACATTTGCTGGCCCAAAGAGAGAGTGCTCAGCCTTCATTTATCCACACAAACCACGAAATATTTGCATATTTCTATTTCTCCCTATTTGGGGCCCAATTCTCCCTTAGTGAATATTCTCCACTCACTGTCATGCCTGCTCTATGTCCTGGTAAGTCTGAAACATCCTGAAGGAACTGCTGCAGGGAAAAGGAAAAGTGATCTCACCATGCGACAGACAGGCTATAAAATGCTGTTTGACCAACTACTTTCTTGTTTTCCAATCTGTAAGGGAACTTCCCTTTCTGGGTTTGTACTGACTCCTAGGACACTATGATTTAAATTGTATCCACACTGAAAGCATCTTCAGGTTTCTATGCCAACGCTTTTAAGTTCAATACAGAAGAGCTGCCCGCAGGAGAATACTAAACCCAGAGGAGTCTAGAGGCCAGAGAGACAGTAAGACTGCCCACGGTGGGTCAGGGAGTCCCTGGTTGGAGACAGGGCTCAGAGGTTGGGAACATGTACCACTCTACCAGAGGACCCAGCATCCACGCCAGGGAGCTTACAACTGCATGTAACTCCCGCTCTCAGGGATCCAATTCCTCTGGCCTCTGCACTCGGTGCACACCTACCCACATACATATAATTAAAAACAAATAATGATCTCAAATGAGCACAAAAGATGTTACGTACAATGAAGGCTTTCTGGTTACCAAAAGGGAGAGACCAGACTTAGGTGGTAGAGCCTCCTGGGTATATGGCCCTCTTACGTTCTCGGAATCACTTGGCTGACATTCCCAAACAACTTATCAAAAGTCCTCAAATGATAGAACCAAGCAGAAGCCACTCATAAGAAAACAGTAATGTGGGCTGAGATTGCACCTCAGTGGTGGAGTACTTGCTTAGCATGCAACAAATAAACATACTTAAGTAAAAGTAGCTGGACATGGTGACACATGCCTGTAGTCCCAGCTACTGTAAGGCAGGGGGATAACTTAAACTCAGGAGCTCAAGATTGACCTAGGCAGCATTGTAAGACCTTGACTCAAACCAGTCAAACAAAGAAGAATAAATAAAAATAACTGACAGGTGGTGGTACCTGCCCTTAATCCCAGCACATGGGAGGTAGAGGCAGGTAGATCTCTGAGTTCAAAGCTAGCCTGGTCTACAGAGTGAGTTCCAGGACAGTCAGGGCTACACAGAGAAGCCCTGCCTCAAACAACAACAACAACAACAACAACAACATCAATTTATCATCACCACCATCATCATCATCAAAGTCCTTCTTCAGTGATTTTAGAAGCTAGCACAGCTTGCATGAGCTCACCTGTTTCCTCTGATAGCTAGCATGGATTCTAACAGAAGTAACAGAGTGGCTGCAGAACACCAGCATGTTTGAGGGATGTCTCATGCACTGAGAGACAAGCCTTAGCCAACCGCATCTTACCTGGCATCAGGATAAGCAACCAGTGTTATTTGAACCTATGCAGGTCTTTACCACGCGCGCACATACACACGCACGCAAAGAATATTGTGTTATTATGCTGCTAAAACTACCTCCCTCAAAAGAACGTGGTGTCTAGACACAACGAGTTGTTCATGAGTGACAGTTACACACAGGGACAGTAATGTCTGCCCATCAGGGAGCTTAAGTGACTGGTAGACTGCTCTGGCTTTAGAGACTCTACTGACCAGGAAGCCAAAGCCTTGTGGGTCAGTGTCCTGGGGGAGCAGTGCGGCTGGCTGCTGGGGTCTCTAGCTGGAAGCTTTTCTCCCCAGCTTGTTAGCAGCACAGATGGTTAAAACGCAGAGCGCTTTGAACGAGGTCTTAACAGTAATCTCCCTCACCTTTCAACACATATACATCTCAAGGAGGCCTGGCTTTTCCCAGAGGAACTTTCACCTGACACCCGACTCTCTCCCTTTCTTGGGTGGCATATGAAAGTGACTTCTGGAATCCTATTCCAAAGTCCCATTGTCAGGAATTCGTAAAAACAACAACAACAAAGACATCAACAACAACAGCCCCAAATCTTCAAATCACTCATAACAAGTGAAAGCACCAGAACGCTTTCCCTGAAAAAGAGCTCTCTTGCTACAGTTCCATGTTCTTACTCTATTCTAAAATGCAGCAAATAACCCAAGCCTGGCTGCTCACCGTCTGGTCTCTGAGATCTGTATTAGCTAATTAATATGTTGTTTGATAGGCTGCAGTGCTGGGGCTCTACCACTGAGTCCGGCCAGAAAATGTTTTCTTAAAAACGGAACCAGTGCACAGTTTAGTTCTTCTGTTTTGCGGGTTGTTTTGGTTTTCAACATTTATTACCATTGTGTGTATGATGTGTGCATGTGTGAGCACGAGTGCGCTGTGTGATGTGTGTACGTGTGAGCACGAGTGCGCCGTGTGCGGGCGAACAGGTCAGAGGACAGCCCGGTTGCTCTGTTATTTCCTTCCAGTCTTTTGGGGTTTGTTTGGCCCTTGGTTTTACTGTTTCAGTATATACTTGGCTTGGCTTGAACTCACAATCCTGTCTCAGCCTCACGAGGGCGGGGATCACGGGTGGGTGTCTCGCTCCTAGCTAAGCTTTAGTTTCGCATTGCTGAGGACTGTGAATAAGACGTTTCTACATGTGTTGACTTATTAGGTGATGAGATTACACAAGCACTTCGTGAATGCCCGCAGGAATGTCACCAACTAAGCTCAGAGCCTAAAGCTGCACTTCAGTTCTAGGCCACATTAAGGACTTCTGGTTTTACCAGGGGCAAAGGTTAAACTGTAGCCCTGCTTGCTTCCTTCCTTCCTTTTTTTAAAAAAAAAAAATTATTATATATAAGTACACTGTTGCTGTCCTTAGACACACCAGAAGAGGGCATCAGCCGCTATTTACAGATGGTTGTGAGCCACCACGTAGTTGCTAGGATTTGAACTCAGGACCTCTGGAAGAGCAGTCAGTGCTCTTAACCACTGAGCCATCTCTCCAGCCCTATCTCTGCTTTCTTCAGAGGAAAAAGAACCAGTTTCAAGGGACACTATGACTTCAATTCGGTACCAGTCAGGCATTTCTTTAGTCTAACTGAAAAACACAAATTACACACATCCCCACAGTTTCAAAATATGCCAAAGAATCGTTTATTAACACAGGACTTACAGATCGCAGAAGAGAGTGGTACAGAGAGCTAGAAAGGAGTCATCAGAGTAAGCATGCAGGCCAGTGTTTGCAGAGGGAGAGAATAAAGCAAGTCCCAAACGGCACATTCACACAGAAGTGTCTATGCTGAAGAAAGACATCAGAAACGCAGCCAAAAAATAATAAGGCGCTGATTAAAATACAAAGATTTTCCATGTCAAAAAGAACTGCTTCACAGGCAGGTAGCCCCAGAGGGCTTGCTGACTCTTTGAGAAAGTCACAGACCGGAGTAAGCTCTTGCTGCCAGACAAACAAAGGATCTTAAAGACTGAACGTCAAGATGCTGCTGTGCCAGAGAGAGTAAATTTAGGGGGGTGGAAATCATAAGCAGCAGGGCTCCAAAGGTTGAGTGTAATGATATGCAGAAAGAACCAGGTAATGTTATTAGTATATCCATCTACCTTCATACAAAGAATTAACAGCACGGGTTAGAGACAGTGTCCCCTTCAGAGTTGAGTTAGGGTTTCCAAACAGGGTTACGGTCTATAGATGGGAATCATCCAAGTTTTTTCTTCTTCCTTATCTCCATCAGCCCAGCCCACTTCTTATTTCCCCAGGATGTCTTTTTGACCCTCATACTAGGAGAGCAATAGCTCTCACGGTGAGCGAAACGGTAAAATAAAGTCAGGGTGCACGAGGCCATGCCTGCGGCTCACCCTCTCCTGTATGCTACTCAGGCGGCCATCTTGCTCAGCCACATGACTGTCAGCCATCAACCCATCTTAACAACCGCTCTGAAGAAAAGGATACTGCTCCTTCCCCACTGGAGGTTTACAGAACAACAGAAGGAAACAATCTGCATTTAAGGTCTCCTCCCTTTGAAGAGAGCTGTCTTGAACATGACAGGTTCCATTCTGGGAATGTTCCAAACGTACAGAGAGAACACGAGCAAGCACAGATTATTAACAGGTCCATTGGCATGAACTCAGTCAGAAGCCAACCTCCCCTTCCCAAATAAAAGGTGGGAAAAGACACCCCAAACCCGGATTAACTCATTTCACAAAGATAGGTGGTTTGGCACTGTGAAAGAATATAGATTCATTTTCAGAAAAATAGCCTCTAATTAATAACTTCAGAGTCCAAAAGGCTAGTATACATGTTGTGAAATTGTTTTTAAATAAAAATCAAATGTTTAAAAAACAATGCCCCTTTGTAACCAAGTGTTGTGGCTCATGCAGCTCGTATTAAAAATAACAAGGCATCCTATCAAACAAACAACACTGAAGGGAAAAATATGAAGAAAAAAAGGAGAAACTACCAGTGAAGGGCATCAGGAGCTAAGCCAGCCTGCTGCACCAGGAAAGCCCTCTGCGAGCAGCAGGCAGAACGCAGATCATTGCTAACTGCTTCCCATTCAAACCCAGCAAAAGAAACCACCAACATTTCAGTAACAAAGGGCACCCATTTGCCAGTTTGAAATCTGCGGACTCTACAGCACTTCACAATGTCTGCTGAGCCTGTAAACTTACAGTGTCTTACCTGTCCCTCTCAGGTAAAGAAACCAACCCTGCATGTGCACACTACATTTTCTATAATAATACAGTAATACTGAGATAGTTCTCATTATTAAAGGCCACAAAATAGGTTTATCTTTCTATATTCATATCAAAAAACAAAACTAAATAGAAACTAGGACACTTGGGAATCTAGTTCTTGCAATAGGAAGTTGGACCAGAGAATAAACTGCTACATGTAAAGCCACACAGGGTTTAAAGAGGGCTCCCTAGAAAGAGGTTCCCACACATCTTATCAGAAGTTAGTAGCTACCCTAGCCTAGCATCTACAGGGTTATACAATTTAATACTCGCATTAACACTGCAAAACAGTAACACTGGAAACAGGTCTGCTCCCTCCCTGCCAGGCCCTGACCCACGGAGCATCCCTAAGTGACCTTGTCCCTCTTCTCAGGGAAGCTGGCAAACTGCATTACAAGTGGGGCAGTTCGTTCACTCTCTGGGCCTGGTCAGAGTCCGTTTCTATAAACCAAATAAATACTGTCTTAGCAACCCTAATATACCAAAGAGGAGACAAAAGGAGAGGGTGGGCACTGCCGATCCCTCTCACAGGAATGAAGAAACACTGTGGACACTGCCAGAGTCTTTATAAAACTTCTGGCTATATGCGGTTCACTGAGCAGTGGGTACGTATGGGCCTCTGACACCAAGTATTGGCATCAAAATAAAAATATTTTGGCTATCTAATCTGAGCTTCAGAGCAGTCAGAGTTCCCATGGATTAAGGTTTCCATAACATCATGGTTAACACTGCTTCAAGCAGACAGACAACTGCAGGCTAGCTCTTCCTAGAGATCTGAGGAGGTAATGGACAGAGCCTTGGTCTGTCAATCAGACAATACCCAGAATCATCTCTGATATCTATATGACCATCACCAGAGCAATCTCACCAATTCCTCACCTGCGGCAGGAGGATGTTGGCCACTAACTGTTGGTAAATCCAAAGAGCTATCAGACATGACATGCTTAAGATCTCCTCCCACATCAGCCAATTTCATGTCAAACTGAACAGAAAGCGCATCTTCAGAGTCCTCCTTGCCAACACTGCTGCCACCGATGGAGGGGAGGTCTAAAGACTTCACCGAGGCGGAGTCTTCTTTGGCATGTCTGAAAGCCACTGCTTTCTCTCCCAGGGATTTGTCTGAGCTCGTGGATGAGAATTTACTGGAGTGGAAGTCAGCAAAGTCACCGTCACTCTTTGTGGAAGGAGTGTTCTCTTTGAACTCCTCGATGACCAGTCCAGCTCCCTCTAGGGAAAGCTGTTTGAAGACGTCGTACTTGGATGACAAAACAGGTGGGTTGTGTGCACCCTCCACAGTGCTGGTGGACAAGGGGCCGGGGCTCCCTTCTTCTCTGAGGGCTTCATACTTGTCATCTGCTTTTGGCTCAGAGGGGATGGAGCTGTTACCGAAGGCCATGAAATCTGCAAAGTCGTCCTGCTCCCCAACAGATGCAGGGTTCGAATATTCCCCAAAGAGGTTGAACTCTCCAAAATCATCTGCCAAACTGGACGCTTTAGTGGATGCCAGTGATGCTGGGGCTGCTGCAGAACCCGCCGGCTGCGGTCTTGAGGAAACTGACTTTGAAGTGCTAAATGCAGCTGAAAAGGGCACTGGTTTCTCCCCACTGCAGTCCACTGAGGAGAACATATCTAGGTCTGCTAAGTTCAGAGGGGTTTTCACCTGTGTCTGTGTCTGCTGTGCAGCTCCTGAGGCAAAGGCCGATGGAAAAGAGTCTTTTGTTGGTGGCTCTAGGGGTGACACACTATCAGCAGTCTTGAAGTCAGTGAAGCCGTCATCGGTTCCTGTGGATCTGAACTCCGCAAAGCTCTCTCCTGGAAGAGAGAAGTGCAGTGCAGTGAGGACGCAGGGCAGAAGAGCACATTGCACATGGCGCATTGAATTGGGGTGCAATTTTGTACGCCTACCCTTGGCTTCATAGTGACCATAGCCCACACTTATCAGACCACTTGTTTCTCCATAAAAGCCAGTGCTGAGGAGACAGGCAAGCACTTCACAAGATCTTCCTCTGGCCAGAACCGAACCAAAAGCTGGAGGCTCCAGAGAGGCACACTGACAGCAGCCCATTAAAGAGGAAACATCATATAGTTTTAAATAAGATCAAAGATATCGATGAAGTATTGAGAAGAATCCTGCATCTGGTATTCAGAGTGTACAACTCTGGACAACTAAGCACTGTAAAAATATGTAGAAGCTGTCTGCTGTGGTACACACCTTCCCAGGACTTGAGAAGCTGAGGCAGAAGGATCACAAGTTGAGGCCAACTTGGGCTATGTAAAAACACCAGGTCTCAGACATACCAATCAACTAACCAGCCAACCACTGAACTAACCACCAATAACAATAAATAAAGCAACCCCATTACCAGATGCTAACAGTGTAGCTCAGTGGCAGAGCCATGCATGATACAGCCATGGCCTAGGTTCAGGGCTAAGCACACACAGGAACACAAAGTATTAGACAGGATTCAATGTAGTCTTGCTCAAGTACTATGCTGACATTAATTTCACTGTATTTTTGTAACAATCTTTGAAAAAATAACTACTTATTTGAAAAGCAAGTTAAGTGTCCACATGGAGGTCAGAGGAGCTCTGGGAGTTGACTCTCTCTCTTTTCCTTTGTTTTAAATCTGAGATCTGAGGACTGAATTCAGGCCATTGAGTTCCTGCAACAAGCATTTTTATCCCATAGGCCATTTTTTCCCCAGCCCCTGAGAACTTGGTCTTTAAACTTTGGAACCATGATTCCTTATACAATTTCTATTCTTCACTAATTTCTAATCTTATCATCACAATTACATTGTCAGAATGCAGATAACCTCAGTTTTCTTACAGTGTCTGAAGGCCTACAGTGAAACCCACTAGGATAAGCCATTTAATGAAAGTCAGCAATGTACCAAACATGAGTACTGATATACCATTCAACATCACTTAATATCTAAAAACATGATTGCCAATTCTAGAGATTAAAAAAATAAAAACCTGAATTTTTTTTTCTATTCCATCTCTACTTTTTTTGTTTTTGTTTTTGTTTTTGTTTTTGTTTTGTTTTGCGATTTTTTGAGACAGGGTTTCTCCGTGTAGCCATAGCTATCCTGGAACTCACTCTGTAGACCAGACTGGCCTTGAACTCAGAACTCAGAAATCCAGCTGCCTCTGCCTCCCAAGTGCTGGGATTAAAGGTATGCCCCACCATCTCATGGCTTTTTTTTTTAATTTCTCCAAAGAGACAGTTTTGTAGTTCTGGTTGGCCTAGAATTCACTAGATATACCACGTTGGCCTTGAACTTGTAGCAATCTCCTGCCTCGACCTCCTGAGTATTATAGGCATGTACTCACTACCACGTCTAGCTTCTCATCCATTTTTTAAAACATTGTGTTTCCTAAATAATGAAACATAGATGCACATGAACCATAAAATATACTTAAAGCCAAACCCTAAAACCAGTTTCTAAAATTACCATCAAGGAAGAGATGGGCTTTAAACCTACCAGACTTCATGCATGATCTGTAATTTACCAAAGAGAAAAGCACTGGAAACAATGTAATTTTGCTTTTTAATTTGATACTGAATTTATTTAATAGCAAAAGTCATCAACACAAATCCTCTCATGGTATTGAGAAAAATGAGAAAGAGGAGTAGCCTTCAAGTTTCTTAAAATTTTTGTATTCAAAACGTAGCATAAGTCAATTTCACAAACTGACAGGAAATACCAATGTGAAAACTACCCTAGGATTTTACCGATGCATCGATGACATTTTTGCTATTTCTACAAATAAAAAGATAATTAGTAGTAAACTTTTTTTTGGTCAGTTTTGGTTTTTTTGAGGCAAGGTCTTACATGGTAGCCCAGGCTGACCTTGAATTCATGGTAATTCTCCTACCTCAGCCTCATAAGCACTATAATTAGAGGCAAGGGCTACTAATTTTGATGGATTGCTTTGAAATATCTGTGAAATTGACAGGTTTTGATTTTTAAACACAAATCACACAGCAAACTAAACTTACTGGTGGTGAATTGTAAATTTTTCCATCAGAACTGTAAACTGGGTGAAAGGTTTGAGGGAAATGAGAGAGGAAAGGGTTCACAACTCAACGGCAAAGAGAATGGCGTCAGCAGGGAAACTAGCGGGAGTGAGCGCTGCCCCACGGGAAGCTTGTTAGTCAGCTGTGGGTTCTTCAAGTTCCTCCTTTGACTTTTGTAACTCTTTAGCCCCTGAGAAAATTTTAAGGGAGTATTTAGCTAAGGCTCCAATAAGAAGTGTCCTTTCCTTATACAGAACACTGTTCAGAACTTACATACAGCTCTGGCTTAACCTGTGAGGAGACATTAAACTGCCGCCCAGCACACTGCAGGACACTCACCTCTGAAGTGGCCCTGCAGAGGCTCCACGTCACAGCACACTCCCATCCCCCTAAGTTTTGGCTCAGATTTGTTTTGTAGCCAAGAATGACCTTGTATTCCTCGTCCTCCTGTCTCCACTTTCCAAGTGCTGGAGGAAAGGTCTGTACCACAAATGGCCCACCTCAAGCAAAGTTTTCAAAAAAGAATAAAACAGTTTCTTCTAAATTGAACAAAGTTAGTAACTCAGAGGGCTTTAAACCAAGTGGTTTGGAGAGAAACAAGGGCAAGCAAATAAAAAAGACAATGACCCAGACCTGGGCTCAGGATGAGGAAGCAGGCTATGGGGCTGCTGACACTTTGGACACGGCCACCTTTCCCTGTTGTCTCTAATGAAACGGCCCAGCAGTTAAGAGCACCGACTGTTCTTTCAGGCAACCTGGGTTCAGTTCCCAGCACTCACATGGGTGTTCACAACTGCCTGTAAGTCCAGTTCCTAGAGATTCGGTGCCCTCTTCTGGCCTCTGCGGGCACCAGGCTTGAATGTGGTAGGCACATATACCTTCAGGCAAACCCACTTATACACATAAAATTTTAAATGTTTATGTCATGATCATTGACACCATATTGCACAAAGAATCCTGACATTAAACCAGGCTCTATCTGAAACTTACCTAAGATGATATGAGGTCAAGATTCCTCTGAAGTTCACATTTGAGTGTCTAGTGTCTAACATAAGTATGGAGGGAAAAATAGCTTTTACATCCTAAGGACTTGGATGAAACACAAGGAAATAATGCTGGAACCTAAGATCTATGAGAGACTGAATTCAAAGAGGCGATGGCCCTTCCTGAGGACAAATGCTTGTGCAATGGAATGTCTATGACATCCCCTTCACTCACAGATAGTATTTCCCACCCAAGCAAACATATAGAAGTCAGCTTTGATCACTTAGTGCACGAGGCAGAATGTGGCTGTGTTCTCAGGAGGCATCCTCATTAGAGCAGACACATCCTACAATATGCAGAGTTAGGGTTTAGGCTACAAACTATGAATTACTCAAACTACATGCTACATGTAACTACACATACTAACTTCTATCTCACACAGACACACACATAGATACACACAGACACACAGACATACACACATACACACACACACAGATACACAAACACACACACACAGATACACACAGACACACAGACATACACACAGACACACACAGATATACACAGATACACACATAGACACACACACACAGATACACACAGACACACACAGACACACACACAGACACACACACAGACACACACAGACACACACAGATACACACAGAGACACACATAGACACAGACACACACAGAGACACACACACACACACAGACACACACAGACACACACAGACACACACAGACACACACAGATACACACAGATACACACAGACACACACAGATACACACACACACAGACACACACACAGATACACACAGACACACACAGACACACACACACACACACACACATATACACACAGACACACACAGATACACACAGAGACACACATAGACACACAGACACACACAGATACACACAGACACACACAGATACACACACAGATACACACAGACACACACAGATACACACAGAGACACACATAGACACACAGAGACACACATAGACACACAGACACACACAGATACACACAGAGACACACATAGACACACAGACACACACAGATACACACAGACACACACAGACACACACAGATACACACACATAGATATACACACACACACAGATACACACACAGACATACACAGATGCACACACACAAAGATACACACAGATACATAGATATACACACAGACAGACACAGATACACAGACACACACAGACACACACAGATATACACACACATAGACACACAGACACAGACACACACAGACACACACAGATACACACAGACACACACAGATATACAGAGACACACATAGACACACAGACACAGACACACACAGATACACACAGACACACACAGATACACACACACACAGACACACACACAGACACACACAGAAACACACAGACACACACAGATACACACACACAGACACAGACACACAGACACACATAGACACACAGACACACAATACAGACACACACATACACACACACACACACACACACACACAGACACACACAGAGCCAATTTTGAAAATCCTGAACAATGGTGACTTGAATCAAACCCAGCACAGTACAGGAACTGATCTCTCCTTCTTCCTGAATAGGTGAACTAATGTCTGACTCGTTCGTTCGTTCATTCATTCATTCATTCATTCAATTAACGGATTGATTTATCAGTGCTGGGGATGAAACCTAGGAGCCTGCCCACGATTCTAAGTATTCACTCTACACTGAGCCACACATCTCCCCTCTGAAGCTTTGGAATGCCACTTGGTAAAATGCTAATTAGGCCAAGTCTCTCTTGTCTCCATGTTTTCATTTTATACAAACACGATGTTTCCGTTTTCTTAATGATCTTCAGTTCTTGAAGAATAATAAGTGTTTCCTAGTGACTGACAGTTCTCACTAGGTTGGCCTGGAACTAGCTGTAACCCAGAACCTTGTGGAAACCATTCTGCCCATGCCGCAATGGCAGGTGGGTGCTATAATATCAGGGTTGCCAGTTTCTAAAAGCAACATATATAGAGGGGCTGGAGAGATGGCTCAGTGGTTAAAAGAACTGACTGTTCTTCCAGAGGTCCTGAGTTCAAGTCCCAGCAACCACATAGTGGCTTACAACTATCTATAATGGGATTTGGTGCCCTCTTTTGGTGTGTCTGAAGACAGCTACAGTGTACTCATAAACATTATAAAAAAAGCATTATTAAAACAAACAAAATATATATCCAATTAAAAAACAAATGTTTATGGATGTCACTAAAAACAAAAAATTCTTTTTTTAAAGATTTATTTATTATATATAAGTACACTGTAGGTGTCTTCAGACACACCAGAAGAGGGCATCAGATCCCATTATAGATGGTTGAGGGCCACCAAGTGGTTGCTGAGATTGGAACTCAGAACCTCTGGAAGAGCAGTCAGTGCTCTTAACTGGTGAGCCATCTCTCCAGCCCACAAAAAAAAATTCTTAAAGGGTCGAGGGAGGTAGCTCCGTGGTAAAATGCTCATTTAATGTGTACGAGGCACTGTTTCCCCTAACTTGGCATTGGGAGAAAAGGAATGCAAACTTACCTAAAGGCTTACTGTCTGCTGTTGGCTCGAGTTCCCTGAAAGCACTGTATTTATCACCGGACTCTGTGACAGAGAGAGAGAGAGAGAGAGAGTGAGGAGAGAGAGAGAGAGAGAGAGTCATTACAGTGAGGAACCCAGAGGTCACAGGCAGAGAAGCACGTTCACCAGGCTGCACAAACATATTTAACATGTGCAGTGGCATCTGACACATTCAATAAAAAATGAATTTAAAGATTTATACAACTTAATTAAAAGTTATGGCCACAGATTTATCAACTGACAAACTGCCTTTACCTCCAAATGAAGCAGGGTTTTCAGAGGGCTTCTCAGCAGAAATCCCTTTAAACACTGCATATTTGTCTGTGGAGGCTTTAGTTCCAGGAAGTGGGATCAAGAGTGAGGGAGCACTGCAAGGAAGGGGAGACCTGTGTTAATGCTCAGACCGCTGAACCCTCCCTCACCACCACCACATGGGGCTTAGAAGGAAGCTAGACATCTTGATTCGATGCCCTTCCTGTCTTTTTTCCCTCCCTCCCTCCCTCCCTCCCTCCTCTCTCCTCCCTCCTTCTCTCCCTCCTCCCTCCCTCCCTCCCTTTCTTCCTAAAAATTTTACTTATGTATGTCAGACATAGTGGCTCATACCTTTAATTCTAGCACTCAGGAGGCAGAGGCAGGTGGACCTCTGTGAGTTCAAGGCCAGTCTGGTCTAGTGAGTACCAAGACACCAGAGAGATATAATAAGACCCAGTCTCAAACAAAGACAGACAGACAAACAGACAGACAAACTGTGCATGTCTGTGGTTATGCCACATGTATTTAGGTATACCCAGAGGCCAGAAGAGGGCACTGGATTCCTGGGAGCTGGAGTTATGTTATGAACTGGGGCCTGGGAATGGAACTTGTCCTGGTGTTAGCTGTATTCTTTCTGTGGGGCAGACAGACTGCCTGGAAATATCACAGACGGAAATATAGAGCAAGTTAAAGAAAACAACAAACTCCAAAATGCTTTACTGAAGCAGGCTGGCATTTGGGGGATGGGAGGAAGCATCTTATAAGACCCCACTTCTCCTGTTTTCTTATACTTTCCCCCAGATGCTTGTGGCTGGGCAGGCCTTCCTTTCTCCTCATCAGGCTATGTTCTCTTCTTACCTTTCCTCACTATGGAAGAATAACAAGTGCTCTTAAATGTAACCATTGAGTCTTCTCCCTAGTCTTTCCTACCAGTAAACAAAACAAGACAGCTGGTGACAGCAGTCAGTGGATAAAGGTTCTATGCTAGGATCTACATGGCGGAAGGAGAGAACTGACCCAAGGTGCTTCTCTGACCTTCACATGCATCCCATGGCACACAAGCACCTGCCTCCACCTCACGAAAACAATGTAATGGTTTTTAAAGAGACAGTGTGTCGTCCTTCATGTAGCTGAGGAAGACACTGAATTTCTGACCCTCCCGCCTCTACCTCCTGAATGCTGGGGCTACAGTGTATGCTGAGAATTGAACAAGGGTTTCCTGTATAATAGAGCATGAAGACTGCCAACCAGGCTGCGTCCACAGCCCTATGGCTCTTGCTCAAAAGTTAAAAACTATATACAAATTCTAAAAACGACTAAAAACAACGTCCTTTCTCTTGAGTATAAACATTAACTCTCAGTAACATTTTTTTTTTTTTGACTGAGGAGGGGTGACATGTACACTGATGGTCTGATCACTGGGTTAAATCATAAAGGCACTGAAAATAGATCATTAAAGAACAACTTCCTGGGGGCTGGAGAGATAGCTCTGCAGCTCAGAGCACTGACTGCTCTTCTAAAGGTCCTGAGTTCAATTCCCAGGAACCACATGGTGGCTCACAACCACCTGTAACTGGAGCTGTGCCCTTTTCTGGTGTGTCTGAAGACAGCTGCAGTGTACATAAAGTAGATAAATAAATCTTTTAAAAAACCCTCCTGAAGTTTTAATTTAGCAGTGAGATTCCAAAAACGTGTTATCTAATATTTAAAGATAAATTACAACCACCAAATGTAAGACTTCTTTAAAATGGGCTCAGGCTGTAGAAATGAGACAGTTAAGATAAAAGACTATTTGTAAAATGTTCTTCAAGCCAAGATGTGCGTTCTGCTTTGGATCACTGTGTGGAAGAGTGGACATCCGATAAGAGAATGCATACTTTATACAGGATCACACCCGTGGTCCCAGAGAGCTGTCTTTGTAGCACAACAACAATCGCTTCAAAGTTAGATGGAGATAGTTTTATCTGTGGACATTTTTGTCTGGATGGAAGAACAGTGTAATGAGTAGCTTCTGCGTAGGCAATTCTTGGAAGACTTGAGCATACTGTAGAAGCTTTCCTTTTTTCCTCTTATCAGAGCCAGGCAGTTCCCGAAGAACAACCTTTACATATGAATGGCTGCATTTCACCACCAGCCAGTGCCATTCAGTACCACAGCACCAGATAGAAAAACGGATTTCTATTGAGGTCTCTGCCCTGCAGCAAACCCTTTCCACAGTCATTTAAATCTTCTTATCAGTGGCCCACAACCAAGGTAGAGTCCAGGTTGTCCCACCCGAATGGTAATTGGGTCCACTGTGTTTCAAGACTTAAAGCAGGCATCGAATATTAAAATCTCACATCATTGCCACACAGCTGCTGCTATCTGATTTTGACAAATGTAATAACTTATCATCTATACATGCAGGCGGATGCTTTTATAGTTCCATAAATAATTAAACTATAGCTCATTGACCAGAATGTTACATAGGAATACAGGTAATTGGTGTTTAAGGACAAAAAGCCCAGGAAACTGGATGGCCTGCCTGCTTTTTGTAACCCTCCAATTTTAGCTATGGTCTTTTAAAAGCTCAGCAGCAAAATCTTTCTGCTAAATGTAACATTTAATTGAATGTAATTAATTTTAAAATTATATTCACAGAATTGGACAAAGAGAAACTCTGCAGGGTAATGAAACGGTTGATGGAAGCTAAGAGAATTCAGTTCCCGTCCAGAAAGTTGACACACACCAATTAAACACACACCACAAATCAGGGCTTCATTGCAGCCCTTCTCAGGAGCTATTATTTTTTAAAAGAAGGCTGTAATCACCATCAGAGTGTTTATGCCAGTTATGTAGAGCAGTCATTATCTGCTTTATACATGAAAACAGTCATTTCTGCTCTTTAAGTTCTCAAGTGAGAGGGACACACTGTTTTGAAATGTAAGAATCTGCATTTTATTGAAAGGCAAAACTGGGAACCTGGTCATCAAAGAACACATTTGTTTTCTCCAGAGAATCTACAGCCACATAGCTGTGGCAGGTGTTAAAAATAAGAAACCGCCTTTCCGAATGAAGAGTCTGGACAAGGCAAACCCTTACGCTAGATCCAGGGGATGTGCCCAAAGAGCACAGACAGAAGTGCACCTGGTCTTTACTCTGTGCTGACAGGAATCTCCACCCCAGTGAGGGCTCTGACCTCACTGTCTTACCTGATTGGCTGGTTTGTACAGAGTTGGTGCCAGCAAAGGGAAGGAAGGGGAGGTCACTGCTCCAGGCCTTCACATTCCTGGAGCAGAGCAGTGGCCTTTTTTTTTTTTGGGATGGGGGAGAGGGTGGGATTAAAACATTTACATTAAAGTCTAGAAGGGGTGTGTGTGTGTGTGTGTGTGTGTGTGTGTGTGTGTGTGTGTGTGTGTGTGTCTGTGTGTGTGTGTGTCTGTCTGTCTCTGTGTGTATATTAGAATCCTTGTCCCAAACACATTTTATAGTACATGACAGAAAAGACTATTTGGTATTTCTTATACAGATAGGTTTTTTTTCCCCCCACTCTGATAAATATTGAGGTTTATAAAGAAATTCTACAATGTGGTGGTGGTACAGTGTTTAATCCCAGTACTTGGGAGGCAGAGGCAGGCAGATCTATCTCTATGAGTCTGAGGCCACCCTGCTCTATATAGCTTTAGGATGGCCCGAGGTATGTAATATGGAGACCCTGTTTAGACAAACAAACCATAGAAAACAAAACCAAAGAAATGCTCAGTTCTCAGCAAACAAACAAACAAACGAACAGCCCCATGGCCCTGGTGCTACAGCCCTGTGTCAGAGCCCCATCTGTGTGACGAGCTCTCCCAGTCGCCTGCACCTGAGTACTCTCTGAGCACACAACTGGACGTTGGTACTTTCATGCCTGGAATGTTTTCTCTTCCCATGTGTCAAAAAATACAGCATTCCATAGTGTCACTCAAGACCCTCTGGGCTCACAGCGGGGAAAGTCCTTCCTGAAGCCATTTCTTATTCTGAGGATGCTTTACAGATGTGACCACAGATCACAAGGCTTCCCATGACAGGGGCTGCTCTAACTGCTATGGTTTTCTCACCAACCAACAGTAATCCTTGTCAGCCATGGCCACACCACTGTGTAAGGCTTCTCCATTCAGGTTAAACACAGCAATTACAGAAAGTAATCTGCCTCTCAGAACGAAAGCAACTTCCTATTCTAGATTCTTGCCCCTCCCACTCTGCCAGTAATGGTGGCTGCAGGGGTGGTTATGGATCTCTTAACATTCTTTTCCACACTGCTCACCCATTTCCTCACAGGCCTCAAAAGGGAAATTTCAGTCATCTTATCCCTCTCCTTTCCTCCTAAATAAGGCCTGTGCTGTGGTAGGCATTTGGTCCCTTGTCTGTCTTTCCTTCTCCAACCCAGTCTACTCCTAAACCTTTATTTGTTTCTGTCACTTTTTCTGACAAATAATGCCAGTTTTCTGCCTGAAGACATTGACCAAGGTGCATTCTCTAGGCTTAGTTATCATGACTCTGCAGTCTGCTTTTAAAATAAATTCATAATACGGACTATAGATAACCACAGTCCAAATAACTCACATGCAGATGTGTGAGCCTCTCTAGTATGATGTGTGTGGTAATTGTACATAACCCACTCGCCTCCCCACCCCATACACCTGAAACCAATCACCTGCGTTAGCTACAGTAACTAACACCGAAAAGGCTTGTTTAGATATAAAGACACCAATCTTTGGGCATGTTCAGTAGATACACACGTTTTTTCTGAATATTTTCCAATTTAGCTGAGTCTGAGGATTCAACAGACACACAATTCAGACCAAGTCACGAGAGCTCTAAGGGATAACGTAAGCACCAGGGTAAACTGAGCGTCTATGGAACAGCAACTGTGAACTTCGGTCTGTATTTCTAGTGCTTCGCCTCAGCAGCTGCCATACCGTAGCTGCTAAGAACACACGTGCTGAAGGCCTCTGTGAGCATGAGCACAGCCTTTTAGACAGGAGGAACATATTTTCATTCAAGGGAAACATGGAGGCAGTGAAATGAGAGCTGTGTGCAATGAAGACGATGTGCAGCAAACGCTGACAGCAGCCAGCATCGTGGTCCTTAGCACTTGGGGGAGAGGCAAGAGGAGAGCTGTAGTTCAAGGCTAGCCTGGTTTACCAGCAAGTTCCAGGCACACCAGGACTTTATAACAAAAACCCCTTCTCAAACAAATCAAACACGAGCAGGAGACATTACTCATGTACTAAGAGCACTTCCCAATTTTCCAGAGGACCCAACTCCAGTTGCCAGCTCCCAGGTCAGACAGCTTACAACTGCCTGTGACCTGATGCCCTTTTCTACCTCATTGAGCACCTGCATGCATGTGATACACGTTCACACATAGAGACAGACAGATAGAGACAGGCACGCGCACACACCACCCCCCCACTTTAGAAAACAAACAAAACAGCCAACCAATATGATAAACAAAGAAAAGCCTAAAATTAAAAAATAAAAATCTGTCAAAAGTCCACACATCTCAGGTCTGGCTACCATTTTAAAACTTTTACCTACAAATTTTAACTCTATCAACTAAAACACCTTTCCCCCTACTCACTTGAGAGACTGTTAATAGTCCACAGATTATCATCCAACAGTTATGTATGAGCTAAGCAACACTGGGGTGAAACCGGAGAAATACAGACCATTCATCACAATTAGGATATAATTAGTAGTAGAAAAGGGGGGACGGTAACTCACTTCACATGCATGGGCTGCTGGAGGAGTTAGAAAAACCCCGATATTTAGCTGATTTTTTTGAAATAACTTTTGAATTAGCTCTAGAGAGACCAACCAGGAATGGTGAGAAGCAAAGGTCTCTGGAGGGCTGGACTGTGGACTACATGAAAATGGTGGGTGGAGTGAGAGCATGACGCACAAGGCTTCTACAGCAGGCAGAGCCGACCAGAGGCAGGACACATGCCTTCTGCTTGGTGACTGGGTGTGGTGATTTCATGGACCAACCAAGGAAGATTAGTAATGGTGATGTAACACATATTTGCTCTCAGTAGGAAATTAACCTAATTCTGTGCAGTAACTCTGACATGTCTTGCCTGACTGATGTGGATAGGATGTGTACGTTTTGTCTGAAGAGGTCTGGGTGGACATGTGATGCAGTGTTTTGTCCTGGATGTGTGATGGATGTGCTGGCATTTCAGTACTAGACACTGTATGAGCTTATACATGTTTGGCATACGTTTCTGCTGCCTCACACTGTAACCCAGATGGACTCCTTAACTCATGGCTTATCTCCAGCCTCGGCTTGCTAAGTGTAAGGATTACAGGTGTGTGCCACCATGTCTAGCTGTGTAGAATATATTCTTTATATTCTTATCCTCAGAATAATCTCTGTTTCTGGCCTGAAAAATCCTCTCCCCTGCCTATCTTTAGTATAGTGTGATGTGGGAGCTTCGGCTGGGTAAAGTGGAAGCAATGGAACCAACTACACAAACAGAACACAAGAGAAACACAGTATGTGTTCTGTCTGACAGAAACAACTTTCAAAATAAACCAAACACATCCCTATTGTGTACTCAGTCTGCTCTTCCAATCTGTGGAGGAAGGATCCAAACAGAGAGAAGGGGGTAGGCGGGGAGGGTGAGGTGCGGATGATGGCTAGCTGAGCCAATGACTTCTCAACCTCTAGGGTGTGACACCTTTGTGTGTGTGTGTGGGGGGGGCGTTGTTAAATGATTCTTTCTCAGGGATCAGAAAACACGGACCTTTACATTATGATTCATAACCGTAGCAAAATTAGCCATGAAGTAGCAACAGAAATAACTTTATGGCTTGGGGTCAGCACAGCATGAGGAACTGTATTAAAGGGTGGCAGTGTTAGGAAGGGTGAGAAGCACTGCTCTAGAGAAAAACCTAAGTGAAATAAATGTGGATCTGTGCGCAAACAGACAGACATCTGGAGGTCAGAAGCCACTGGGAAAAAAGACACATGAATAATTAAAATCCAGGGCCCCGAATTACAACTTTCTGGAAAATCAGGAGTATGTCATACTATTGTAAAATACAAAATCACAAGTTCCTGCTTCAACCTTTTTTCAACAGCTGAGGACTAGATCTAATAAAAGAACAGGAAGCCATTGTGGTTCAGGCTGTCACAAGTCAGGTTTGTTGTTTTTCCTTTGTCTCTCTTTTTAGAGAGGGTTTCTTGTGGAGCCCTGGCTGTCCTGAAACTCACTATGTAGAGTAGGCTGGCCTAGAACTCACAGAGATCCATTCGGATCTGCCTCCCTCGAAGGGGTGCCCACCACACCCAGCCCCACAAAGCAGGCTAGAGACAAACACGACAAGCAGGCGTGCACTGGGAGGAAGGGGAGGAGCCACAGAGCACAGACGCAGCGGGTAACGGTCTGAATGCTGAGGACAGTCCAGGGGACAGGAGAGGACTAGGTGCCTAACTGCTCACTGGACAGGACACTTGTTTTCAGGCTTCTACCGTGGATGCCTTTCCCTAAAGATAAGATGTAATTCAAATATGTCCAACTCTGTCCTACCTGTTTCCATGCTGGGAATTACTGGTTTTTGAGGACACAGGCACCTCCTGGAAGTCAGTGAAAGAATCATCGATGGATCCTGACTTCGAAGCATCTTGAAAATCCTGGAAGTCATCCTCTTCTGTCTTTCCCACCTAGATGTACAAAGTGTTAAGAGTCAGGCTACTACCACTTCGGCAAAACACTGTGACCAAAGCAACTTGGGGAGGGAAGGGTTTATTTGGCTTCCAAATCACTGAAGAAAGTCAGGACAGGAGCTCAAGCAGGACAGGAACCTGGAGGCAGGAGCTGATGCAGAGGCCATGGAGGAGTGCAGTTTACTGGCTTGCTCCTCATGGCTTGCTCAGCCTGCTTTCTTACGGAACCTGGGACCACCAGCCCAGGGATGGCACCACCCACCCCATAACCAGATCTTATGGAGGGATTTTCTCAATTGAACTTCCCTCATTCAGGTAACTCTAGCTTGTGTCAAGTTGACATAAAACTGGCCAGCATAACTAACACACAAACACGTCATTGTTAAGTCATAACCTTTCCTTTCTTGTTCTTCCCCAAGAAAAAAAAACCCCACAGTCTTTTAAAAATCCAGTCTTTTAAAAACAGCCATTTCTTTAAAAATCCAAAGCCTCTTAACTGTAGGCTCCTGTAAAAAAAAAAAAAAAAAAAAAACTTTCTTATTGAGGTTCATACAGCCACAATCTGAACCACACAAAACCAAACTTCCGCAATGTAAATAACTCAGTGCCCAATTATCTGGGACTCCCTCCGTGGGGCGTGGTTCCCTTCCCTGGTGCAGCTCGGCAGGTCACACAGCTTGCTCCACACCTCTGCTGCCGCTGTTCTTGGTGGTCATCCCACAGTACTGGTATCTGCAGTCCCTAGCTGCACTGGCCTGCACTTTCACCAACAGCTCCTCCTGGGCTCTCTTCAGGGACTCCAGCCCTGCCACACAGTGCCAGGCCTCAGCTGTTTTCCACAAACCTTTCCCACCTTCAAAACCAGCACCACCTGGGTGACTTGTATATTACAGAATTCAGATGTCAGCACAAGGTACAACTTTAGCCATGCCTGGAACACAGCTTCTGTGTGCTAACTCTCTGGAATCACTTCCCAGAAGACTTCGCCTCAATGATGCTGGTCTCCTCAACCACAGCTCATTCTTCAGCCCCAGCTGACCTGTAGCCATTGTTCTAGCGAAGCACGGTTTTACTCTAGTGGTTCTGGTCTCTTGCTAATCACAGCTGATTCTTCAGCCCCAGCCGACCAGAACCATAAACTACTCACATAAAAGGCCCAGTAGAGTCTTTGCTTCCCTCTGAAACTTCACACGCCAGGCCTCCGTCGTCTGCACTACGCTCATCATTCTCATCTCCCAAGCTTCTGCACCATCGTTCATTTAGCTCTCAACACTCAATGGCTTTTCTGGCCCAAAGTTTCCACGTCCTTCTACAATCCTCCCCCAAAACAACATGATGAGGTCGGTCACCGCAATGCTCCACTGTACTCCAGTACCTACTTGTCTTAGGCTTACTAGTGCTATGATGAAACACTGGACTAAGTCACTTGGAGAGGGTTTATTGGGCCTACACTTCCACATCTGTTTATCACAGAAGGAAGACAGGACAAGAACTCAAGTTTAGGGCAGGAATGTGGAGGCAGGGGCTGATGCAGAGGCCACAGAGAAGTGCTGCTTACTGGCTTGCTCAGCCTGCTTTCTTATAGAACCCAGGACCACCAGCCCAGGGACAGCACCACCCACAATCACTAATTTAAAATATGCCCTACAGCTGGATCTTAAGGAAGCATCTTCTCGATTGAGGCCTTTCAGGCAACTCCACCCCGTCAAAGGATATTTACACAGGGAAAACGAGATTGCCAAAGTAAATAACTCCTCTCCACACATCAACCTCAGAGACTATCATTCAATTGCTCAATTTAATTCCAACTGCCTAATTTCATAATCACGTGTGTGTTAGTGTATGCACACAGGGTCTGGTGCGTATCAGACACATCCTAGTGCGCTACCACTGAGCACATACAGCTCCAGGCAAGAACGCAGCTGAGATACAACAACAGAGATGCTTGAGGCAAGAACCTGTCTCAGATTTTAAAGTGTTCTCTGGCACAAATGTAATGAAAGGACTGGCTTGAATAGCTAACCTAACATTTTTAAAGTATCTGGACTCTATTTGTCTGGTTGCTGACAGCAGTGTATGTGAACAGTCATGGCATGAGCCCCCCATAACCAGTCCTACAGACACACGAAGCTTGTGAACAGTCATGACATTCATAACCAGTCGTACACACACATGGAGCGAACACTGGCTTCCAGGTCACCACTCAGAGCAGCAGACTGCTCATGGACCATTTGCTTTATGGAACAAGCTCATGTTGCACTGCCCTGCACTTTAGGAATGTGACTGTGTGACAGGCTCATCCTGCCATGCCATGAATGGAGAGCCACGCAGTCCACTTTATGATCACTTCCACCGCACGGAGAAGCTGCCATCACTGAATCTTTTCTTTGTGGTGGGCAGTAACAAGCAGTGTTACTGCTGACTTCCTAACCCTGCTAACTCAGCTGCCATCTCTGAGGTCACGTTTTCAAATAATTGTGCCAATGAACCTACAGGATTAGTCATTTTTTCTTAAATGACATCATATATCTGTACATTAAAAATATTGGTTTGCTAATCTGAGAAGTGAATTTTTTTTTTTTTTCGGAGCTGGGGATCGAACCCAGGGCCTTGTGCTTGTTAGGCAAGCGCTCTACCACTGAGCTAAATCCCCAACCCCTGAGAAGTGAATTTTTTGAGACAGGATATACCATGTAGCCCTGGCCGGCTTGGAACTCTCTGTGTAAACCAGGCTGACCTCAAACTCGGAGATCTGCCTCTGACTTCCACCTGCTGAAATCAAGGTATGGACTACCTACCGTGTCTGGTCTTAAATCTGTGTGTGTGCATGTAAGTGTGTGGTATATATGTGTGTGTGTGTGTGCATGTATGTGTGTGGTACATACATGTGTGTGTGCATGTATGTGTGTGGTACATACATGTGTGTGTGCATGTAAGTGTGTAGTATATACATGTGCGTGTTCATGTAAGTGTGTGGTATATGCATGTTTGTGTGTGTGTGTGTGTGTGTGTGTGTGTAAAAGGACAGAGATTGACACCACGTGTCTTCCTCAACTGCTTAGTTCTTAACAAATATTTTGTGTATTTAAAGAACAATTGAAAACAAAAACAAACACTTTTATATTACATTAATACTTAAAAATTATCTTATTTTTTGAAGAGGTGGGGTTACATGTAGATCTTGAGTAGAGTATCCTGGGTGAGAGCTCACAGATGTGTCACACCTGTCTCCACATTGTTGAATTTCCATAGCAAGTGCCTGCTATAATCCAGCAGACTGAACCTCTGAAGGAAAGCTGCCCACATGCACTTTCTGGAATGATCCGGCACACACGAAGCTTCTCCACTTACCTGGTTTGAGGGGTAGGCTGGCATGAAGCCACTGGAAGTTGGCGCTGCAGCTCCACCCACTGGTCCAACAAGGTTAAGGCCCATGATGGGCTGTCCAAGGCTGAGGGGTATGGAGCCTGCCGGGCCAGAGGTCATCGCTGCTGGCTGGCTCACTGGGGTAGGCAGGGTCATAGGAAAGCCGCTTAAGGTAGGAATGGGAGCCGCAGGGAACTGGTTCAAGGTATCAGGGCTCATGGCAGGAACACCTCTCTACAGGGAACACCAGGAAAATGGAAACATTTTAAGCCAGCTGCAGACCATATTCAAAATCTGTGCGAGAGAGATCTACAGGAAGCTCTTCTGTTGTCTCTCTTTCTTTGTCTGCTAGCAGGAGAACAGTAAAGAGGACAATGCGGCAGGATCCACTAGTGTTCTAACTATTAAAAATGTAATTATGCAAGGCCATCCTTTCATGTAGCAAATGTGGGCCTATTTTATCCATCCACTCTCTCCTCATTTAAAACACCCAACGCTAATACTTAGACATGGTCAGCACACATCAACTGTGACATTTTTTGTCTGATAAGTTTGACTAATTTGCTAAAATCAAAGAACCTAAACTAATTTCAAAATATAAGAAAACTTCTTACCAACCTAAGTATACTTTAAGGAATTCTAAGTATGGGCAAAAATTGATTTCATCCATTATTTTCACTTTCTATTGCAGTGAAGAGACACCATGCCCACAGCAACTCTTTTTCTTTTCCTTTAAGATTTACTTATGTTGGGGTTGGGGATTTAGCTCAGTGGTAGAGCGCTTGCCTAGCAAACACAAGGTCTGGGTTCGGTCCCCAGCTCCAAGGGAAAAAAAAAAAAGATTTACTTATGTCTACAGAGCTCCGCCTGCATGTATGCCTGAAGGCCAGAAGAGGACCTGCACACGGTTGTGAGCCACCACATGGTTGCTGGGAACTAAACTCAGGACCTCTGGAAGAGCAGTCAGTGCTCTTAACCACTGAGCCATCTCTCCAGCCCCTTATTTTCACTTTCAAACAAAGGGATAACTTGCTAGGATGTGCATTATATAGACTGTGTAGTTTTGGAAAACTGTATCACAAAGCATCTAAATTTTAATGTACAGGGAAATCTACAAGGCTAGGGTGAAAAAAGACTCACCCTCTTTCAGTCTATAGAAACAACACACTTGTTCTGACATCCGACACATAGTCTACCTGTGTTACTGCTACCATGGCGAGAACGGTGTAAAGCTCCTCCTTAGTGAGCTTGCCAGGCGTAGTTCGATTAGCTAAGGCCCATATCTGTCCAAGAGTTTCCCTGGGAAGTCCAGATGACATCAGAATGGGATAAAGTTTAGCAGTATCAATTCCGGTTGGAGTCATTGTGGTTTCTAAAATTTTCTTATAAGCATCTATTGAAAGAAAAAAAATCAAATGACAAATGCAAAAGCACTGTAGATGCTTAATTTCTGCTGCCACCACTGGTATAAAAAAATAATCTGAGGTCGAACTGCTTAAATATGCCTGGCATCTGGCTCGGTGCGGGAAGAGGTACCCGCTGCCAAGCCTGATGACCTGAGTTCAATCCCTGGAACCCTCTGACCTCCACAAACATGACTGGGAAAGGCTGCATGCATGTGTACAGAGAAAGAAGGAGAAAAGACAAACTGGCGGAAAACGGATAAAACAAAAAATATACTAAGATCTAGCTTCTGTAGGGTTTAAAGAGAAGAAAGGGAAGAGATTCAAAATGGGCAGACTGGGCCCCACATGGTTTGAGAGAATATCTAGCCTTTGAATTGTGGTTAAATTGTGTGTATTTGATTAAAATACAAAACAGACATTTACCAATTTCTCCCAGAAAGAAATTCTTCTGTAGAGATCTTGCATCAACATTTATTCAAGTGTAAAACAACTTCTGTCTGTACCCAGCTCAGCACTGACGAGCTAATGGACATAACCTCCAGTCTGCAAGGAGCTGAACAGCAAACCAAGCAGCTATGATTTACTGACCTCAGCATCTGCTGCTGAGAGAACTATTATTTCCGTGTTTATTGATCGTGGCTTAAAACACACTATCATCTTGTATCTACTGATGACTACCACGCAATACCAGACAATTTTAGTAATTTCTTCAAATCAACAATAGTAATATACATTAAAAAACAAAACCAAACAAAACCAAATACCACTTTCCAATGTAGAAAATGATGATACCCAATCTTTCATTTTATATAGTTTCATAGGACAATCAGAAAAAAGAATATTAAAAAATATAACTTTTGGGGTTGGGGATTTAGCTCAGTGGTAGAGCGCTTGCCTAGCAAGTGCAAGGCCCTGGGTTCGGTCCTCAGCTCCGAAAAAAAAAAATATATAACTTTTAAGAATGCACAAAATATTAAACATACTAGTGTGATTCTTTTTTTAAAAAAACATCTATTTGTACATATGATTACACTGTAGCTGTCTTCAGACACACCAGAAGGCGGCATTGATTCCATTATAGATGGTTGTGAGCCACCATATGGTTGCTGGGAATTGAACTCAGGACCTTTGGAAGAGCAGTCAGTGCTCTGAACCACTGAGCCATCTCTCCAGCCTAACTAGTGTGATTCTTTAACAAGATATTTTAAAAATTGTATGTTGTGTTGTGTCTGCATGTCAATCTGTGTACTACCTATGTGTCTAGTGCCCGGAGAGGCCTGAAGTGGGTAGTTATAAGTCATAATGTGGATTCTGGGACTCGAACCTTGGTCCTCTGGAAGACCAGATGTGCTCTTAACCACTGAGCCATCCCTTTAGCCCCAGTACTGTGATTCTTGATAGGTTATTAGTAGCCTTTGAAATAAGTATCTCATAATATCATCATTTAAAATACAGTAACTCTAATGGCCTGGTCTTCTTTGCCCCATGAGAAATCTTGTCACTCCCAATAAAGCAGTCTTTTTTCTTTGCCTTTCTTTTCTTTCTCTCTTTCTTTTCTTTCTCTCTTTCTTTCCTTCTTTCTTTCTTTCCTTTCTTTCTTTTCCTTTCTTTTCCTTTCTTTCTTTCTTTCTTTCTTTCTTTCTTTCTTTCTTTCTTTCTCTTCCTCCCTCCCCTCCCTCCTCTTCCTCTTCCTCTTCCTCCTCCTCCTCTTCCTCCTCCTCTTCTTCCTCCTCCTTCTTCTGAAACAAAGTCTTACTGCAGCCCTGGCTGTCCTGGAACTCAGAGAGTCACTGTGTCTGTCTACTAAGTGCTGGGATTAAAGCTGTGCATAACCACCCCAGCCCATAAAATAGTCTTAAACATGAGGTTTACTTAGTATTCTATACTCTTGTAGAAAAGAATATAAGTAACAATTCTTTTGCATATTTTATAACCACCACTGTAAATATTTAGAAATGCCCCTATAACATTTAAAGTAAAATATCCCAAAGGGAATGCTGGGCAAAGCAGCTTTACTTTACCTGGAACCAAACTCTCATTGTAAATCCAAGGAGGCATTCTGGGCTGAACAGGATCCTGAGAGGGAAACACGCCCACACCTACAAGGTAAGGATGGTTAATATACACATGGTCTGGAGAAAAGTCACCCCTTTTTACACAGAGGAACACTGGCTGGAGACACTAGAAGAAAGTCACCAATATAATGAAAGTACTTGGTTTCCCATCAAGTCTTGTTGAGTAACTAAGTACTAAAGTGTAAAGAAAGAATACAAGGCACCAAACCAGTAACCTGGGCGCAGGAGGCTTGCACACCTAGTGTGTGTGTGACAAGTTAAGAGGAGAACACAACAGGCCATGGCTCAAAATGACACTAGTAAAACATCCTCCTGGGGTTTGTCTCCAGGGTTGCCCACACCCTGATTCATCTCTGCAGTTAAAATTTGGATTCAGCTTTTGTGTTTTGGGAATGGGACAGGGCCATGCAGGTACCAAGCTCATGTTCCACTGCAGGCTGAAGACCTGTTTGTCTCCGTTGTGCTGGAGGCCCATGCCCAGAGCCTTGAATGTATGAATCTGGATCTTATAGGCAGCAATGCAAACAATTTAGTTTAGAGGGAGAAGCTACATTTTCATTGGTGACTTTTCCAGTTACAGCTGAACCTTTTAACCTTTATGGAAAACCAGAAAGTGTGAGGGGAATCAAAAGGGAGCTGTTGTAAAAACGAGAGGAAATTTTAGGTCAGAAGTGATTCTGATTAAGAAACAGGGTTACCAAAATCATTTGAACAGGAGTAATACAGTGTATTCAAAGAATCCAGAGCAAAATCTTAGGGGTTAATTGGAGAAAAGATTGCATAAATATTTAAGCAAAATTTTAATTAGCACATTCAAGCAGCATCCATTTTAAGATTAATGCTTAAGTGTTAGCGTCCGAGCGGCATTGGTTAAACAAAGTGTGCTGAATGTCCCAGAAGCTCACCACTCTCTTCCTTTGACAGGTTTTGATCTGAAGTCTTTTCTGCGACTGCAGTGGTGGGACCACTCACACATCCATCTAGAGCACCCCCGTTATGGGCCATTAAACCGGGAGAGTTCTTACTGGAACCTGGGACTACGGCTCTGTGCCCAGCTTCAGGAGAGCTTAATTTAATGTGTTCCTGCCCAGATGCACTTATATCACAAGATACTAGGAGCTTCTCTTCCAAGGAAGGGCCTAAACAAACAGCATGAAGGATTATTTGTATCTTACTGCAAATACCAATCTTTTCTTCACCCTTTCCCACACCTGTATTCTCAGGAGAAAGCCTCCCCACAGAGCATGAATTTTGTAATAATTCAATTGTTACCCATTTGTGTAGGATTTGAGAGACTTCGGAGGTTTTGGAGAGCTTAAAATAATTACCTAACTCTAGTTCTCAGAGATCCTATGCCACAGGAAGCAGACTATTATAGAGAGGAATGCTGCTGTGGGAAGGTGGCAAGCTACCAGACACAGACACCCTCCTAGCTTATGGGAGCTCCCTGTCTGGTCTGGCTACACACCTGCTGAATGGCAGGTCTTATAGACTAAGTACAGGTCTCCAAGACCCTTCCTCATACACTGTATCTTGAGATAGATTGTGCCTGCCTCATAAATTCACAGATGATAAAAACTGAAGTACAGAAATGTTTAAAGGCTTGTACAAGGCCAAAAAGTGTCACTGTAGCAGGCTGGCCTCAAACCTAAGCAGACTCTCCTGCCTCTGTCTGCCTAGTGCTGGGATTACAGACATGAACCACCATATCCATCTTATAAGGAGACCTTTGTTCCCAACTGCTCTCCTCTTTTTGAAACGGGGTCTCATGTAGCCAGGTTGGCCTTGAACTTTATAGCCAGGGATGACCCTGAACTCCTGATTCTTTTGCCTCCATGTCTTAAGGAATGCATTACAGCTGTGTGCACCATAGCTGGCTAGAGAGATCCCATTTTAAAGGACTGTATGTATTTCGTGTGTGTGCATGCTGGCCCATGTGTGACAGTGAGAAGACAACATTTGAAAGTCACTTTTCCCCTTCCAGAATGGGCTCTGAGGGTGACCTCAGTCAGCAGGCTCGGTGGTGAGAGTGACCTCGGTCAGCAGGCTCGGTGGTGAGCACTCTAGCTGCTGAGCCACCTCAGGGAGCTGAGCCATTGCTCCCCCTTATTTATTTTTAACTTTTATTGACTCTTTGTGTAGAAAGACTGCTTTTAAAAAGGAGCTCTCCCAGTGCATTATTCTTAACATAATCTTAGGCCAGTTGCTCCTGAAGTCTCTCCTGTTTCTAACAGAGCAGGGAAAGGCTTTAAATCACTTTTCTGGTAAGTGAGGATATAAAAACTGAATGTAGCCTTGCATTGATGGCTGCCAACAGTTCTCAAAATCACATATGTGTTTCTTTGCCAACAGCACTGTATTATTCTATGTAATTAAGAGAAGTAAATTACCCTAGAACATGTTAACACTTTGATAATAACCCAGGAGTTACCTGCTTTCTGCACACTGTGGGAAGCTGAAGCAGCAGATAAACAAGGAATTTGCCCATGAACACCATGTACGGCAAAAGACACTGGAGCCTGACCTGGAGGTAGAGGCTGTGCCCCAGCCTTCTGTGTGTGTAACTGGCCGAGTGGGGTGCTGGGGAGGAAAGACTGAAAGGGCCGGGCTGTGGAAGAAGGCCCACAAGTGGGAAGCTCAACAGGCCCCTGCATAAAGCCACTGAATTCATCTTCACCAAGAAAGGCAGATGACGGGGAGACAGTTTTAGTAGAATGAGATGATGTGGGGCAGTCTGCAAAATGGAAAATGGCAATGAGACACACAGGAGTGAGACCCGGAGGGAGAGATGTCCAGATGCATCAACCCTCAGAGCACGCTGAAACATAACAATGGAGGTAAACAACCCTCTCGACACACTGGAATGTGAATGAACAGCAGAAGAGAGCAGGAAACAACAGGAACCAAATGGAGCTGAGTGCGCATGGCAACGCCCTGAGGTTTGCTTTGTTCTAACAGGAAGCGTGAGAGCTAGTCTGCATTGGTTCAAAACAGACAAAATTAACTCAACTTTCTGTCCTTCATTTTATTAGGTAGTATTAATTGTGCATCAAAGAGACAATTACTTCTGAAATCCAAATGGCCTGTCTATGTAGATACTATTTCTTTTCTTTGTTGTTTGAGACAGAGTCTCTCTACTAAGCCCTGGCTGTCCTGAAACTCATTCCTTAGATCAGGCTGGCCTTGAACTCACAGACATCTTCCTGCCTTTCCCTCCAGAGTGCTCAGATTAAAGGCATATATCTCCACACTCAGCTCTAAAAAGCTCGCTCTCTCTCTCTCTCTCTCTCTCTCTCTCTCTCTCTCTCTCTCTCTCTCTCTCTCTCTCTCTCTCTGAGTGCTGCATAAAATGAACAACATTCCATTGCTCTATGTGGGTGCCTGGGATTTGAACTCGGGTTCTCATGCTTGCATGGCAAGAACTCTTAGGAGCCATCTCCCCAGCCACATTGCCGCTTTCTATCATTGTGTGAGGTTCACTTACATAATAAATGTGCTGTGCATTTAACGCAGAACTCACTGACAGTTTCATTTCATTTTTGCTTGTTTGCTTAGTTTTTGTTTATTTGTTTGTTTGTTTGTTTGTTTTGAGACATGGTTTCTCTGTGCCCTGGGTATCCTAAACTCACTGTATAGACCATGCTGGCCTCAAACTCAAGAGATCCACCTGTCTCTGCCTCTGCCTTCTACATCCTGGGGTTCAAATGTGTGTGCCACCATGCCTAGCTTTTCTTCCTATTTTTAACCTGTTTGAATTGCTTTGCTATCTACTAATGTCCAATGTAACAAGGAACAGCATCTCATTTGAAAAAGATGGTAATTCCAAGCTTGTTACTTAAGGACTGATGGAATGAAATCTAGAATTACTGAAAGTTGTATGAAAGATGAAAATAAATATGCAAACATATTGCTGTAACTTTTTTTTTTAAGAAGAAAAGGTCAAAGGAGAAGAAGAAGAAGAAGGAGGGGAGGAGGAGGAGGAGGAGGAGGAGGAGGAGGAGGAGGAGGAGGAGGAGGAGGAAAAAAAAAAAAAAAAAAAAGGTCAGGCCTCATTGAACCCCACGCCTGCCAACAGTGGCTGCTGAGAGCACAGGTTTAGGCTCTCTGTGGATCCTCAGCTGCTTTGGATGTCTTAAGACTGACTGGGCAGACTTGGGAATCGCTGCCTCAGAACAGTCTTCTGGAGGAGTAGAGACGGCTCCACTTAGGAGTGTCGTCTGTAAGTGTGGCGAACTCTGGCAAGCTAATTACCTCACATGTCTTACTTGCTGCTAACTGCTGACCACAGCTCTGTGCTGACAAACTTGGTGTGAACGCAATGTCTGACCTACAGTGGCCACTGCCTCTCTGCCTTCCACATTCAGTGCGGGTTGTTTTAGCCTTAACTTTCAATGTTTATCTGGGGACAGGGTTAGCTATGTAGCTTGAGTTGGCTTAGAGCTTGCTATGCATATCCTATGGGCTAGCCTCAAGCTCACAGCTCCCTACCTCAGCCTCCCGAGGGCTGAGACCCCAGTGCTGCCGTCACTTCATCACTACTTTGCTTGGCTTACGATCTGCAGTTTCTAATATGCCTTTCCTGATCTCAAAATGTTTGCTACTAGCTCTCGCCTTCCAGTTTCAGTGTGTACTTTACTCTGGGCATGACTTTGGTAATAGGAATCAAGGTACATAAACTAGTCAGTGAATTAACAGGACAGAGTCAAAGCTGAGTCAGAAAATCATGGATCACAAAAGGCTGCAGAGGTGGCTCGGCGGGTGAGCATTCGCTGCTCCTGCAAGGAACCTGAGTGTGGTTCCTGCTGTCCAGATCAGTGTCACAACAGCCTGCTGACTCCAGGTCCAGGGGATCTAACGGCCTTGGTGGGCACGCGCGCGCGCGCGCGTGCGCGCGCGCACACACACACACACACACACACACACACACACACACACACACACACACACGGGTACAAAAATACTTTGAAAAAAGCATTGATAATGTGTCAATATTAGATTATTGTCTCCTGATATTAATTTATAAAAGATATTAAGTCATAGTCACAATGATTTAAGATAAAACTTGATGATTTAATATTTACTAGCAGAAGATAGTATTTTTTGATTTGCTAAGTGATTTATGAAAACTGCCTATTAATAATGCCTATGGTACATTATTATTGAAGTTACCTTATAACAAAACATCAAAGTATTTAATTTTCAAAAGATGAGAAAACATTTTGCAGACAAGACAATTTCGACAAACTCTTTAAAACCATAACAAAACAAAATATCCATTTACTTTGCTTCTCTAAGTTTTATTTGATTACCTCAGGATTAAAAACTACAAAGAAAATTTACTGAAGACGCTGAACTTTCCTGAGTTTTATTTGATTACTGAGAAACATCACAGCCATGGTTATTTTGAGAATTTCTAAATTTTGTCACATGAACAGTGAAATCTGACTTAGCTCCTAAAAGTGCCCACCTCATAATGACAAGGGACTAGTAAACTCACTGTTCCTTTGAGTCAACAGTCTATCTTTCTTCTTATTTCAAGACAGAGTCTCTCTCTATGCAGTCCCATCAGACCAGGCTGGCCTCAAACAGAGATCCTCCTGCCTCTGCCTCCCAGTGAGTGCTGGGATTAAAGGCGTGTGCCATCATGTCCTGCACAGCAGACTCTCTTGCTGGGGACGTTATCAAGGCTAAGTTTAACCAGAGGGCTAAGGATTTTAACCTCCAGTTTAGCTGTTAGTTGGGTCGGATCCCTACACTGTAAAATATTCAAATCTGAATTTAGCATGAAGGAAAAATTCAGCACGGACCTTCACACACAAGGCCAATTAGTCACAGGGAGATGATCGGCCACCTTCCAAGGAAAGAACACTCCAGTCTCCTAAAATGGAAGTTACCTGGTTTCTTTGGGTGAGATGCGGGAGTGGGGTGCATCTTAGCATCTCTGGAAAACCCATCCAAGTTTCCTTTGATGGCTTCCAAAGCATCGTCTCTGTTCTTCTCTCCTGTCTGCAAGACAAAGCCTGCATTTACTTCTCCCCTTCTTAAACTAATGCCCAGATATCTACTTCTAGTAACCTCTTCTTCTTCTGTTTTTGTTTGTTTGTTTGTTTGTTTGTTTTGTTTTGAGGCAGAGTTTGCCTTAGAGCCTCTGTCTAGCCCAGGCTGGCCTCAGGCCCATATACAGCCACCTTCTTGCCTTTGACTCTCAGGTACAAGGCCCAGTATTCTCACAGCATACTTGCAACAGTTAATTTTCCAAGTCAGAAAGACATCAATAAGTATATAAAATAATGCATAAAAAGACATTCTATAGGGTATGAAAACATTAAGGTTCTTTCTCAAATCCTATTGCACAGGGCTGTGAGATAGTAAAAAAGTTCTATGAGGGTCCTGACAGAATCTGATTCCTACATTGACAATCAATGTTTCCAAAGAAAACAATTACCCATAGTGTCTTGATGGTCACAAAAAAAAAAAAAAAAAAAAAAGAGTTAAGAAGACAATGGCCCAACAATAGAGACCTATCTGTAGAGAAAAAGAAAAACGATTCCCTTCAGGACTTAGGCCAACCATGATGTAAAGAAATCCACCAGAGCCCAGCTTGGGCTGGTGCCTGAGTGAGGAGGCGTGCACAGGGCAAGTGCACTCTGGGAGGAGGCAGCGGGTGCATCACCTTGGGTTTCACGCTACTCAGAAGTCTGAGCTTTTGTTTTTGCTCTTCAAACTGACGTCGTTTTCTTTCTTCTTCTAAGAGCTTTTGTTGTTGTTCAAATCGTTTTCTGAAGAGAAAACAATTACATCAACATTCAGCTTCAAGGAGTAACAGCTACATTCTCATTCACACTGACAGCTTCAGCAGGACCAACTTGCATTTCTACAATTATAATTTTCACTCTTAATTATATGTAATTCTCTTATGACAATCTGTTTCTTCTATAAACTAGCTCTAAAATACTTTAAATGAATCTAGGGAATGATTCACTTAATTTACATTTATGCTTTTATATCTTACCTAATTTGCAAGGCAAAGAAAATATCCTTTTGTGGGAGGTAGAACTGGGTATGAAACCTGGGGCCTCTGCATGCCATACATCATCCTACCACTCCAAGTGTAAAGAGGGAAACCCACCCCTAGGTGGCGACGTGCCTTTGTCTCCTTCCTAAGGATTAACCCAATAAGGCAAGGCCAGGGACCTTGGCTATGGGACAACCCCAGAATGGTAGGCTCACTTTAAGAAAGAGCTCTCTAATTGGTCATCTAATGCCAAGGGGTCAGCTCTGAAATTTTATACACACACACACACACACACACACGAGTAACATGAGTAAAACTATATGGACTGAGTAGTTTGTACATAAGAGGCCATGAGGGGTTGGGGATTTAGCTCAGTGGTAGAGCACTTGCCTAGCAAGCGCAAGGCCCTGGGTTCAGTCCTCAGCTCTGAAAAAAAGAAAAAGAGGCCATGAATTTGAGAGAGCAAGGGGTGGAGGGGAAGAAAGAGAAGGGGTGTGGTGTGTGTAATTTAAAAATATTGTTTAAATTACCAGTTAAAAAAAGATACCACTCCCACGGTGGTTTGAACAGTTACGGTCGCATAGACTCCTGTGTTTGAATGCTTGGCCATAAGGAGTGGCTCTATTACGTGGCCCTGTCGGAGGAAGCCACTTCTGTTGCTTTCAGATCAAGATGTACAACTCTCAGCTCCTTCTCTAACACCATGTCTGCCTGAACGCTGCCATGCTCCCTGCCATGATGATAATGGACTAACGCGCTGACACTGTGAGCCGGCCCCGATGAAATGCCTTTCTTCATAACAGTTGCTGTGGTCACGGTGTCTCTTCACAGCAACAAAACCCTGACTAAGAAAATTCCTTTCCTTCCTAGAATCCCCTCCTCCTGGTGCAGTCCCTTCGAGGTACCCACCTTTCTGAGGCCTGACTCAGGAAAATGTAATCATGTTTTCCTTCTCTTCTGTCTTTTCCTTCTAGCACTGGGCTTCCTCACTGTGTTTCTGAGGTTCCCTTGCCCAGCCACGCCGCTGCCTGCCACTGTGTGGCTGCCCTCTGAGCAGCTTATCATCTCCCTTCTCCACACTTCCAGGCAGTGAGAGTTACAGCTTGCCTGCCCTTGAGTTTTTCTTTCAAACTCTAATACACTGTCCTTAAGCTTCTATTTCAATCTGTTCTTTATCCTTAAACTTTCCTTTGTGTCCATTCTTAAATTCTATTATCAGAAAGACTAAGAACCCCAAGAGGGGACCCTGATTCCCCAGGTACCATATGATGGCTCCTGGGACTCCACAAGATCTCGAATATTTCTTTTCTGTTCTTTAATTCTTGAATTGTCAGAGAACATGAACCCCTTCCTGCACTCCCTAGACAGTATCACCGGAGGAAACAATCTTGGTGTACTGAGCAGTTACAAAAACCAGGGAGGCAGATGAACATAAAATCGTGCTTTGTTCTGCATCTAAGAAAGCAATCTGCAGGCTGGAGATAGCCCTGCGGTCCAGCCCTTGCCTAGCAGTTAGTACTGTACCATCAAACAGCAGCAGCAACAACAGTCGATTTAGGAGGCTAGATCTAGAGACAAAAACCTATGATCCCAGCATAGGAGAGGGCTGGGCACGAAGACTGCAAATTCATGGCCACACGGGCCTTATTCGTTACTCTGATTCCAGAAATCAAAACAAATAAACAAAAAGTTAAAAACCAACCAAACATACAGGAAATTTCCTTGGGAAGGAAGACAGTGTCTCCAGGAGCAAAAGCCATGCTCACAGGAGCAAAAGGGGACTGGGGGACAACCAGTTTTGTTGGTGTCTTTGTAACTTGGATTGACAAACTGCTTCATTTCTCTGGTTCTCTCCTCCCTCAGAGAGAAAACAAAAAATCTGAATCAAAGGATCTGTAAGGGCCCTTTCGGAACCAGCGCAGTTTGGTCTTTTGTTTTGTTGTCTATTGTCCTACCTGGCCTTAAACTCACCCCCTCCCTCCTCAGCCCCCAGAGAGGTCAGACTTACAGGTCAGTGCCACAACATTTAGTTGACTCTACTCTTCTTACACAAGTATTCGAAGGGCCCTGTCTCCAAGTCAAACAGAAAACAAACCTAGTTCTAAAGTGGCCTTAAGACAATGTATCTCCTTCAACCTCACATTACAGAATACTTGATAATCTATGGAGTAGCTGTTACAACGTAACCCTGTTACCCCTGGACCCTGGGGTCTCTTACTGTTGCTCTTCCGCAAACTGCTTCTGCATGTCTGGAGTGTACTGTGGGGCTGCAGGACGCATGCCCAGAAAAGGTGGCTGACCCAGGAAAGGTACACCCGCTGCTGGCATTGGCCCCATTGGTATTCCTGCCTAGAAGAAACAGGCAACAGATTAAATAATACATGGATTTTCTTTTTAATTATTAAAAAGGTAACTTGCAAAATTACTTCCTAGTATTTTTATTAGTAAGATATATGATATAGTCTAGTGAAATACTAAAACACAGTAGGCTGTACATTCCTGTAGAGTCAGAGGACATCGCTGGTATAACCTCCTTCAGGCTGTGTAGAAACATGTAGTTATACTACATGAAACAGGTATGCATAAGTGTTTTCCTAGCATCAGTGAAGACCCTGGTGGATAGCATTCATTCCACAGGTAATGCCGAACTTGATTCCTAGTATTTACAAGATAATGAAGATTCTGGAGGGCAAGATGGTTCAGTGGTTAAGAGTTCTTGATTCCAAGTACCCACATGGTATCTTGTAAGCACCTGAAACTCCAGTTGTAGGGGATTAGATGGCCTCTTCTGACCTCAGCAGGCTCCAGGCACATGGGTAGTACATATACATAAAGGCAGGCAAAACATTCATACACATAAAATAAATAAAATCCAACAAAAGATAAATATTTTGATGTTCATACCAGTCATAATAACCTAAGCTCTTACAGAAAATAACAGATCTAATTAATAGTCAGTTATATATCAATACAATAATATACCCTTAACCAATGCATCTAGAAATAAGAATTCCTCAGCACAATATCCACTCACAAACTTTTTAGATCTAGAGTAACAATAACGGCCATTTTTTTTTCTGAAATTGCTTAAACCTTCTGTGTCACTTTTTATAATTTTGAGTTCCCTATCAAGATTTTTTTTTTTCTTTTTTCTTTTTTTCGGAGCTGGGGACCGAACCCAGGGCCTTGCGCTTGCTAGGCAAGCGCTCTACCACTGAGCTAAATCCCCAACCCCCCCTATCAAGATTTTTGTACTTCAGCTTTTATTTCTTAGATCATAAAAAAATATTTCCAGAAAAAAAGAACACATAGCTCTACCACTATTCTGCTAATTCCAATAACTCACATTTATTCTTTTTACAGTAGTCACTGTGGTGGTCTGAATGAGAATGGCCCCCATAGGCTCATAGATTTGAATGCCTGGTCCACAGTGGGTGAAACTATCTGGAAAGGGTTAGGAGGGGTGGCCTTGTTGGAGGAGGTGTGTCATGGGGCAGGCTTCGATGCTTCAAAATCCAGCCCCATTCCTGGGCGGTTCTTTTTCTTTGCCTCCCACTTGTAGATAGGATGTGACCTCTGCTCCAGTGCCCACCGGCCTGCACAGCTCCCTGCTGCCATATTCCCCACTGCAATGGTCATGGAATTGCCCTCTGAAATTGCAAGCACCTAGAAACTCTTTCTTTTATAAGTTGCCTTCATCATGGTGTCTTACCACAGCAATAGAAAAGTAACGAAGACAGTTCCCTAGCATATGTGAGCCTTTGAGTTTGAACTGTATGTAGCATTCAATCTACTTCGGAAGTCAAGACAAAGGGAATCCTTTGAAGTTAAAATGCAGGGGTTGGGGATTTAGCTCAGTGGTAGAGCGCTTGCCTATGCGCAAGGCCCTGGGTTCGGTCCCCAGTCCGGAAAAAAAAAAAAAAAAAAAAAAAAAAAAAAAAAAAAAAAAAAAAAAAAAAAAAAAAAAAAAAAAAAGTTAAAATGCAAACTATTGCTACAGACAACATCAAGGCAGAGCTCTTGACATGCAGGTGCCCAGAAATAAGCAATAACTTTATGAACAATCAACTAGGAAGGAAGTACCTGCATTGCAATGGGTCCCTGGGACATCTGAGAGCTGTAATTCATTCCCATCATGCCTTGCATATTGGGCTGCATGACAGAGACCATAGGAAATCCTTGCTGCTGCATTGGAATCAGGCCTGTTGGAAAACACCAAGGCTTTATTGAAGTCAACATGTTCTAACGTATGTTTCCTTGAAACCGGAACAGCCAGAGGACTCAACTGAAAAGCTGTGTATTACAATGGAAAGAGCACAAGGTCCTGATAAGACAGAAGTGAGTAAAAATTCCATCATCTACTTAGCTATATGATCCTGGGCAAGCTATAGGATTTCCTCTGTCAAATGAAAGTAATATTGGTTCTGCAGAGCTTGGATGTGGATAGGAAATGAACTGCATGGCCTAAGTATGGTTCTTAGTCTTCACCATGGGCCCTACTGATTCTGCCCGCTGGTATTCGTAAGCTTGTGCCATCTCCTCTTGGGCTGAACAATTACACGTGTGCCTCTACGCCTTGGCTCCCAGGGCTGGTTGTTAGCTTCTCCTGCTTCCTTGGAACCTGTGCTGGGGGAAAGCACTGCTGCATCCTAGGAACAGCGGATCTTTGCACTCCGTAAGACTTCCAATGTCCGCAGTTCTGCCCGACAGCTTTACTGCCCCTCGTACGATGCTCTGAGCCAGAACCACCAGCGAAGCCACACTGAATTCCTGGCTCGCAGGCACACAGCAGCATAGCACAGTGCTTATTTTGTAAAGTGTTGGGACTGCCTACTATAGGACAGCAGATGATAACACTTAAGACCATAAACTCTGGGAGCCAAACGCGTGGGTTACTCTCTCTGTTGGGTAATCTGCTTGCTCCCTCACCCTGTATGTCTGTGTGTGTCTCTGGGACCCTCTCCTTCCCCCTATCTAGAACTCATTATGTAGCCAGGCTGGCCTCTAACTTCCTGAGAGCTGGGATTACAGGTGTACACCACCATTCCTGGTTTTCTTCACTTTGTTCTGCACCTTCGTTTCTCATCTGTAAAACTGTTTAATGCTTATTATGTCAAAGTAATGCTATTCTTCCTCCCCATCCTTACACGAACAGCCACTGCCGTGCGAAGCGTATGTAATCTGAGGACAGGAAAACCATGGGGATGTCTCATGTACATCAGCATCTCCTAAATCTCTCCACTGAAATATTCCCAAGGGCAGAGAAGAACGAAGAGCTCTTGGGGGTTCCTATAGTATAGGGGGACAGCCCCTTATACCTTATGCACGACATGAGTGAGAACGTAGCTTAGACACAGTTGTGTTTGAATTTTGCCTTTTGTCACACCCTGCATCTCATTGACTCTGTCAGGCATGTGCATCCTGTGGGCTGCATGCAGCTGATCTGAGGATAAGCATGAATGCAGCCCAATATAAAAATCGCCAGCTTACTTTACACCACAGAACACTGTAAAAACGTGATTGTGTGGTTCTCAAGTGTGGACAATAACACAATGCTGCAGGTAACAAGGAGTTTTGCTTCCTGGCTTACTTTTAGACAGGGTCTCACTGTATAGATTAGGCTGATCTCAAATCACAGAGATCTGCCTGTCTGCCTTTGAGTGCTGGGTTAAGAGTATATACCATCAGGCCCAGCCCATTGTCTGTCCATCTGTCTGTCCTTTCTTTTTTCCTCCCTCCCTCCCTCCCTCTCTTCCTTCCTTTCACAAAATATTCAATTGAAAGTAGTAGAGAAGCTGTCATGGTGGAAACAACCTGTAATCCCAGCATTAGGTAGGTCAGGACAGGAGGTCAGAGGTCAGAGGCTATTTCAAACAACAAGCATTACTACACAGTAAAGGGAAAGAACAGTATATCTCTCTTGTTTTCAAGCTCTCCTGTTTCTTACTCCCTAATTTCAGAAGCACAAACATTTGCATTGAGAGGTAACAGCTGGCAGAGGCAGGCTACTCAATGACCCATTCAGTGCTTTGTTCAGATTCTCGAGGGTCTACTCCATGGCAGCCAGCATCCGAAGAGCACAGCAGTGAACAGACCCAGAGCCCCACACTATGGAAATCATGCTGTAGTTGGAGACAACAAACAATAAAAACAAAAAACCAAACCCTTAAGGTCAAGTTATGGTAAGAGCTGGGGCAAGACACGAAGCAGAATAATGGGAAGACAGGAGCTCGAGGAGGACACAGCACTCGCTCTTTCGTGGCGTGTTTTTGTGAGCAGGGCAGCACGAGCACAAGGACCCAAAGGAAGGAAGGAAGGAAGGGAAGGAGGGAGGGAGGGAGGGAGGGAGGGAGGGAGGGAGGGAGGGAGCCAGCAACACAGACATCCAAAAAAGAGAATCTCGAAGGACAACAAAGGCAGAGACTGTGGTCTCATTGGTGACCAGAACAGGTTCAACGCAGTCTGTTTCTCTCTCATCTTTATATTCTAATGGTCATTCTACTTTTGAATGGGTAACTTAGGTATTTGGTGTAACATTTAAAGCATGAAAGTTTACAAAGTCAAAAGTAAGTTTTCTCTCCTTGTCTCTTGATCAAGTACACACACTACTGAGGGCAATACTGCTGCTGTAAATGTTTTTAGAAATGATTTGTGCTTCAAGTCTTCAAATGATGAAAAGTCCACTCTAAAATACATTTTTAAAAACCCTCGTGTTGGACAAGGTGGCACAAGCCTGTGATCCCAGCGTGATGGAAGTAGAGGCAGCAGGATCAGGGGTTCAAGGTCATCTTCAACTTCATAGTGAGTTCCAGAAAAGCCTGGGACACATCTTAAAAACAAAACAAGAGTTAGTGAGGTGGCTCAGCGGGTAAGGGGCTTGCTGCCAAACCTGACAACCTAAGTTCAATACCCAGAATCTTCATGGTGGAAGGAGAGAACCAACTTACACTCAACTCTCATTCTTACCTCTATGCACTCACACTCAACTCTCATTCTTACCTCTATGCACTCACCTACCGCGGCACTGACACAGACACAAACTATATACATTTGTAAAAAGAAAAATCACTAAAAACAACAATAACAATAAAATCCTCCAAAATGATGGTTAAGAGCACTTGCTGCTCTAGATAGAGGACCTAGGTTCAATTCCCAGCACCCACATGGTGACTTAAAACCACCAGTTCCTATGATATGACAATTCTTCTGACCTTCATGGAATCCAACTTTCATGTCAAACACAAATATACACTCAGACACAGACACATACACAGACACAGACACAGACACAGACACACACACACACACACACACACACACACAAAATGTCTTTAAAATTTTCATTTAGAATTAAAAGTATCAGACAAACCTTGGATCTTTTTCTCGTTCATTTTCTGTGTTCCATATGTGGACTTTTACATCAAAGTGTTAAAAAATGCAAAGCAATGAACTACACATGACGGGAAACACAGTTTTGTAAGTACAGGATACCTTAGAGCATTTGATGGAAATCCGGGACATCTGAGCACAGCTGCCTTAGGAAGCGCACACACACATGCACGCCGTGAAAAGAATACAACTGACCCTTGGAAAGTTGGCCTGAAACTCAACCTCTCCCAGCGATGGAGACAAAGTCAGCGTGAACTACTTCTACCTGCGTGGAGTGCCCTATCTCTCATCTCTGCTGGGGACCCAGGAGTTTCTGTTTCCCCACTGAGTCTACATAGCCAATCAGCACTAGTTTTGTGAGAAGGACCACTTTTCAAAGGCATCTAGAGGCCGAGGGGAGTAGAGCAGAAGGAAATAGAACTGAAGAAAGGATCAAGACAAATGTCAGTAAATTCCTCCCTCCATTTTTGTTTATAGCAGAATGGACCAAAATTTTATCTCCCAACTCCAGCCATCAATAAGGTATGGCTAAAATTGGTACCAGTGAACTCCAGTCCTATAACCAAGAGATGGGGTTTACCCAATAGAGAGATTTCCAGGGATAAAACTGAGACTCAACTCTTTTTTATTCTATCATCCATCCATCCATCCATCCATCCATCCATCCATCCATCCATCCATCCATCCATCTCTATTGAGATAGGGTCTTGCTATGTAGTCCAGGCTGGCTCAAACTTACAACCCTGCCTCAGCCTCCCAAATGCTAGGATTATAGGCATATGCCACCATAGCTGGCTGAGACACAAATATTGTTCTTTCTTGAGATAGGGTCTTACAATGTAGCCTGGCCTGCAGACCAGCCTCAAACATAAAAATCTGCCTGCCTCTGCTTCCCCAGTCCTGGGATTAAAGGTGTGTATTACCACTGGCTTAAGACTTAGCTACTTTTAAATCAGAATATGAGATCTCCTTTTTGTACATCATTATTAATAATAAGACCATACAGAAAGAAACATGCATGAAACACTAAAGAGACTCATTTATTCATTCAACCAGTATCTACATAGAATCTATCATACATGCAAGCAGGGTGTGGACACACTGGAGAGGACAAGACACAGCTCTTACCCTATGGCACAGAGAAGGTGGAAGAAGATAAGAGAATTGCAGCTTGTTACAATGTTATCACTTGTTCTTAATATTCTTGCCCTGAAATTTTTCTTCATCTCTGAGGTTAAATAATAACTTACTAATATTGCAGATGAGTAAGTTTGGGAGACATGAAGAATGATCCTTTCACTCTCCAAACTAAACATTTAAGAAAAGAATTCTCTATTATTACGATTGTTGTTGCTATTGTTTTGCTTTTCAAGGCAGGGTTCTCTATGTAGTCCTGGCTGTCCTGGAACTTGTTTTGTAGATCAGGCTGGCCTCCAACTTACTGAGCTCTGCATGCCTCTGCCTCCCAAGTGCTGGGATTAAAGGTGGGTGCCACAGCCCGGCTTTAAAGGAAATTTTAAGAGAAAGTAACATACAGAGTTAAAACTTATAGGGAATTTTACTTTATTGGGTAGCAATATAACTTATTTTTTACTTTTACCCATTTAATTCTAAGTTAGGAAACAGTGGAAATCAACCTCAATTTGGAGGCTGAGGATGTGGCTTATGGGTGGAGTGCTTGCCTAGCACGTATGAGCCCAGCCCTGGGTGCCATCCCATTACTGACAAAGAAATGTAGCTTTCACATACCTTGAGGGGGTCTCATGCCACCTGCGACAGGAAACATGAAGCTGAAAGCAGAATACAAATACATCAGTGTGAGACTTCAAACAAAGTCTGACTCTTACACAAATGAAAGAATCAGGCGGAGCCTGGCATCAGTTCAGTAGTACAGCGATGACTTATTAATATATTAAAAATGTACATCTGTGTTTGCCTGCACGTTTGCTTGTGCACTGCATCATGCCTGGTGCCAATGGAGGCCAGAAGAGGCATTGGATCCCTTAGAACTAGAGTATCAAATGCTTGTGAGTTGCCATGTGGGTGCTGGGAACTAAATCCAGGTCCTTTGCAAGAACAACAAATGTTCTTAACTACTGAGCTATCTCTCTAGCCCCAGAATTAGAAATTTAATAAAGATTAAATTTCCTTACTATCTAATGTATTAGAATGCTAATGAGAAGGGAACTTTTAAAGGTGGGTGAGATAGAAAACAGAAGGCCCTGACACTAAGTCCTGCCTCTGTCACCTTGTGATCTCCTGGAACTCCAATTCCTCCATCCATGAAATGATGGAGAATTCCTGTCCGTTCAGGAAACAGTTAACGACCATGTACTACACAGACGACTGAAGCAGCTGACCATCTTGAATACGCAGGTGCAGGCAAATCATTGCACCACAATGAACCAACTGCTTAAGCAAGGCCCAAATACTAAGAGCTCAGAAGAGAACAATTAATTTTTAGGTTATCTCTTGGGAGGATTTGTAGAGGTGCTTTTGAGCTTATTAAAGAAAAAAGAAGAAGGATGTACAATATTCAGTTGGCAAAAGTTCTGAAACTAGAGATGTAGGACATTAATCAAAATGACTGTGATTACATATATGATTTAAAAACAACCAGATTGCCAGGTTCAGTGATAGAATATTACATGCAACAGGATACTAGTAGAGCATGTGCAAGACCTTGGGAAGGACCGATCTATCTATCTATCTATCTATCTATCTATCTATCTATCTATCTATCTATCTATCTATCTATCTATCTATCGATGGTTCATGCTTTCGCTCCCAGCAATTGAGAGGCAGAGGCAGGTGGATCTCTGTGAGTTCAGAGGCAAGCCAAGGCTACAGTGAGACCTCATCACACACATATAAAATGTATACAGTCTATTTAAATAGAGTCTCATTCTATAGGCTAGCCTGGAACTATGTAGTCAGGGTTGCCTTGAGTACCTCTGCCTCTGTCTCCTATGCTAGAACTAGAAGCCTGAGCCATCACTCTCAGCCACAGTCTTTAAAATGTTTACTCTTTTTGAATATTCTATGTCAGAAGTTGGTATGTGTGTGTGTGTGTGTGTGTGTGTATGATTGAAAATGTTACCATTTGAATAATTTCAAGCGTCTCATGCAGTGATATTGAGGATATTCACAGTGCTGAAACCATTACCACCACTCACTACCCATGTTCAGAACCTTCTCCTCAGCCCACACAGAACCTCTGATGCCATTAAGGTAAGCCACCACACCCCAGCTCCGGTACTCTACTTTTTGTCATTCCTGAATTTGTCTATTCCAAGTCTACATATCAAACAGACCCAGGCTGTATCTGGATTATTTCACTCAGGCAAACTTGCTCAAGGTTCACTGTCGCAGGTATTAACATCTCAGTGCCCCAAACAACTCTGATCGACTGTGCGTAGTGTACTGTTTATCCTCCCATCTCTACATGGACACTTGGGTTCCTTCTGCCCTTTAGCTGATAGGAACGACACTGCCAAGGCCACTGGTGTGCGAGTGACTAATCCCAGTTCTTTTATATATACCTGTGAGGGAGACTGCATAGGTCATATGGTAATTCTATGTGTACTTTTGAGAAACTGCCAGACTGTTTTTCATGGTGACTTCACCAATCCACATCCTTACCAGCAATGCACAGGACTTTCACATCCCACACCACCTTTGTGTGTGTGTGATGTATAGGTCTCCTGCCTGCTTGTATGATGTATAGGTCTCCTGCCTGCACGTATGTCTGTGCCCTAAATGTACACCTGGTGCCCACAAAGGAAAGAAGGAGTTGGATCCTCTAGAAAATTAGAGTTACAGATGATTGTGAGCCATTACATGGGTCCTGAGAATCAAACCTAGCACCTCTGGAAGTACTGCCAGTGCTCTCAAGCACAGAACCATCTGCCAGTCCCATATTTATATATGTATGTATATGTACATACATTTATGTATGTGTATATATTATATATAAAACACACATATATAATTATATATTTTATATATATTATATTATATTATATGACTTTAAAATTAGGTTTATCTAAAACTAAAACATAACATATATAACATATTATACATATTTATAATTTAATCTACATATAATGTTATACACACACACACACACAAATGGATGTGAAGTGGTATGCCACTGTGGCTTGGCTGTGACACCTCTGCCATCAGACATTTTGAGAAGAACAGTATGTCATAAAGCATGCTTTGGGAGATAACTTTAATGGCAGCATATGGGAAGACTTGGAGTAAGAAGAACTGGCCAAGAAAATACCACAATGTTCTTAATGAGATTTAAAAAGAGTGACAAACAAGTCAGGAGGGATGGGAAGGAAGTGGGCAGAAGATATGAAAAGGGAAGACTGGAGAGAACCCAGTAGCTGCCAGTAGGGTGGGGAACAGTGGGAACGCAGAGATCATAGAGAATGCTGACTGGGACAATTGCAAGGACTGGGATGTTCTGTGCTGGCTGTAGGAGCCAGTGCACAACTTCTTAATGGGCATGGGAAAAAGTTGCTGGAGACAAGACCTTGAACAACCCAACAGGCAATTATAAATGTTACTCAAGTTGGGCATGATAGAACACATCTACAGTCCCAGTGCTCAAAAGCAGAGGTGGGTGTATCCCTGTGAGATCTCAAAGCAGCCTGGTCTACATAGTGAGTTCCAGGACAGCGAGGGCTATATAGAAAGACCCTGTGGAAAGGAAGGAAGGAAGGAAGGAAGGAAGGAAGGAAGGAAGGAAGGAAGGAAGGAAAAAAAATTCAAATCTGAGAGAAAGACCTGGAAAAATCCAGTGCTCCAGATCTTTTAAATTAAGGTTAAAAACAACAAACCAGGGCTGGAGAGATGGCTCAGCGGTTAAGAGCACTGGCTGCGAGAACGGGACCCCCATTGAAGGAATCAGAGAAAGGACTGGAAGAGCTTGAAGGGGCTTGAGACCCCATACGAACAACAATGCCAAGCAACCAGAGCTTCTACTAAGCCACTACCCAAAGACTATACATGGACTGACCCTGGGCTCCAACCTCACTTAGGTAGCAATGAATAGCCTAGTAAGAGCACCAGTGGAAGGGGAAGCCCTTGGTCCTGCCAAGACTGAAGCCCCAGTGAACGTGATTGTTGGGGGGAGGGCGGTAATGGGGGGAGGATAGGGAGGGGAACACCCATATAGAAGGGGAGTGGAGGGGGCTAGGGGATGTTATTTGGAAACCGGAAGGGAATAACAATTGAAATGTAAATAAGAAATACTTAAGTTAATAAAGATTAAAAAAAAAAAAAAAAAGAGCACTGGCTGCACTTCCAGAGGTCCTGAGTTCAATTCCCAGCAACCACATGGTGGCTCACAACCATCTGTAATGAGAGCAGATGCCCTCTTCTGGTGTGTCTGAAGATGGTAACAGTGTACTCACATACATAAATAAAACTTTAAAAAAAACAAAACAACAAACCAACCATGGAATGCTTAATATAAGCAAGGAAGTTAGAGCATGTAGCAAGAGAACACCACAGGCAACTTTGGAGAGTCTCACCCTGGAAACCAACGGGAGAATGGCCACTGAGAGGCAGGAGCAGCTCAGAACTCAGGACTGAGTTCAAGAAAGTAGCTGCCAATGTCTACCACTACAGAAATGATTGTCAGAAGATGATGAGGAAAAAAGCCACCACCTTGAGGATGATGGTCTACCAGTGGGTGGTTTCAAGTGGCCAAGAGAAGATAAACATGGCATCCTTATCGACAGGGAAAAACTGGGTTTTGAGGGAACAGGACTAACAAGTCAGAGGGATCTGGTTTGAGGAACTAGCCCTTTCGCAGACACCAGAAAGGGGACGAATCAAGAAAGGGAGGAAGGCTTTTCTTTTTCAGATTATGTGTGGGGTGTTTGGCTGCATGTACAGCTACACACCATAAGCATGCAGTACCCATGAAGGTCAAAAGAGGGTGTGAGATCCTGTGGCACTTATAACTGCTTATAAACCAACATGTGGGTCTAAGAATCAAACCCCAAGACCCCAGCAAGAACAGCCAGTCCTCTTAACCACTGAGCCAGCTCTCCAACCCAAGAAAGGAAACCTCCTGGCTGGGAAAGTCTCCCAATTTCAGATTCAAAGATGCTCTTGAGAGGTTTTAGAGTAGGTTCATGGGCACCAGGAACTGAATGTCAAATTCTAGAACTCTTGCTTTAAACAAAACAAAACGCAACAAAACAACAACAACAACAATAAAACTATACTCATCCTCCCACTCACAGGAAAAAGCCTAAAATAGCAACTTTAGATTCCTCGGTTCTACAGAGTTTTAGTGTTTTGTTTTGTTCTCTTTAATGACAAAATGATTTAGCATTCTAATTGGACATCCATCTGGCTTTTGTGTGGAGGAGCTGCTCACTGGTGAATCCTGTGGCTGACAAGCAGGCCTAAAGAGTCAGCCCCTTTTCTTTTTTTTTTTTTTTTTTTTTTTTTTTTTCGGAGCTGGGGACCAACCTTGGGGCCTTGCGCTTGCTAGGCAAGCACTCTACCACTGAGCTAAATCCCAACCCCAGCCCTTTTCTTAATGGTATACAAGAGGCAATAACAGTTGAGTTATGCGTTAACTGGTTTGTCTATCTAAGACAAAACTTCTAGGCTCAATCCATCCTCCAGTTTTATCTCCTGATAGCAGGACTATAGATGTATGCCACCATGCCGTCCACCCGATAAAATGTTCTGCATTCAAGGACAGCGCTGGTGATCATCTGTTTTAGAAGGCACCACTTACACACCACGACTGATAAGCTTGCCAAACCTGCCTTGAAGATTCAGGTCACCAGTATGGTGGAGTGGCTTGGTAAAACTTGGAGTGAGTTCTATTCTTTTTTAGCCAGTTGTAGTCCCCTTACTATCCTATCTGTCTGCTCTTTCCCCTGTCAAGTGAGGACACAGAACCCAACATGAGTCAAGGTCCCAAATTAAGGCAACCACAGAGACAAAATGTAAGCTGTATTACAGGGCCGGGGGGACGGTTAGTAAGCTGCTCTTGTAAAGGACCTGGAGTCCAGTTCTCAGCATCCGCATGGTGGCTTATAGCCACCCCTGCCTCTGTTTCCAGGCTATCTGTCACCCTCTCCTGAGGACATCAGGCATATGTGTGATACACACATGTAGTCAAAACCCACTCAGACTAATAAATCTAAAATATGATTTAAAAATACCTGTCATAGATTTTAAACTTGAGAAACTAAGCACACATAAGAACAAAGCAACCGTACTGATAGATACGACATATTCTAGTAAAAATTTAGCAACCCAAAGTTGCTTAGTGACCCCTGTGGTTTTAGTATGAAACATTTAGATAACCAGCACTAACATGTTTTTCTTTTCATTTGTGTTTCTGTGTGTGGACAGTCAAGGAGGCCAGAAGAGGGCATCATATGCCCTGGAGCTGGAGTTAAAGGCAGTTCTGGGAGGACAACTTGGGGGAGTCAGTTCTCTCCTTGTACTATAAGGAGTCCTTGTACTATAGGAGGCCATGTGCTTGGCAGCATGCCCCACCCCCCACCCATGCCCTGACAACTAATTCTTAGATTGGCTGGACAAGCAGCTAAGATGCTGATAAGACAGCTAAGCTTGAGGGAAGGTCGGGATGGGGTGGGTGCGAACTAAGTGAGCTTCCAAGAATTTGACTTGAAGGGACAAATGCTAACTGAAATGCTGCCAAGTCTCAGGCCCGGAACTCTGCTTGTCACAAGCCTTTTAGTACTAACCTACATTTGCAACATGCTTTAATGTCTCATGCCTGGACTCCTAAATACAGTCTTCTCAATGGATCTCCTCAGCCTCGGGCTCTGGTTTCTGATACATATAATACAGATTCAGTGTAGATCCTGTCAGAAAATGCACGCCTGGGCTGAGAACAGTACGATCCCTCCGTGGGTCAGAGCTCTCCTGGTTTCCCCTCATGGCCTTTTGGGATTGAGCATACTTTCCCTTTCCTTTTTATCACATGAAACTCTTCTCTCCATCCAATAGCAGACCATCCGGCACTGAGGATGTGTTCCTCCTATAGCATTTGCAAGCCACCACTGCCCCAATCCCCTTATGACAATTTCAACTCCTTCTCCTCCCCCCCTGGTACAGCTGAAAATCAACTTCACTATTACACATTTATGTGGAGTTCACAAATACTTACATTTAAAAAGCATGCCAAGATAGGCAAGAAATAGCAGAGAATGGAGAGACAAAGAAGTAGTCATAGAGCTTGTAAGAGCAGGGCGTGGAAGCAGAGCGCTAAGGTTACTTTGTGAACCATCTGAGCACCCTGGTGTGTCTTGAATCTTCTGACCTGCTTATGGCAGTGGTTCTCAGCCTTCCTAATGCTGGGACCCTTTAATATAGTTCTTTGTGTAGGGGTGACCCCCAACCATAAAATTATTTCATTGCTACGTCATAACTGAAATTTTGCTACTGCTATGAACCATAATGTAAATAGCTGATGTGTGACCCCCTAAGAGTGGTCCAGATCCACAGGTTGGGAACTGTAGTATTAGAGCATCACGAATAATGATCAGTGTGCTGGAGTACACAAACCCCGCAACAGTGAGACTGAGGTAGTCAGATCACAAATTTGAGGCTGCCCTAGGCTATCTGTTCAACTCTAGCCTGAGCTAAATTAATAAAAGACACTATCACAAAATAACATCCTCAAACAGTACTTTATACGTTTACATGTGTAGTCATTACACAGGACTATAAGTGGGGTCACTAAAGATTCATCCCGATTGTTTTCAACTCTGTTGCTTTATTTGGTTAAAGGCAAATATTATTGTTTATAAGTCTCAAGCATTTACTCTAGGATAGTCCATTCAGTGTATCCGGCAAAAGCGGCTGTTTGCATGTGGCTGCCTTTGGCTAACCTTTTAGGAAACTAAGTAGCTAAAAGAAAGTATCTAAGGCAGAAGGCAGGCCTCAGAATCAGTTCCAGCTGGTAATTTCTTTTTTCCCACTGAAAGCTTAGAGAGTGTTGGCTTCTGTTTTTCTCCAATTATACTCTGCTACTTTGTTAACTTTCTTACAGATAACGTTAGCTCTTAGCATCGCTTTCCCCAAACCGAAGTATTCCCGAGTATACAGTTTTTCACCCCAAGGAAGTATCTAATAAATGTAACACCAAATACCCTGCAAATAACCATTGAACCACTTTGTCTCCTGTATATTTGGTACCTGTTGGAGTGCACACGAGTTTATTGTCTTTGTTCTTTTCCCTAACACAGGATCTCAAGGTCTTCGAATTCCCCATCTTCCTGCCTCCATCTCCTCAGAGCTGGACTGCAGGCATGCACCAGCGCAGCTGACTAGACCAGTGACATTAAAATACTATAAACCAAACTGAGACATGCACTTCATTTTTCTATACCCAGGATTCTTCCCTTTTTTTTTTTTTTATAAAGAAAAAATTTGCACCTAAAACATAAAATTCTTTGAAATTTTCTAGGACTGGTCCCACTATTAATCATACATTTGATTAGATTAATGCCATTTAGGAATGCCATTTTAGAAATTGTCATCATGTATTATATATTCTGCAGGCAAAAGTGATTTCTAATGACCACTAAGAGGAGGAAGTAAAACATTTTAAGTTTAAAGTCAAGGACTGTAGAGGAAGCGGAAAACCGGCCACACACAGTTACTTTATTCAAGTGGCTGCTTTTTTTCTTCCGTGAATGAGTGAGTGAGTGTGTGTGTATATCAATCACATATGCACCTGTAAGAGGTGTTAACTTTAAAATCTTTTACACATTTGGAGTGTTAAGTGACTCCAAAATTAAACTATACATGAAAAAACCTGAAACACTTTGCTTTCCAAAGATAACTTAGGATATTTAAAAATGTAAAGCTAATTTTACCTCGGAATGTGTGTGCTGTATGTTAACTAATTAAATACAAACTGAGTCATGATAGAAATGGGTGCAGACTTTCTGGAATCAAGCATTTCGTTAAATGAAAATGAACTTAAGTTACAATGCCCCTTTACCATTCTGGATATAGGAGGCTCAGGCTAAAAATGATCTGAAATGTAACAAAGAGCAAGCAGACTTTTATTTTTAAAAGACAATAAAGTCTGGAAGCTTTTGTTTTAACAAGAGCATAACTACTCTTGGTCAGTGAATTTTCTTTGTTTCAAAATGTCTTTTTAAAAAGGAGACAGACAAATTTTAAGAGTTTTATCTACTAGACGAGCTCTATCTCAAGACAATGACTAATTCAAAGGTCTTCAGATTTTTCCCATTTGTAAGTGAAGAAAAGAAAAGGACTTGACAGGGCGCTCCATGAGAAGAAAGACAATACTCTACAGTCCTAAAACGGTTCCTCCGGCTTTGTCACAGCCTTCGCTCCAACACCATCTCGAGCCCAGCAAGCCTGGAAGGGACTCGCGGGTGCTCGAGGCCCCGCGGCAGGTGCGGCGAAGCCTGCACCCGAGCGCGCTCCCCGCGAGTCCCCAGGACGCTCGCGCTTCGCAACCGCCGCCCCTGCGCCCAGCCCCTCCTGCCCTTCCCGCCGACCCACCAGCCCCCTCCGCCGGTCCCGCGCCCCGCCCCGCCCCGCCGACCCACCTGCCTGCCCCGCCGGGTCCTGTGCCCGCCCCCGCCGCGCCGCTGGCTCCGGCTCCCGGCCGCAGCGCCATCTTGCTCGGGGCCGCCGCCGCGCCAGCAGCTGTCAGCCGAAGACAGGCACTTCCGGGGCAGACACCACCCCACCAAGTCCCGGCCGACGACGGGGCGGGGCTGCGCGCCCACGTGACTCACAGCCCTTCGGCACGAGCGGCGCAACCCCGCCGCATGCTGCAGGAGTCATATCACTGCGGCTGGTGTAGTTACTTTGCAAATGTGGATCTTCATTAGTGCACACAGTAGGTCCTGATTAGCCGGATGATGGAACACAAGTGCTCTTCTGCTGTTCCTTTACACAACTGACGGATCCTAGTGGCCTTTATAGCTTTTTCCCTCGGCACTCTTGACTCTCTTCAGCATCCATCACAGGCACTGACAGTATTTTTTTTACTTAAGCCAACCAAAAGCACACACGAACCCAATACACACGAAGAGGATATCCTTCAAGATGCACTACTTTTGTGTCGTGAGGCGCAACAAGCACAATTATACTGAGCCCACACAGGGTATTTTTCCTTTGACACCTCCACCCCTAATCAAGCTACCTGGAAGAAAAATGTGTTGAAAGTAAAGTTTGTCAAGCTCTGATAATGGATTAATCACAACCAGTCCCTGCCACTTCTTGCTTTACAGCTTTCGCTAAGAGACAATTATAACAGGTTATTAGTTCACTAGACCAGTCAGTTTTATGTGCATTTAGATCTCTGGTGTCCCTACGAGTTATTACTGCATTTTAGAAATGAGAAAAATCAATCTTTAAAGAAGTTCTTGTCATATGCTCAGATCTTGGAGCTGCAGTGTGTCCAGGCCAGTGTTGTCCCCAGAGTCCTTGGTCCTTTAACTAGGACCATACCCATTATTTGTAGATTTTTTTCTTGTTGTTTGGTCTTGTTTACTATTTCACTCTTCCTCTTCCCTGGTCAAAGCTAACATTTATGTAGGAGAGTCCTTACTGATATAGGAGTTTAAATCCATTACTGACCCTTTGACAAAACAAGCTGATACAAGTTTTGTAGCTACTTTATGGATTGGGTAGTTGCTCAGGAAAGAATGAAGAGAAAATAATGAAGTAGGGATTGTTAAAGTGATCTGTTAGCATCTCTATCTGCACCCTTCCAAGGACAGTTCCCATCGGAGTTCCATTCCGGCTCAGATGCTTTGAGATCATGGTCTCACACCACACAAATGTTTCTCTACTTCATCACTGCCATTAATTTCGAGAGTGGTGCTGTTAGTGGTGCAGTTCTAGAAGAAAAATAAACTAAATGCTTGTTGAAGGAATATCTGTTGTGAGTTTACAAAGCTTCAGACACAAAGATAGGAGGTACTTTTCGTCTTAAAACACAGGAAAAAAGCTGAAGGTCTAAAATGAAAGCATGCAGTTGACAAAAGTTTCAAATGTATACCTACTTCAGGATACACACGGACTCAGTTGTCTGCAAGAATAGGTTTTGCTCTCTGGAGCAATTTATTTAAATGAAGCCTGATTAAAAAAAAAAATCTTTGTCCCATCTATTCAAGACAGTCTTATGTTTGTACTCTCAGAAGTAAAGGGGCTGAAACAGGAGAACTGCTGTGAGTTCTAGACCAGTCCAGAATACAGAGATCCCTTTTCAAAACAAATAATATTAAAAAGGTCTCCTGTGCTGATTTTAGACTGAAGCATCAGCTGCCTAGAGTAAAGGAGAAGAGGCTTAATTCAGTTGCTGGCAGTCACCTATGTTGCAGTCCTATGGCAGCACCAAGCCTGAGCAATTCTAGGCTCCAGTCTTAAGTGCTTCAACTTGTACCAAACCGTTTCTATTCCACTGTGCAAAGCAGGTAATTAAGTAAAACCTGCACACTGCACACTGCCTTGGTCGGAATGGCGAGGGTGGATGAAGACCATCAAGCCTCAGCAAAGATAAGTGTCTGAGACAACGAAGCCAGGTGTATCGTGTAACGGGAATGTTCTTCCTTATCAGGGTGGGATAGAATGAATGCTATCAGCTTTCAAGCAAAATCATCTTGAGTGGAAAGAGCATGGTTAAATGACAGAGAATGGAGTCAGATGGGGGAGGCTGAGCATAATCTTCCAGTTGCAACACTGACAGTCAAGCATGAGCCTCCTCACCAGTGAAGTAAAAGTACATTTCAACAGACTGCAGTTTCCAATCTTCTGGAAGTTGGATAAGCACAGACGGGGACCTCCTCATGGCTCATACCACAAGACACATTAAAGGGAGCCCTAGGCTTCTTCCTGTGGCTGGCCTGTGTCGCCGTTCTTGTTCACACCCTACACACACGGCTCTCACGCACACAAGTGTGGATGGTGCATGCAAGCTCAAGGTTTTATTTTAAAATTCTGTTCCAGATGCCTCTCCACAGCATGCATCACACTTTCCTTCACACTTGAAGGGCAAAATCCTTAAGAGTTCACCACATGGGTGTTATTTTAGCATCAGCTTTGTTCTTCTATAAGAAGTAGCTCTCTAGATTCAGGCAGAAATGTCAATGCATGTTATTTCCATTGTATAAATCCCATTTACAAAGTGAAGCTTGACGTGTCACTAAATCAGGACCATTTTGTTCTCTCCTACCCTTGTTGACTTAAAATGTTTGGTAAAGATGGTTGTAGGTACTCCATGAGAATTCATGCCAAGTTCATAAATTGCACTGCAGGGATAGCCTTCTAAGGTGTTTATTTTTAACTTTTTCCTTTAAGAGTTTCTTTCTTCTTGCTGTTTTGGCCAGCAACCTTTTTCCTATGAAAAGGAAGACATGGTGAATCAGAAACTCTATAAATTTACTTCTATAACCGAGGCTAAAGAAACATGTGCTAGAATACCGTACAGCAAAGCATCTGAGGAACTGGAAACAAAGATGTTTACTAGGCCTCTGCCTAGCATAAAAATCACTGTCCACTTGAAAAACATTATAACCAACTACACTACTACACAGCACAAACGAGAGTCTGGCCTGACCTAAGGGTTCTGTGCTAAGTACTAGACACTGTTTGCTGTTAAGTGTCGTTTGCATTTCTCAAATGAAGACAACGAGGCAGACAGATAAAACCTGCTGCTCATCACACAACTTGCCCAAGTCGTCCAAGAAAAGTTCCTATTAGAATCAGCTTTTAGGCTCCAAATCCAAACCTGCCCCTCGCCACACCAGGCTGGGTCTGTAGGGCCGGAAGGGAGGCCTCTAGACAACGAGGGATCGGGTTCCAAGTTGAGTGTGGAAGCTAAGCTGGAGACATGAGCTTATGCACCCCAAAGCAACCTGTCTCTGTAATGGAGAAGGAGCACGAACCAGATCGTGATGGATCTTGGTCTTATGTTTAGAAAGACGGTCTTTAAGTTAGAAGAAATGGGAAGAAAGCCTTAGTGTGTGGCTGATACCACAGACTTAACCAGCACTCCCAAGGCTTCTTGTAGCTAAGCTGTAATAAGCCCAAAGAATGCTATAAACACAAAACATTTAAAGTGTAGTTACTCAAAAGTGTTTAATGTAAATAATAATAATAATATAAAAAATAAAAAATACTGCTGTATCCTATTAAATTCAACAGTCTCCATGCTATGCACCATCTGACTTTCAGGTTCCAGAAAAGCCTCCACCTGAGAGAAGTGCACTTGTAATTTTAGCTCTCCTAAGAAGTAAGACCCTGAAAGGCACCTAATGGTCCTCATGATACTCCAGACAAACAAGCTGCCACACAAAAACTGTACACACACATCACATTCCTACATTACTATATTAGGAATTCATAAAACTGAGAAAGCACCAATGGAATTTAAATTACTATGCTTCCAAATCTTTAAGTTTGTGGTGTGACTTCCTCCACATTCAATCTGGAAAAATATCAAAATTCTGGGATAGGCTGTGCACTGTCAGCACTTGGAGTGGACTTTATTTCTACAGCACTAGAATGCTGTGCAAGCCTCCTGGTCTGCTAAACAGTTTCAGACGACTGATCGCTTCCTTCTTTCTAAAGACCTAAATCTCACCTGTCTTTAAACATGTCTACCTCCTTGACACTTCTCTAAAAGTACCAGCCCCCCAGACCTTCCCCTTATGCAAATTCCTTTGTTTAAAGCCATCTAATGTTCTCGCATGGCCTGTTTTACACTAATTTCTCTACCTCATCAGCATCAAGTCTCTGTAGTGAACTGTGCTAGTCTAAGACAGACAGACAGACAGACAGACACAGACAGACACAGACACAGACACACACACACACACACAGAAGCTGCCAGATTCTATTAGAGAACATGCTATTCTAGAACTGGGAAATTTGTGAAAAGTATCATCTTTTTAATTAGGATAATAGAACTCAGAATATTCTGGTAAACCCCTACCAAAACATGTAGCTTCCTAGCATTAGTAGATAAAACATATCTATTTGTATCCTACAAGACCTATACTAAGTATTCCCCCACCCCTACCCCTGCCCTGAAAAAAACCTAAGTTAAGTAATAATTTTTAAAGGATACAGTGCACCTCAGCATAAGCCTAAGATCATATGACATCCTGTTCAGGAGACAGAAACTTCAAGAAAGGTTTGATCAGTATCTGTCAAGGATCCTAACTATTGGCTTCAGCAGCATGACAGACAGGGCAGAGTATGAAGTGCAATTCTAATTCATAGCAAACTTTATTTTCAAATATGACAGGAAACCCAGATGATTAATATAGATAGTATAGATACAGAAAAATTTCAACACTAAAATATGCAAATTCCCAAATCAAAGGCATTCCGAGACATATTTTTACCATATCCTATAATGGATTATCTATGTATTCTAAAAATGCCTCTTAAGGAGAAACACTGTCTACTCTAATTATGTATCAATTTCTTACCATATAGGTACTTACTGTTTAGCTTGCTCTAAGAAATATTTTGGAGTTGTACTAATGCTCTCCCTTTCCAATGGCTTCTTAATCATTTTTTTCTTTTGTTTGCTGGAAGTTAAGAAGTGAGAGAGGAAAGAAATCAAGCACAAGTTCATTTAGAAGCTGCAGCTACATGAGGCTCTACTTGTTTCAGTGGATCAGATCAGCTGACAGCGCTTACAACTGCTCTGTAAGGTCACAGGAAATCAACCTTTAAATCACACTGGCAGTGGTTAAATACATTCTGAGACAATCTCATGCTCTATGTCAATAAGCATTAAAGAATCTCACTCGAGACAAGTAACCATTATTAGTAATTTAAGCACATTTCATCCCCTGAATAGTTTTTAAGAATCCAATTTCAAAAATGAAAAGCTAAGAAGAAACTAATGTATTCTAAAGTAAAATGTTTACTTAAAAAGGCTTTAAAGGCACCTCACTGTTGGGATTAGAGTATATTGAAGAGGAAGAGACCTGCAGACAGGTGCTGAGTACACAGGACTGTGAATGCAGTAAATGTCACTCGGCTACACGCACAGGAAACTCAACAGGCAAGAACAGAGGGAAGGAGCACACCCAGCTGATGCTGTTAGAGAAGCCACAGCACAGCCTTTCCCTTTATAATGCAGCGTCTCCTGTTCGGCAGATGCTGCTCTGCACTTTGGCCCTTCCAGCATGCTGTACATGCACAAAATTTTGTAGCCATGCTGGATGGCAGCAGGGAACCAGAACTCCAAGTAAGTCACTCAACAATGCAGGTGACAGATACTCTAGCAGGTGTGGGACCCAAGCCTGTAATCTCAGTAATTAGAACGTCAAGGCAGAAAGAGTGCTGTGACTTTTAAGTCAACATAAGTAAGGAGTGAGACCCTGCCTCAAAAAACACCTGAAACCACATAAGCCCTGAAAGCCTACAGTTCACTGGGCTACTGTGCTAGAATGTTTGGCAGATTAGATGTGCTTTAATGCATTTTTTAACGCCCGCCCCCCTTTTGGTTTTTTTGAGACATGGTTTCTCTTTGTAGTATTGCCTGTCCTGGAACTCACTCTGTAGACCAGACTGACCTCAAACTCTGAAACCCACCTCCCTCTGCCTCCTGTATGCTGGACGACAGGCATGTGCCACCACTGCCTAGCCCGTTTTCTACTTATAATACTTTCAGTTTACAATGAGCTTAGATGATCTTAAACCTGTTATAACTCAAGAACCATTTGTATATAAGATTAAAAACATGAGGCTGGAAGGACGGCTCAGCAGTTAAGAGCACTGACTGCTCTTCCAGAGGTCCTTAGTTTAATCCCCAGCAACCACATGGTGGCTCACAACCATCTGTAATGGGATTCGATGCTCTCTTCTGGTGTGTCTGAAGACAGTGACAGTGTACTTACATACACTAAAAAAACAAAAAGATTAAAAACAGGAAAAAGTTTGCCAGGCATAGTGGCATACATGCCTTTATAATCCTACCGTTTGGGATCAGAGGCAGGCAAATGTCTGTGAATTTGAGGTCAGCCTGGCCTACATAGTGAGTTTCAGGACAGCCAGTGGCTACGTAGTATAACTCTGTCTCAAAAACAAAACAAAACAAAAACCAAATAAGCAAAAAAAAAAAAAAAAAAATGTAAAATTAAACATGCACCATTCTGGGGTGTATATACACACACATACATACACACACACTTAAACTACAAACTAAATAAAGGCAAAGAGGAAGAAACAAAATAAAAAGCAAGAGTGTGTAAAGACCCAGAGAAAAGGCCCCGAATGAGTTTAAATGCACACCTTAGTAGTTTCTGGAAACCTTTTATGTATTCAGGTACAGGACAACCAGCCTGCTGGATAACATTGGCAACACTGAAAAAGAAACCCACAAACCAGGAACACAGCTCATTAGTGTACAAAACCCTCTGTACAACACAAGGGGAACTAAAACTACACAGAATATTCCAGAACAGTCTTCTCAGAGAATACCAACTGCTGTCAAATGTAACCACAATAGATCCCTGAGAGAAGCAGTCACTGGACTGAAATCAATACATGGATGAGTAACTGTAGGCAGCAGCTGCTTCCAATCCTTAGCAAAGCTGGAGGTAAGCCTCAGTTCATTAAGTGACAGGATCACGAAGGGTTGGACCACCAGATTTCTACATATAATAACCCATTTGAGCCTCACAATGACAGTGTGGGAACTCCTACAAACCCCGTCTTACAGATGAAACACTAGTGATCATATAGCTAGCCGATGCTGGAGTCATCAGTCATATCCTCGTTCGTGATTATTAAGACACCTGATGTCTTCCTTCAACCCCCCAACACTATCGGCTCACACACATCATTAAGTAGGAAAATGTAACCTCCCCCACGCCTGAAAAAAGGTCATTGGATTTTCACAGCACCTAAAATCAAAGAGTGAGTATATCTAGTGGGAACAGTAGATAAGCTGAAAGCAAGACAAAGCATGCTGACAAAATGGAAGCTTTGAAGGCACACGTATAGAATGTAGGTGCTATCAGTAATGCTTCAGTCAAAAATTACCGTAGGCAGTCAGAATACAGAGGACACTGCACCTTTACAGCTGAGGTTGGTGGCACAAGCCTATAGTACTAGCTATTGGGAGACAGAGGCAGGCAGACTGTGAGTTTCAGGCCAGCCTAGGCTACACAGTGAAACCCTGTCTCCGAAATCAGAAATCTGCATAAAAATCTATAATGATGAACTAAATTAAGACTGGAGAGTCTAAAAGTGTACGATATCCAGACTTCAAAGGGCTACAACTGACAAAAATAAAATGTGCCACTAAAATACTTTTTCCTCTATGGCAAGTGATTCTGGGACTAAATTTCAAACTCCATCTGGTCCCAAAATAACAGAATGGATGCACCATGGTAAAAGAGGGCCCTGACTGGTACAGAGATTTCAGTAACTTTTCAGTAACCCACAACCTTAGCAACAAGCCCATCACTGCAGGATTTGGGAGGTATAGGCTGTGAATCTGATGACAGCATGCTACTCAGAGACTAAAGCAAGCCTGAGGTACACAGTAAGAGCCCCCACACAAACACACACAATTAAACAATAAATAGCACTGCCCAACTCTGGTGAGTTCTGTTACTCTGAAATCTAAAACTAAATATTTCACTGTCAACACTTCCAAATTCTAGTAGGGGAAGAGCAAAAACATTGTCCCTGGATCTTTCCCCTGATTCTTGGCCTCAAACTTGTGGTGATCTACTTGGCTCTGCCTCCTAAGTACTAAGATCACAGGCAGCAAGCATCACACCTAGCTCATGGCTAAAATTTAGTTAACTAATATATCAGTAACAGAATTTAGTTAACTAATATACAGAATCTGGGACACAGTCATTTGTAATTATCTACTAATACACACAGAAAAATAATGGAACACTTTTATCAGCTGCAACCAAAATACCAAGCTATATTTCCTAATTTACATGCTTCTTAAATTTTTGGATGGTGGGGTGGTAGGAGTGATGCTAGAATCAAACACACCAGACAAGAGCTCTACAACCCAGCTACATCCCAACCCTTAATTTACCTTCTTAGTAATGGTTTATCATCTTCGGTGAAAAATGTAACAGCCTTTCCCCTATTCCCTGCTCTTCCAGTTCGACCTAGGAGAAACCAGACCATGAAAATGTTTTATTTGTTTGTTTAACTGGACTCTCAAAGTTTACATAAAGGACTTTGAGATTTGGAGAGATGTTTCAGTGGGAAATCACTTGTACAAACAAGAGGATAGGAGTTCAAATCCCCAAAATCCACGTAAAAGCTAGAGCAGTAAGACATGTCTGTAATCCGTGTCCCTATGTTAAGATGTGAGGTGGAAATGAGGGACTTCCTGAAAGCTCTGAGGTCACTATCCTGACATACACAAGGAAGGGCAAGAAAGACACTACCTCAAACAACTGGAAAGTTGAGGACTAACACCTGATGTCTTCCTCCTCCAACCCCCCACACTATTGGCATGCTCACACACATCATTAAGTAGGAAAATGTAACCTCCCCCACACCTGAAAAAAGGTCATTGGATTTTCATAGCACCTAAAACCAAAGAGCGATATATCTAGTGGGAACGGTAGAGGTGCTGAGAAAGATAAGTAGGCAACAAGGGCATGGAAACAAAGGCTCACCTATCCTATGGATGTATTCCACTGAGCTGGTTGGGAAGTCATAATTGATGACCAGGTTTACGCCTTTAAAGTCAATCCCTCTTGCAAGCAAGGCTGTACAAATAAGAACCCAGATTTTCCCTGCTCTGAAGCTGTGGACTGTGTTATCTCTCTGGTGAAAGAAGACAGATTAAATGCTTTAGTACCAGTCTACACAGCAAATAGGCAGTGCATGATGTTTGCAGTACAGTTGACTTTCTACCTGCTGCTGTGTTCTTTCTGCATGAATGACGTCCACATTAATACCTTCATATATGAGCTCATGGAAAAGCTCTTTAGCCCTTTCAATGGACTGAACAAAAACAAGGACAGGTGGATTGAAACCCTAGGAGAAAGAAGCAAAAACTCAGCACATATAGCTTGTCAGAAAGAATACAATCAACACCTCATAACATGTCTCTAGTTCACAAACAACCCATTCAATTTAGTGCATTGTCCTGGCAAGTTTTATGTCAATCTGACATAAAACATAAGAAATCTGGGAAGAGGGACTCTCAACTGAAACACCTCCATAAAGATTTGTCTGCAGGCAAGACTGTAGTGCATCTTCTTAATGAGTGATTGATGGGCCAACACACTGAGTGGTGCCATCTCTAGGCAGGTGATCCCAGGTGCTATAAGGAGCAGGCTGAACAAGCTACCGGAGAGCAAGCCATTAGGCAGCATCCCTCCAGCGCCTCTCCATCAGTTCTTGCCTCCATGTGCCTGCTCTGATGTCCCTTAGTGATGGACTCTGATGTGGAACTGTGAGCTGAAATAAACTCTTCTTCGCCAAGTCACTTTTTTTTTTTTTTTTTGTCACAGTGTTTTATCACAGCAATAGAACTTCTAAGACATACACTTCTATTGCCAGTGTCTCAATCCACCTCCATCTTCCTCACCACCCATCCCTGAATGGCATTTCTTATCAAACTAATTCCAATAAACTTGCCTTCTTATAATAATGTATGCCCATGCTAAAACCACCACCTCTTAGCCCAGGACTTTGATTCTGGTCATAATGTAAAACTGTCTTTAATTCACCTACTTACTACAACTTTAGAGTTTTCCTGTATCTTTAGTTCTAGTTGTCCCAATGTAAACAAATACAAAATCCCTACTCCCCAACAGAATCAAGAAACACCTAATCTTTATCACCTAGAAGCTCTCAACATTCTATGGTCACATCTGCTGTCACCTTTGAGGTAGAAAGTGGTACAGCTCCAATCCCTAGGCTGTCCAGCTCAGAAGTCCATGTCCTGGCTCCTGTACCATGCCTCTTCTAGGCCCCAGAGATGTAAAACGCCTCCATAAGATTTCCATCTTCAACCATCCTAACTGCTCTACCATTAAGGCAGTTGATGTATCTGTGCTCATTTAGAATAAATTCCAAAAAGCAGACCTACCACTTATACTTTCTGCTTCCTTACCCTGAACCCACATCCTTTTATGTAAATGAGTGTTCTGCTTACATGTATGTATGTGGCCAAGTTTGTGCCTGGTGCTCACAGGGTCAGAGAGGGTGTCAGGTGCCCTGGAACTGGAGTTAGAGATGGTTGTGAGGCTCCATGTGGGCGCTGGGACTTGAACCCAGGTTCTCTGAAAGAGCTGTAAGTGCCCTTAACCACCAAGCCAACTCTCCAGCTTCTTAACTTTCTAACCAAGGCTTCTCCTCAGTACTTATTTTGTGATAAAAAAACAGAAGCAGACTGAGGGCATCACTCATTCCTCAGTGCCCCAGGTCATCTCTATCGAACCAGCAGAGATGAGAGAGTGAAGGACACATGGACAGGCAGAGGTGGACTCAGGGCACTACTCCAGCAAGAAACAAACACCTCACCATGCACTGGATCAACACTAAATACAATGCAGGATGATGATCAAATGTGGATGACCTTTACCAGAAGTCCAGAGTGCACTTGAACATACCTTTTTAACAAGTTCTCTCATGGCCAGAAGTTTTCCAGTCTCAGATCCAACAAACAGAAGCTCTTGTTCAACAGTTTCAACTGCAGAATTCCTGCGAAGAAAAATGTATCTTTTACGAATCAAATTTTAGCGAGGCATGCTGGTAAGGACCTGCAATCCCAGCACCTGGGAGGGTGGCACAGGGCTCTGTGAGTTTAAAACTAGTCTGCTGGGACTAGATGTAAAAAAGCTTTGCTGTCTAAAAACAAAACAAGACAAAAACCAAAACCCCAAACAGCCAGGGATGGCACAGAGCTTAGGTAAAGTTTCTTGCCGGGTAAATGGGTCAGCCTGAGACTAAATCAACTCCCAAGAGTTGTCCTCTGACCACCATATCACCTGTGTGACACAGCACCAACTTTCCCAAGTCTGTCCCTCCACACATGGTTCTGGGATCTACCTCAGCAGCAAGCTTAGTGGAAGCAACCCTTACTGTTGCACCATCTTGCCAACCCAGGCTTCTCCTTGATCATTTTTTTTAAATTAAGGTAGTGCATTTACTTAGCACAAAATGCTTATCTAGCTCAAATCCTTTTCCAGTGCAGGAGAACGGAACAGAGATCTCCTGCTACGTAACTGCTCTGTCAATCATGGAACTACATCCTGGTGCTTATCAAATTCACTTTTTATACCAGAATTACTTATCACATGGCTAAGTAACAGCAGTAGGACCATGCAGTCCTACTTACACAATCAGAGAAACTAAGTATGGGTGGCCACAGAGTTTATGGCATGTTTTGTGAAAGAATGAATGAATGATGCTAAGATGAATAAATATGCAAACATGAGAATCTTCATTGTGCTATTCTGAAAAATCCTTAATCTTGACTTTAAAAAGCACATTTCTATCGGTCAAACTTCTCTCACTTGGTGTCACACTAAACAACTATCTCAGAGTCAGAACAAAACAACAAAACAACTCCCCACACGCCCAGTCCCAAGACAACGAGTGAGTGGGTGATGTGAAAGAACAAGTGCTCACCTTGCTCCAATGGATACGGAAACTATGTTATCCAGGTTGAGCTTGCACCACTGCTCAACATCATATGCGAAAGTTGCACTGAACATTGCTCTTCTGACCTTGGGGGATGTGCAGGCCAGGAAAATGGAAGCCAGCTGGTCTCGAAACCCAGTTTTGCCATCTTCGAACAGTTTGTCCGACTCATCTACTACCAGCCACTCAACACTAAGGAACAGCAGAACAACCTGTGGTTACAGATCTGGAGGATGCACCTCCAAATGTCAGTGTGCATGAAACAAGTCCAACAGGTACGCTACTTTATCAAACGAGAAAAAATCCGAGGAAAATGACCACAAACACATGATAAATGAAACTCAGTCTTTAAATCCTCAAAGACAAGCTGTATTAGCAACAACAGCAGATTCCTTCAGGATTCCTTGACCTTTGCTAAAAGATGCGAAAAGGTCTTGGGGAACATGTACTGTTTACTCGAGTGTGCAATTTTCTTCCTGACCAGTTAACTCCCAGTTTTCTGCTAGATAATTTACATTCTTATTCTCAGCATAGCACTGCCATAAGCTGGCAGAGAATGCACCAAACGACAAGAAAAGCAACCGAGAACAAAGTAACTGTGATGGATTGGCACTGTTAACTCGACAGGACCCAAAATCACCAGAGACAGGCCTCTGGGCCCGTTTGTGAGGATTATCTAGACCAGGTTAACTGAGGCTGGAAGACCCACGCTACAAACGGCACTGTTGGGTTGGGATTCAGATAGAATAAAAAGGAGAAAGGCAGCAAATAGCCAACAGCCATTGCTGTCCTGCTTTCTAACTGTGGATGCAAGGACTCCAGGCCTCACCTTCCTGCCCCAGAGTCACAATGAACCATACGCCTTCAAACTGCAGCCTGCCCGCCCTTCCTTCCCTAAATTTCTGTTTGTCTAATAATCAGTCACAGTAACGAGGAACCTAGTAACATAAGCAGGACAGGGAAAGGCAGGAGAACTGTGTACCTTGTTAGGTCTATCCCTGGCGGCTCCTGCTTCAGCAAATAGATCAGTCGATTTGGAGTGGTCACAAGGATATCTGCAGGAAACACAAGTAGGAGGGATTGCAGACCTAAGATGCACTCCTTAGAGTACAGAAGTAAACCTTCAGAATTTCAGCTAATAACCTTAAGTAGGAAGGGAGGGGCTGTTAACACAAAAATCAAATTGTTAGTAAGCCATACATATTTTCCCCTCCACCACAGTGTAAACCTCTTCCTCTATCTCTGCTCTCTTTATTACAATTTGAGCAGTTTCTTCAACCTTTTCGTTGCCTGAGCCTGAGTCTTGCTGTGTAGTTCAGACTCCCTCAAACCCGTGGTCCTGTTACCCCTGCCTGAGTGTCAGGTTAATAAAGTCAAGGCCTGCTATTATAGGCACCAGGCAAGAGCTGCAACCCTTGACTATACCTGGAGCCATTTCAACTTCTAAGAGACAACACCGTATCATCCTAACACCAGGCTGGCCTTAAAACTCTGATCTTCCTGCCTCAGTGGTAAGACTGCAGGTGCATGCCACCATGCTTGGCTTGAAAAATCTTAAATAAATTCTCAGAGCTCAAGTTAAAAGCAAAGCCTCTGGTTAATATAAGTAATCCAATCATATCCACCAAGGTATTCCTATGACAAGATTAGAAACCAAGGGCAAGAGGTAAACCCTAGCACTGCTGACACTGTGAGACACCCAGCTTTCTGCAGACAGCTGTCTTGGGCATTGAGGGGCTTAACAAGGGTTCTAGCCTCCACCCCAGCTGCAACAACTACAAGTGTCCCTGTGGTGACTGGTGGGAGAATCATCTGGGACACAGGCGTAGACCTTCTGGGTGAAAGAGGGAGGAAAGTTCATGTTCAGCTTCCTCAGAAATAACTAATGAAAGCAGGGCACGGTGGTGCCGCACACTTTTAATCTCGGCACTTGAAAGGCAGAGGCAGGTGGATCTCTGAGTTCAAGGTTAGCCTGGTTTATAGAACGAGTCCTTAGATAGTAGGGACCATGCAGATAAACCCGTCTCAATAAAATAAAATAACTAATTAGGGGCTTAGAGATGTGCCTCAGTTGGTACACTAGTTGCCTACCATGCACAAAGATCTGGGTTTGATTCCTAGCACTACATAGCCTGTGTGTGGTGGTGCACATCTGTGATCCCAGCACTTAGGAAGCCAAGCAAGAGGCTCAGAAGTTCAAGGTCATTTTCAACTAAATAGATTTGAAGCCAGTATGAGTTACCTAAAACCCTGACTTACACACACACACACACACACACACACACACACACACACACACACACACACACACACACACACACACACACACTCTCTGACTTGTACTGTAACAACTTTTATATAGCAATTAGGACCTTTATTATTTCCAAATCCCTTACATACACTAAGCAGGAAGTTCTTACCAAACTTCTTAGATGATTTAGGTCCAAATTTCTTAGCTGCTATTGCAGCTTTGTGGATCATATGTATCCTGAATCCTGTACCCTCAGATATTTTAATTAATTCTCTGTGAATCTAAAACAAAGAGGTAAGAGAACCGACGTTAAAACATGAGGCCTGGGCGTGCAGCTTCTTTTATGCCTTTGGTGTCCCTATTACCAACCACAGAGGGACCTGCAGTGCGCTGCAGGATGGCCTGCAATGTTCAAGACTCAAGATCCTAAACCACTTCCATGAGACAAGCAAACTCCTTCCATCTGCTGCAGTTTTCAGAATGAGACGTCCTACTGCTTGGCATGTGTTTTATTTATACACTGGGAGAGTGGAACTCATCAATAAGCTTTTACTTTCTTAGGAAACTGGGGTATTTTCTTTTCCTTTCTTCTTTTTTTCAGACAAGGTCTCACTCTGTAGCCCTGGCCAAAAGCTCACAGAGACTCTCTAGATCCCCTGCCTCTAGAGTGCTGGGATCAACGGCATGTGCCATGCACTCAGCTGTTTGAGAATTTTCTGAGGTATGTAACCAAAGCTGAAGATGACTCTGGAGTACGGATCCTCTTCTCCACCTCCCTGTGCTGGGATTACAGGTGCGAGTCACCATGCCCAGCAATCTCTCACTTTTCTAAATGAGCAAAACAAGTTTCAGCAATGAATATATCACTGTACCCCCTCAATCTGAAAGATCTTGGAGCCTTTACCAAAGAAGCATGATTGTCAAATTGCATTTTGGAAAATTGTAGATATTTATAAGAGCAGCCCATATGCTGTTTTATACAGAGTACACTCTTTTGAGAGCTTTCCCAACTTAGCAAGAAAAATAACAAGGCACACACAAATACATTCTCTCGAAACTCTAAGTCATACCTGGCTGGCAAGTTCTCGGGTTGGGGATATAACCAGGGCTCTAAAGCCTTTATTTGTGGGTTGTTTCAGCTGCATTAAAATGGGGATGCTAAATGCCAACGTCTTCCCGGATCCAGTAGGAGCAGAAGCCAGAAGTTCCCGACCCTAATGACAGAGCATAGCAAGTACAGGACAAGTTCATCAAGCTTTCAGAGCCTGGTTAGACAACGTGAGCGGCCATGAAAACAACAAATAAAACTGAACAAATAACCCCGACTCACACCCTGCCACTTAGAACTGAATGAACTAAACCCAACTGTTCACACCTACCCACTTCTCTAATGGCCCCCATCTATTTTTTTCCAATACCCTACCCTCGACACCATTGCCCTAACAGTGTTAGAGCACTGCCACTAATGTACATTTGAATGGTAAGCACCATGGACAACAAAAACCCAGAAAGAATCAGAACTACTACTTCAAGTTTTCTTTCCCATAAACTCTGTTACCAAAGCACATAGCACAACTGACCTTTTACCCCAGTATCTGTACTGTTCAATCCCCTTGGGATGAATTTGTTAAATAACACAGTGAGTCAATGTTAGAATTAAACAGTGGGGACAACCTGGGTGACAAGAATATAACAATCTTCAAAGGGGTCACTGTAATTTTTAAAGTCTTAAGCTGAATAATGGTAGAAATAACCTAAGAGGAAAGTAATGCAAATTTAATAAATGTGAATTAATAAAATCACTCAAACACACGAGTCTATTTCAGTACATCAAGTAAAGAACTAATGGAATGGGGTGTAATGGGGTCATAGCTTTCCTCTACTTTAATTGAAGGCCAGCTGATTATTTTGTAAATGGGGAGAGGGAAGAAAAGAGAAAGAAAAAGGGAGAAAAGGAGGAGAGGAGAGAGGTAGGGGACTTCTCACTGTGCATTTGTTAGTTTATTTTTGTAGACAGGGTTTCTCTGTGTCACAGCCCTGGCTGTCCTGGAAATCACTGTATAGACCAGGCTGGCTTTAAACTCAGCGATCCGCCTGTTTCTGCTCCTCAAGCACTGAGAGTAAAGGTGTGCGCCACCACTACATGGTTACATCATTGTTATTTTTTAAAGTCCTCAGGAAAGTTTAGTTTCTAAACAATTCATCTAATTTGTACTTCTATCAACAAGTGATTCAATAAGCATATCGCTAATGTACTCATACGGTAGAATGCTACTTAGTAGCACAGGTGTGATAAGTTTCAAAGACATTAAGTAAAAGATTACTGACAGCCCTAGAAGTAAAATCCTAGAAGTAAAAAATATGGCAATCAGAAAACTGTTCTGTTTTTTTTTTTTTCTGGGTAAGAGAGGGTAAGGAATGAATGAATGGGGCACTACAGAATTTTCTGAGGTATACAGAAATGTACAGCTCTGTTGGAGAACAGTTGTGTGGGTTACACAGTGTTTAGACTTAAAGTCTCTGTGCTTTATTGCACGTGAAGGATATGGCAATAATAAAGAGTGTGGGAGGCAGCGAGGAGGCCAAGTTAGAATATGCATGGAACTTTAAAAAGCACTTGTATTTCTGTTGCAGCTTCTGGGCATTTCAAACTTAACTAAGAAAGAAAAGACAAAACACAGCCTCCATGCTCGGGGTTTAAATGCTTCATGAAAAAGAACACTCAAGTGTCAGGCACTGAATAGCACACACCCAAAGTGCCAGCACCTGAGAGGCTAAGGCAGTAGGATCATGGATTCAAGGTTATATGTGTACTCAGACACACAACACACAACACACACACACACACACACACACACACACACACACACACACACACACGAGGTTCTAATAAAGGAAATGATGGCATCTACTTGTAATGAGCAGGTTTTATGGGGTACAAACACTTGAGATGGACCTTCAAATCAAACAAAAGACTTAATAGGGGACTAAAGGTGGAAAGGATTTCAAGGGGCCAGGAAGAGAACGGAGACACAGGAGAATGTTACAGGCATCCTAGATCTTCATACTCACGTGCAGCATAACTGGGATGGCTTGCATCTGAATTGGTGTGGGCACCTGGAAGCCTGCATCTAGAATATTCTGTAGCAATCGAGGACTGATCTTATATTCTTGATCAAGTTGCTGAAATGTAGCAATTGGGTCAGGAAGATCAGTTCCTTGGACATGTATCTTGTGTTTGTTCCGAAAGAAGTTGATCTATAAATTGAGACAAAGGAGTCAACATGGATATGACTAAACAACAAACAACAACAATCTTAGATGCTTTCCAACAGCAGGAACAGTTCTGGCATAAGCTATAGAGACACAAGAAGCTTTCTGCTTAAATACAAGCCCCCAATCAACACAGACACTAAGTACATTTCATGGTATTCACAGAAAACCCTCCAAATGATGGGACCCACCTGTCTGTGTGCACTGTAATGTGTTTCTGTCACACTTATATAACTTTTAGAAACCTGCAGAAGGCAAGCTCTGAAATTATGTTTTCAATCTGGTTCTTAGCCTACAAATGCCAGTGCTTTTTAATACTTTAAAAACAAAAGCAAGCCCATCCGCCCTGAATTTCTTAAAACTGAATGCCAAGGGTGTCTAGTGGTACTGACTGGGCAACTTGGTCATCTTATAGTCCACAGAGAGCCACATTTTGGTGTCTGGGTCACTAAAGCACAGCACTGCAGTCTCCACCAGCCAAGTGGCAAGGGTAGAGAAAGCAACAGATTCACTGCTCTTTAATGTCCTATAGCCTATCACAAATAGCTTCCTTAAGAACTTTATCCCTCTACAGGTAAAGTGGCTTGGGAGGTAGAGGCAGGAGAATCAAGAGATCCATGTTGGCCACAACAAAAAGAATTCTAATCCTATAATCCCTCCCAGAAAAAAAAAAGCTTTTAAACATTAAGTTTAACACTGAAAGAAAGGGTGCCAAATTTTATGCTTATCAAAAGGAGTTAATAAATTTGAATTGAAAAATAATTTATGTATATGAGTATTTTTGCCTGCCTGCCTGTATGTATGTATGTACGTATGCATGCATGTTTAGCATCATGTGTGTGCCTGATGACCACAGACATCAGACAGGGCATCGTAGTCCCTGAAACTGGAGTTGCAGAGGGTTGTGAGCTGCCTTGTGAGTGCTGGGAACTGAGCACGGGTCCTCTGCGTCCTCTGCAAGAGCAGCCAGTGTTCTTAATCACTGAGCCATCTGACCAACCCACGAAACTTGAAATTTTAATTCTAGGCACACTATTACTTTTGAAACTTGAGGAGCTCAAGAACTCTTACACATACATGCTACGTGTCCATGAACAGCCAGAACTAAATCCATCTGATCTTACTGTAACTATAACCAAGCACCCAGCACTGCACAGATGGCTTCTGTCAGTCTTCATCAAGTAGAACCTAGACAAATGTAATTAGTTTTCTATCTTAAGAAAATAACTTCACAAATGGGAAGTCCAGGGAAAACTCTGTGCACACTTTTGGGAGATGAAGGTATTTTTCAAACCTTTTCCTTTCTGAGATGCTCCAACTTTTCTGAAGTTAATTTCTTCTCTCCATTGGCTTTTTTATCTTGAAGCTTGGCTTCCACAGAGGATGTCCACTGTATAGTCCCGTCAAGGTCTTCTTGAGCAGGAACGTCTGTATTTTAAAAATCAAAGGTGCCAAGCGCAACAGTGTTAGGTGCGCCAGCCAAACTGGCTACACGTCACACTAAACCAGAAAAGGCGCCAGCAGATCCAATGGGAGAGAAGTGCATGGAAGGCCAGGGGTGGGCGAGCTGTGACGCGGCAGTCAGAGGCCGAGGCTCGCCCTCTTCCTCTGGTTGGCTGTCAGCTGTGACATTAAGACAACTGTATGCGTCAAACAGGATGTGGACTGAGAAGTCCACAAGGGCAGTCGGCTTGTTCATCAAACATCGAGCCAGAAACTACTGTGATAGAGAAAGACCTCATGTGCAATAGCAACGAAATGACCGTGCTTGGGGCCGTCCATGTCGTAGAGACAGCAGTTCTTCCTGTATCTGTAAAGAACACTGGCTCAATTAGAAGCAGATCTGATTGTCTCAGTGACCAGATTAGCCATCTTTAATGTTTGTACGGTACAACAAATATGTGAGAACAATCTAAAAAAAAATTCTATGAGTAGTGAGCAAAGATCTTCAATGAATATTTTATGTTTTTAGCCTGGCCTTGAACTACAGATCTTCCTACCTCCGCTTCCAGAGTGATGAGATTGTAGGCCAATATTAATATGCCTGGGTTTCTAATTGATTTTTTTTAATGTGTATGAGTGTTTTATCTGTGTATTATATTTGTATGCTAGGTAGCCAGGGAAACAAAAAAAAAAAAAAAAAGAGGCACCCCACCATCTGGAGTTATAGGTGCTGTAAAGTGCCATGTGGGTGCTGGGAATTCATCCTGTACGCTCTGAAACAGCAGTCAGGGCTTTCATCTGCTAAGCCATCTCTCCTGCTCCTCTGTGGCATTATTAAAATGTACTTTTTAATTTCACTGAGACATAACTGACATGCAGTGAAACTGCATATATGTTAAAGTGTGTATGTGGACTGGCTGTAGCTCAGTAACTGAGTTCTTATTTAGCCTGGATGTGGACCAGGCAGCCCCCAGTGCACTGTGTGTGGATGATCAGATGCCTTGGCAGTCAGTCTGCCGCTCTGCTTTCTCTTTTTTCTTAGATGTACGGCCGCAGCAAGTAAAGGGGGTGACACTGGCATGGGATGCAAGGACCAACCAATCAAACAGCACAGATCAAAGACAGTCTGGAAGGAAAGGAGGAAGCTAAGTGCACCATAAGTTATAAGCCGACAGTGGTAACACCTTTAATCCCAGCACTTGGGAGGCAGAGGCAGGTCTGAGTTTGAAGCTAGCCTGGTCTAAGGAAGATCTCAACTTTCAGACCCACTATAGGCTATACAGTGAGATACCATTGAAAAACAAACACAAAGCCATGGAAAAAGAGTTTAATTCCCTGTTCATCTTATTTATTTATTTACTTACTTACTTAGACGGGGTCTCACTATGTAGCTATGACTGACCCAGAACTTGCTATATAGACAAGGCTAGCAAGAATTTAGAGATCTGCCTGCCTCTGCCTCCCAAGCTAGGATTAAAGCGTGTGCTACTATATCCACCATCCACTCTTCTCTCTCTCCCTCTCTCCTCCCCCTTTTTCTCTGGGACAGGTTTCTCTGTGTAGCCCTGGCTGTCTTGGAACTCACTCTGTAGAAGAGGCTTCCTTAAACTCACAAGAGATCTGCTTGCCTCTGCCTTCTGAGTGCTGGGATCAAAGGTGTGTGTCACCGCCCAGCTCCATTCATTCTTTATAACAAATAAACAAGCAGGATTGAGGATTTCAATGTTACAAAATGTAGTGACAAGTAGGAAACATAAGAGATCTTTTATTCTGTGCTAATTTCCATAATATATGAAGCTTACTAAACTAAGAAGAAATGGATGAATAACCTAGTACAAAAGAAATGTAAAATACGAAGAGATTAATTTATATATAGAGAAAACATTTTATTTCCAGTAGGTATCACAGGGAAGAATTACTTGAGAGACAGACAGAAATCGGGGGGGAGATGTTGGGGGGGTGAGGAAGAGAAGTGGGGAGGGAAGGAGAGACAGAGACAGAGACCCAGAAACATCTCCTGTAGGCAGCTTGTGGAGGAGAATCAATGGTGCCTAGCAATCTACGGTAAACTTGGTTCACATACAGCAGAACTAATAAACCCCAATCACCACTAATCCACAATCATATCTAACTAAATATAAATACATATATTATAGACCTACAGCCTACACACATTTATTACTGAATGGCTATAATACACATCTATGGCTTTTTGCTTGTCCAACATTTGAATTCCTATTTCTAAATTTGTGGCATTTCTTTTAATAGTGGACAAAAGTTTCACCACCTTCCTTGAAACTAGGGAAAAAAAAGGCTTTTATAATGTAATAGCAGAAACATGGAAGCATAATAAATGTTCTTGACATAGACATTAGTCAAACCAGGTATGTACTTGCCCTAGGAAGTATATATACAGTGTGTGTGACAAAGAACAAGACACTCAGTTTCTGAGTGACACAATGTTTCTGTAGATTATATTTAGTATCTAAATCTACTCACCAGCTCTGAATTCTAAGTATCTGTCGGACAGATACAGTCATACAAACACACAAAGTACAATGACATTTTTATAACACTGCAACAGCAAAAGTATAGGAAAAACTAAATGCCAATCATAGATGACCCTGTAAAATCAATCTTAAGGGCTGGCAAGATGGCTCAACAGGCAAAGGTGCTAGACCTCAAGCCCGACAACATGAGATTGATTCCCAGAATGTGCATGAGAGAAGGAGAAAATAGACTAATAGACTCCTGCAGAATGCCCTCTGACCTCCACATGTGCAATATCATATGAAAGCCCACGCGCACACACACACATACACACACACCACAAATGGATAAAAATATTATTTTTTAAAAATCAAACTTAATTGTGGAACACAATGGTTCCTATGCTTTATAAAGAGAGCAAGTCAGTGAATGTTCTATTGATTCTAAACAATTCCAAGATATCTTGTTTTTCTGTTTGGTATATGTTCTGTTTTGTTTTTTTAAAAAGGAAGGCAGTGGCAAAAGTATTGCCCTAAATTTAAGGCCATCCTGGTCTATATAACCAGTTCCAGGCAAGCCAGGAACATATAAGACCATCTCAAGAAAGAGGAGGTGGGAGCAGAAAGGAGGGACGGAAGGTTCCTAACAGACTGTAGATAGAGAACTTATATTTCTGAAATATATGTGCATATGAAAATAGTATATCCATCTTTTTTGAAAACAGGCACAGAACTGTGTGAATACAGTTATCTCAAGAAAAATACTGCACAACTAGGGAACAGGAAATGAAGTTTGGGAAAGAAATTTACTCCCCATCATTATATAATTTATGTATTTACTTTATACAAAAAGATTCATGGCTAGGAAACTTAATAGACATAACACATAAATGCTCCTACAGAGCATTTCCTATATGGGAGAGAAAGAAAAACTATGCAAAGGAAAAGAAAATTTAGAAAAGCTGAAATGAAAAATCCACAAAGCATATTAAAAGATAGTCAAAGCTGGATGTAGTGGCATGGGCCTTTAATTCCAGCACTCAGAAGGTAGACACAGGCGAATCTCTGTGAATTTGAGGCCAGCCTAGTCTACATAGTGAGTTCCAGGACACCCAGGGCTACCCTGAAACCCTGCCTCAAGACAAACAAACAGATGCTTAACTTCATTTAATTATCAAGAAAATATAAATTTTAAGAAGGGGGTGGGGCTGGAGAGATGGCTCAGTGGTTAGGAGCACTGACTGCTCTTCCAGAGGTCCTGAGTTCAATTCCCAGCAACCACATGGTGGCTCTGTAACAAGATCTGATGCCCTCTTCTGGTGTGTCTGAAGACAGCTACAGTGTATTTATAATAAATAAATAAATAAACAAACAAACAAACAAACACATACATACATACATACATAAAAGAAGGGGGTGGAGATGATGTAGCTCAGTGAGCAGACTACATATCTAGCATGCACAAAGCCCTAGGTTCCATCCCTAGCACAGCATAAAACCAGGTGATGGTGCTCATCTAAAACTACATCACTTGGGAGAGGGAGGCAGAATGAGGTGTGCAGGGTCACGCGTAACTACAACAGGAGTTACAGGGCGGCCCAGGGTACATACTTGCTTCAAAGAATAATAATGAAATCTAAATTAAGAGTTTCATTAATTAGATTGACAAAAAAACAAAACAAACAGGCAAAACAACCCCAATAATAGCACTAGGGCAGATGTGGTAGCTCATGCCTGTGACCCAGCACTTGGTTTAATGTGTTATTATTGGGGGTAGGGGTTTGTGCCATAGCATATGTGTAGACTTCAAAGGAAAACATGATGGAGTCACTTCTTTTTTGAGACAGGGCTTCTTTCCCTGTGTATCCCTGGCGGCCAGACTGGCCTTGAACTCAGCGACATGGCCTGGCTGTGAACTCAGTTCTATGCTTTCACCTTTATGTGGGTTCTGGGAATCAGACTCAGATCTTGTGACAACATCTGTATGTGCTGTTCTGTTTCCCTAGCCTCCAATCCCAGGGAGATTGGGAATCCTTGTTGTCAAAGAAAAAACCCAGTACAGGCAAAGGTGTGGGAAGTCAGTCTGCGGTATCTACTCTAAGGAAGTGGTGCCTATCTTTTCACAGAGCACTCCCACTTTGGGATTATTATTCTCCAAAGGCAATGCATAACTAGCATTACAGCAGCGATCAACAGCCAGAACCTGGGTATAATCCAAGGAATGGGTGGGTATGTGTTGTATCAGCTCACACTGTTTTGCAACTGGAAAAAAAAATGAGCAGAAAGCCAGCACTAACCTGCAGTCATCTTCCTTCTCTTCTTCTTCTTGGGCTCCTTACTCCTTTCCAGCAGGCCCCCTTCTGTTTTCTCCTCATTTTGGAGCTCCTGCTGTGTTTGTAATCCTCCACACTCATCTGAGACAGACTTCTTGTTCCCGAAGAAGTCTAGTCCCTTCACGGCCTCCGAAGAATCAGAACCGAATTTTCTTTTTCCTACCTAAAACCCCAAAAGTTTTAAATGAAATTTACTGCCAGAACTGTTTCCATTCACCCATGACTAGCAATATGAAGGACTCGAGTTCAGTAAGTCACCTTTTTAACCCTTTTAAACAAGAATCTGTTGAGCTAAGTAGTGTGTTCAGGCAAATGGAATCGAAACAAACAAAAACCCTCTCTGGCCTCCTACCAGTAACAACAACAGCAATGAATACTTATACATTTACTAGGATGTTTATTAGGTTTAAATTACTTCATTCTCACACCAACCCTACAAGGTAAATAGCAGTGAGACAGAAGAAAAAAAATCCAGATATCAGGAAGTAACATATCGAAGATCTTAGAAATATTCACTAGCAGACACAGCATTTGGTCCCAGAAAACCCTGTTCCAGCGTTCAAATGTAACCACAGCACCTCAGTCAGGACGAAGAAATACAGACATCACCCTCCCTAAAGGCTGTTCTTTTACAGTAAGGTTATGTTTAAAATGTTTCACAAGTGAGCCCCAACTGACTTCCTTCATGCTCACTACAGCTCTAAGAAATCCCCTTATTTCAGCATCACTCTTCTGGTTGTTTACTTAAAATGCCGTTGGTTGGAGTGATGGGGAAAAAACTGTCCACTACAGTACAGTTTATCTGCATATTAAGTCAAACCTGGGTAGGCTACGGTGAAAAAGTGCTTTCTTAGTTTCTAAGGGGCCTTGGAAAGGATTCCAACTTTGTGAGTAAAGTAAGAAGCCGGGAAACAAAAGTATCTGTGCCAGGCTCAACTGAGTTTATCAGAGCTCAGCAAACAATCATTCAGAAGTCTGGGGTAAATCTTAGGTCAAGCTGAATCCCAAAGGAGGGAAATGCTCCGGGTGGTCGGAGCCGGGCTTCGGGGCATCCAGCGTGCTGGCTGCCCGGCTGGCACCGGTCTCATTCTCCAGATCCCGCCCCTTCTCGGTCACTTGGCTCCCTGCGTACAGAAAGTACCTGGAATCGAGTAGCGTCTGCTGAGAACCGCTTCACGTCGAACTTGGCGCCGGCTCCGAGCCGGCGAAACAGATCGTAGGAATCCATCTTTACCCAGAAGGCCCCCACAGCCTCACAGCGCCTGCGTTTACGACTTTCTCTCTGCGACTCCTTCCGGACAGGCAGTGGGCGGAAGTAGCTCCAGGAGGCGGAGCCTGGCCATGACAGGCATGGAATGTTCGAGGGGGGTATTCTAGACTTTTAGTGATAGTTTGATGAACAGCAGGCCAAGATTCTGCACATTAGGTTACAGTTTAGCAAGGACAGAGGTACTATTAACCAGTTACTAAACTGAGGAAAACGGAAAGTGCTGTGAAACAAATTAAAAGGTGTGATGGACAGAGAAGGGGGTCGAAGCTACTTTAGTTAGATTGGTTAAGTTCAATCAAATGTTTGAACTGAGAAGGGGCCACTTTCCCAAGACGTGGAAACAGCATTCCAGATAAGAGGAAACCCATCTGAAGAAGGGAAAGGGTCTGAAACTTTGTTAGAACAGAAACCAGAATCTGAGTTTCTCTCCAGTGCCACAGAAAGAAGGAAAGACAGGGTGTTTTTTTTTTTGGGGGGGGGGGAGGGTCACGGGATGGAAAGAAGGAGGAAGGAGGGAGGGAGGGACGAAGGAAGAAATGAAGAAAGAAAGTCAGAGTGGCTGGAGCTAAGCTTACAGGGGCAAACAAACCAGATCTCAAAACTATAACAAGGGCATGAAGAAATATTTAGATTTTTTTTTTTTTTCTCGGAGCTGAGGACCGAACCCAGGGCTTTGTGCTTGAGTATTTAGATTTTAATGTAAACGTGCTACAAAAACAAAATCTGTGGAAGGGGCAGCTATCTTAGTTTATCTCATTTGATTTTTAGATTCATTTTCATTGTGTTTGAATTACTCAACTTTTTTATTTTTGTATTAACCTTTCTTCTGGAATGTAAGTCCAGGAATATGAAGATCTATTTTTGCTTTACTATTGGATCCCTGGTTCTGTTTTCTTTCAACAAATGTTTGATGAATGAATGTGTGAAAGTAGCATACATGTTTATTTGGAGTTATTTGGAAAAGGGACATAGAACAGATAAGAGTGGAAATGGAGACTAAAGAAGAAACGATGTTGCTTTTGGGTTGATAACGTAGAAGTGTGGATTGATTTGGGATATAGTTTGGAGGTGGAGATTAATGTAGTCGATGGAGTTTGTGTGGGCTGAGGAAATAGTTCTAAAGAAAACTAAATACTATGGTTTGGACTGGGTTGATGGCATGCCATTTTCTGAACTAAGAATAAAGGAAGCACATCCTTTTGGTAAGAATGAGATCTAAACCAATGGAATTGTTATGTTTGTAGACATGAAGATCTCTAGTTGATTAAGTGAAGACATCCAATTAGGTATTTGGACCCAAGAGTCTGAAGCTCAGGACAGAGGCTGGAGAAACAAAACTGGGAGACATCAACATATAAATAATACAGTGCATAGACTAAAACATCTTATGTTTATATCATTTGTGTAGATATATGATATAGAAAGGAGAGGGGGAAAGTCAGTTCTAATGAGACTTTCTTACTCCAGTAGAGCAGATACGGAGTGAGCATATGACACCATGAATCTCTTCCCTAATTCCTTCTTACAGCTTACAGTAGGGACATCTTACTCTTTTAAGTATATTTACTCCTCCTAAAAATAGGACTTTGAGGAGACTGGAAGATGCCTCAGCAGGTAAAGACACCAACCCTGCAAACTTGATCCAACTTTGATCCTGAGAACCCATGCAAAAGACCAGATAAGGCTGTGAAGAAGTTTGTAGCATTTGGCTTAGCCAGGACCAAAGTTTATCCAGGTTAATACAGTGGAGGTTATAGTCTCTTCCATCTAGTTATAGCACCATGATATTGATGCTTCACTAGAGAGTTAACCTCCCAGGAGCTGAGGAAAGCCCTGTGGGTGGCCTTCCTTACTAGGAAATATTTAACATTATACCAATGACCCAGTTCACTTTCCTCCTTTCAGAGAATAGATTTGTCTTGCTCTTTGAATCAATGCTCTATATCCTCTACTTTAAAAGCAGGGCCTTGGAACTTGGTTCGACAGAGATCCACCTATTTTAGCTTTTTTTCTTATTGCAATGCACTTATAGCTCCACGGGCTTTGGAATTTCTGAAGCTGAGGCAATGTGTCATACCTCTAAATACATTTGCCGAGCAAAAAGTCTTTTTATATTAAGCAGTCAATTTTTAGTCTCTCTCTCTCTCTCTCTCTCTCTCTCTCTCTCTCTCTCTCTCTCTCTGGTATATGTCCAGGTTTCATGGGGTGTGCACATACACACATGCACACGTATGTGTATATCCAGAGACAGACATCAGGTGTGACTCCTCAACTGTACTTCACTTTTGTATATTTATTAAATTTCATTGTATTAATTTTATGTGCTATCATGCATGTGCTACAGCATGTGTGGAGGTCACAATCCAACTTGTAGGAGTTGGTTCCATCCTGTAGTTAACAGGAATTGAACTCAGGTTTTTAGGCTTGGTGGCAAGAATGTTTACCTGCGGAGCCGTCTCTCTGACTCTCCACATTTATTTTTAGGATTTATTTTTTTTATTTTATTGTTTGAGTATTTCTGTTAGCATGTAATGCCTGGGTACCAGATTTGTGCCTGGTGCTCCAACATCAGAAGAAGGCACTGAATACCCTGGAACTGGAGTTATAAGTGGTTTTGAGCCACTAGGTGAATCCTGGGAACCGAAACCAGGTCCTTCATAAGACCAGTAAGTGTTCTTAACCACTGAGCCATCTTCCCATCCCCCATGTTTATTTTTTTTTTTCTTTTCAGGTTTCTTACAGAAACTGAAGCTTCCCTAATTGGCTGGACTTACTAGCCAATGAGCTTCAGTAATCTAACTGTACCCTAAGTCACCTCGCAAATCCCCAAGGTGCACAGGGCACCTTGCTTTGTACATGGGTTCCCTGATTCTGAATGCAAATTCTCATGTTTGCGTGGCTAGTAACTTACCAACTGAGCTATCTCCCCAGCTCTGTAAATCTTACTGAGCTAGCGAAATGGGACAAAGCACACAAAGATCTCTATGAATTTAGCAGTGGACCTATTTCTTTAACTGGTGCTTGGCATTAATAGGTTTTGGCAGACTGAATGAATGAAGTCAAATGGGAGCCGACTTACACCATTGCTTGCCTCGACAATGTCCAGCTGACTCATTAAGAGAGCATTTCCTCCTGGGGAAAAAAACAAAACAAGGCTATTTCAAAGTATCGCCAATAAAAGTGGAGAGGAAATTGAATCCTGGTATAACTGGAATTTCTCCAAAAACTAGTATGGTGTGATTGTTGGACACACATGGCTTCTCAACTGTAGCCAGTGAGAACACGAAGTCTGTGCAACACCAAGGTGGCGGCTTCTTGGAACAGCTTGTTGTTATGAACAGAATGACCACTCCATAGCCTGAAGGGGTGTCTTGGAATATTTTCTTCTTATATTCCCTGCTTATCACCCAACAAGCTTCAGCGAGAGCATTGTTTTTACAGTGTCCACCATAGACCACCGCCTATGGGTGCAGGGCCCATCTTTGTTCTCAAGGAGTAGAGCCTGCTAGGGTGTAGAGCTCAAACAGAGAATGAAAATGTTCTAGGAACAGCAGTAGAAGATAAATGGAGTGAAGGAGTTGTTACTGGAGGTTCGGAGGTGATGGAATGGCATTAGCGTGGGTTTGTAGAGAGGATAAACTTGGCACAGCAGGCTAGGGATATAGTTCAGTTAGTAGATGGTTGCTTAGGATTCTCAAAGCCCTAGCTTCAGCCCCCATAACTAGGCATGTGCTATAATCCTGGCACAGAAGCGAAGGGTCAGAAGTCCAAGGTCATCAAGCTAGTGAGATGGTTAAGCGTATAAAGGTACTTGCTGCCAAGTCTGACGGTCTCAGTTCATTCCCCCACATGGTGGAAGAAGAGAATAGAGTCCCACAAGCTGTCCTCTTACCCCCACATGCACGCTGTGGCATGTACACATTCACAAGAAATAAAATTTTGAAAATAGATTCAAGGTCATCTTCAGTACATAACCAGTTGAAGGCTAGCCTGGACACTACATGAGATACTGTGTAAAAAGGTTTTTATTTTTCTCCAATAGGTGTGATGGGTAAAGGTATGGATTGATTGGTTGGTTGGTTGGTTGGTTGGTTGGATTGAAACAGGGTTTCTCTATGTAGTCCTGGCTGTTCTGAAACTCACTTTGTAGACCAGGCTAGCCTCAAACTCACAGAGATCAGACTGTTTCTGCCTCCTAAGTACCTGGATTTGCCACCACCGACTGGGGGTGGGGATAAAGGCATTTAAATAAAGCAGGGAATGTACAGAGTAATGGAAATGGTCCTGTGTGTTTGAAAGTCTACTAATGGTTTCAGAAAGCTGGAAGCAAGTTTGTAACAAGCCTTGGAACTGGACAGGGAGGTAGGTGCTTCCTAGTGAAGGGCCTTATGAAGAGGTACTGAGAGTATTCAGGGATGTTAAGCCAATGATAGAAACACTTAAGATTTAAGATCACAGCAGTGCAGGAGAGGCAAGTTTAGAGTCAGTGAAACTGAAGACGGTCGGAAAGAGCGGAATCAAAGCACATTAAGTACCGAGTGTGGCAGCTGGTGCCTGTAGTCCTGGCAGTCAGAATGCCACAGCAGGAGGATTGCTTCGAGTTCAGAGTCAAGTTAAGCTACAGACTTAGACCTCAGCACTCATACTGAGGTCAGAGGACAACTCTGGTGTCATTTCTTTGCTTCTGCTTTGTTTGGGACATGGTCTGTTTGCTGGCCCGGGAGCTTCCAGAGCGGCTCCTGTCTCCACCTCCGATCTCACTGGAGACGCACTGGGATTGCGGATCCAGGCTAGCACACCAGGCTTTACATGGGTTCTGGGGATGTCACTAAAGCCCTCATGCTTGTGCGGTAAGCACTTTACTTACTAGGCCACCTCCCCAGTCCTGAGTGGAGTTTCTAAGGGTTATTTAGAGAAAGGAATTGCTGTGTATCTCCAAGGAAAATAGAGACTCCTGAACCATACCTCCAGGGCCTCAATTAAAATCTAGTTCATGTAGACGACAGTGGGTTATAAATAACAAACCCAGCAGCGGCTAGCATGGTAAGACCACTCCTCACTTTCTTTGAAGCTAAGGTCTTGTTTCTAAATTCTTAACAGACCGTTCTTTTTTTTTTTTTTTTTTTTCTTTTTTTCGGGGCTGGGGAATCAAACCCAGGACCTTGCGCTTCCTAGGCAAGCGCTCTACCACTGAGCCAAATCCCCAACCCTTGTTTCTAAATTCTTAAGCCACATCAAGACCTCAGAATCCAGATAAAGTGTTTACTTTTCCTAGTTTGTTCTTCCCTCCCTCCTTCCTCCCTTCCTTCCTCCCTCCCTCCCTCTCTCCCTCCCTCCCTGCCTTCCTTCCTTCCTTCCTTTCCCATAAGAGTCAGCAGAATGCACTCTGCAGGCTTTACTGTAAACAAGACCCAGTGGGAAGTTGACTGTCCAGTCCGCATTCCGAATGTCTTAGGACAGAATTCAAAGAAACAGCATTTGCACCAGCGCTGACCTCATGGTGGCGCTCCAGTCTTGTTGGAATGTCCGCTCTAGACTCCTCTTATCAAGTAGCCTCTACAGTGACAAGAACTCTGGGTCCACAGACCCCCACAGCCTAATATCCTGGAGTGAAATTACATGGTCAGCTCTTCTTTCCGACTAGCCTTCCCTACAGTCTGAAACCAACAACGCAGTGTGGAGTATGACAGAACGTGTCTGTCTGGACGAGAGATTACATCACAGCTCAAAGCTAACTAAAACAAGTCTCCTTCACAATTATTAACAGCCATCACTCATTGAGCATCGCCCATTTACTGCAGAGTCCTGGGTACATTTCAGACTATCTGAGTTCTCTGAATTGTTATAACAGCTCCCCCCAACACCCAAAGAAAGAAAGAAACCAGGGCTCAACACTATGAAGCAGTCTGCTTTTCATTCTCGGACACAGTAAGTAGCAACATTGGATACTGAACCTGCTTGTGTGGTTTCCAGGCTTGAGCTCCTAGGGCACAGCTGGTTAGTAGGAAGGCAACAGTCATTAATAAAGCTTGACTTTTTGCTTGTAGGATTTGGCACGAGCTCATTTGCATAGAATGGTACTTAAGGAGTCTTGTGAGGCTCCTGTTATCTCTTCATGAAACGTTGTCCCAAACAAGAAGGAGAATATTTACATAGTCACAGAGAATATCCCCTGGGGTATTTGTTATTTACAGGGATTAAAGGAGGGGAATTTACAGTGGAGAAGGCTGGTAAGCAACCATGTGAAGGAAATTGTCTAAACATAAAGAGGCAAAGTAAATGTGGTAAAGTGTTAGTGTTTGTACCACAGGGAGACTTTTGTTTTCCTTTTACAGTCGGAAAGACAAAGGAAGATTTCTTTTCTCTTCTTTTCTTACCCTTGTTGGTCAGCAATAGGAAGATGATCCTATCTTTGATCTCCAGCTGCGAAAGCCCCAAATTCCAAAGATTTCCAAATGGAATCAGTCTCTTTGGGATAGATGGTTATCAGAGCATCTCCGCCCCGCATAAGGGAAGCCATCCAACAGGAAGACACAAATAGTAAAACTCCAGAATAATGTTGCTATACCGAGGAGCGGACTGGCTGGGATGGAGTTACTCTTACTCCTCAGATGCCCAATCAGGAGCGTCCAATCATAATTGTGAAACATTTTAAAAATATCTTACCAACTTCAAAGCTGAGGCCATCTCAGCCTAAGATAATTACCAACCTCTCTGTGTGTATATACATACATAGATATGTACACACACACACACACACACACACACACACACACACACATAGGGAGAAAGGAGACGCTTTTTGTTTAGCATGTCAGTGTTTGCATGGTTTGCTGTACAAATTACCAGCTCTGTAGCATCTCCACATCAGCTCCTCCATTCTTTATCACGAGACCCTGGCACTGCACAGATTAAATACCTTCTCCTCAGAGATGCAGAGACATCCTGACACCGTTCATTTCCCCAGGCAGAGGCCACCTGTCCTCACCTACCATTGTTTCTCTGATCCAAGGGGCCCCTCCCCCAGTATTATTCTTGGAGTTAAAAGTCAAATTCAACGAGTATATATGGGTCTGAGTCCACTTAGGAGGAGGTCGTCAGTCAATCGTCGTCAGAAAGCCTTTGTTGAGATGCGTTTATGCTGTTGAAAGATGTAGAGTGGCTGGGTGTGATGGTGAACCTTCTCGGTCCAGTGCTCGGGAGGCTGGAGCCGGTTCCTTACAGCTTCTAGAGTAGCCTGGGCTACATAATGAGTTCCAGGCTAACCTGGCTAATAGAATCAAAGCCTCGTCTTAAAAACAAAACAAAGCAAAACATGGTATACAATGTCCAGTGACTCAAAATCTAAGACAAAAGTACCCATCTGGACAACTATATAATGGACATGACTACAAAACTACTCTAAATTTCTGTATTCAGATCTCATTATGCACCTAAACGTATTTGAAAAGTGTCGACTTCCAAGCCATTATTCCAAGAACCTACCCTGAATATATGCCCCCAACAACCTGAAAATACTCATGCACAAGGTTCTTTGTTGCAGTACTTGTATTTATATGCAGAATAATAAATGAAACCTAGCTGACAGTGTGAAGGTGTGTGTGAGAGAGTAGTTGATTAAATGACTGGATAAGCACATGAGAGTCCTATACACCTATACAAAAGAATCCAGAAGAGATGTCCAGACCGATAGGGAATGATTTCTAGGATATGTGATTTAGCGGGGGTAAAAAAAACCCTGCAAAGTGTAAAAGAATATTTACTGGGCAAGACAAAACCAAGTGAGAAAATGAGCCCGTGTCTGCTTTTGTGAACAGAGTGAAAACCTGGGAGACCGAGTCAGAAATGCCTTAGTTACCTATAAGCAGTGAATGGGAAAGAAGCAAGCACTGGGGCTGGACTGAGCAGAGGAATGGGATGACATTCCCCTCTTCCCCCCTCACCCCTTGCTTCCTCCCCTACCCCAGGTCTCAATAGAGTCTTGCTTTGTTGCCCAACACCCTGGGATCAATGTGATCCTCCTGCCTCATCCTCATGAGAAGCTGGTATTATAGATGTGGGTTACTGTTCCTGACTTGTAAGTACTTCTCTTTGTGCAGTTCTGTGTTTTAGAGCTCATGTGATAAAAACAACCTGAAATGAAATAAAAGTGTATAGCATAATAATCCATGGAAAAGCAGCTGCGTGCATGGTGGGACCTCCTTAGCCCAAGGGATTTTATAGAAAATGTAGTTTCACTAAATACTCTTAGACTAAAGGAAAGGAAAATGCTAGATTATTATTAAACTCTAGAGTGTTTTCCTGCAGGAGCAGGCCTCTTATTTTTTGGCAGTGATTCATTCTGGGTCTTCTGGGATTAGGTAAGTAAGTAATGTACTATAAAGAATGAGGCTCCGTTTCCTCACAGAGAGAAAAGGAAGTTACTGACCTGGAAAGGGAGAACAGTAGAATGAATTCTATAATGGCAGGGAGGAACTGGGCAGGGCAGTTTAATTCATGGGTTAAAAAATATTGTGTGAACGTATACGTGTTTACAGTGTGTGCAGGCTCTTGAGCCTGTGGCCATCAAGGGGTGACGTAAGGTCTCTCCCTCTATTGCTCTTCACCTCGTTCTTTTGAGACAGGGTCTCTTTTGGGAAACTTACTTGTCACTGTCCCCACCCCCACTCCCACCTCCAGTACCAAGGTCACAGCTCATACCACCACTCGTGTTGGAGCTGGGGGTTTGAGTGCAGGTCCTCAAACTTATACAGCAGCCACTCCACCACCCGAGCCATCTCCCCAGCCTCTAAAACCGTGGCTTTTAATATAAAGCCACGTAGTAGAATGAGAGAACTGACTCCTGCACACTGCCTCTACATATGTTCCCTGGAATGCACACATTTGCACACATATGTGCAAGACTGCCCCCTGCATAAATGAATAAATGAATGAACAAATAGATACATAAATGAAAACAATTTAAATTCCATATACTAAGTAGTTAGGTCCAAATATCTCAACACACGTTTATGATTTCACAACTTAGTAGCCATCTGAAGACACAACACATACTCACAAAGAAACCATACCTTAATTTCATTCTAAAATATGCACACTTACCTGCTAGTGAGATGTACGAGTGTCTTGGTTGTTGCACACCCAGAATGATGGCCTCAGCTACACAGTGCCATGTTTGCTTCTCCTTATAGTCCTTATAGTTCTTGGTTTTGATTATGCAACTGCAGAAAACCCAGGTTCGCAAAGGTCTGACCTCATTAGATGGAGAGCAATGACTGGGTATGGTGGCCCGTGCCTTTGATGGTAGCGCTTAGGAGGCAGAGGCAGGTGGATCTCTGTGAGGCCAGCTGTCCACATAGTGAGTTCCAGGACAGCTAGAGCTACATAGAGAAACCCTGTCTCAAAACAAAACAAAATAATGAAAGATGAAGAACAGTGTGCTGCTGAACCATAATGTGTTCTATTAACCAGTGATTTACACAATTCCCAGCAGGCATTGACCGTTACTGTGCCACCTCTGACAGATTTCAACACAGTTTGTTGCCACAGTAGACTTATTGCTGTGCCACCCCAGGGTGTTTGGGGGCCATGGCTGTATAGTCACTGGGGAGAAAATTCTCAGGGGAATATCCAAATCAGATTGTCCTATTTGATATTATATAATTAATGTTAATGAATGATTTAGTACTTTTAAGATCTCTCACATGCATCTTCTCTGTTTCACTTAATTGGCTCTGGGATAGCCTTCTATTTTATTACAACAGAACAGAAATGGAAACATTCAGATAAAACACACACATGAGCATACACTTAAACATCTCTCTGCTGGGTGTGGTAGCGCACGACTGTCATCCTACCACTTGGGAGACTGAGGCAGGAAGATTACACATTCAAAACCAGCTTAGTCTACAGTGATGAGTTTGAGGACCACCCAGGTAAGCATAAGGAGACACAGTCTTTAAACAACAACAATTGTTTGTTTTTCTATGTTGCATTTTGAGTTTTCCATCTTCTAGGATAGGGAGCAAGCATCCCCTCCGTGTGCTTGAAAGGAAAATGAAGATGGAGAAAGATGGCTTGTTTGTGCAGCAGCACTCAGTAGGAAACAGTGACGCGCTTACCTGGACTCTCAAAAGTCCGGTAATTAACATCTAACATACAGACCTCTTTGCAATAAGGTGACGTTATGCAGTAGTCACTAAGCAAAGTCAAGGGGCCCGTGTTAACATGCTCTTATATCAGCATTTAACAGTGTGGTTTTCCCCAAAGAACTCAAGTTAGTATGACTGTTAAACTAAACGGTCAGGATGACGGCAGTGAAGGCGGCAATGCACGAGTGCCGGAATCAACTCGGGAAGGAGAGCCAAGGATGTGGCTCAGTGGGTAAAACCCCTTGCTGGGTGGGCAAAAGCCTGAAAACCTGAGTTTGACTCCTCGACCCAGGTAAAAGCTGGACACCATATTTTAAGTGTCTGTAATCTCTGTGTCCTTGTAGGGAGATGGGAGGCAGAGACAGGAGACTCCTCAGAAGCCAGAGGACAGCCAGTCTGTAGAGCAGAGCAAAAACACAACAAAAAAAACAACAAACCACCGCCACCACCACCACCACCACCACAACAACAACACAACAACAACAACAGCTCAGGCTGAAATAGGTGGTTCTCTGGACCTCCATATATATGTTGTGTCAGAAACATGGCCATGTTTACACAGAGATGTACACACACACACACACACACACACACGAAAACACACACATGTACACAGCAAAAATGATAGAAGTAAATGATTACTTCTGTTTTACTCATATGGCCATGATGAAAGTTATTTGGATTTGTTTAATGTCAGCTTACATAATAGGAGGCCTCAAAATATTTTACTTTGGGTTGGATGCAGCATGTTGTAACTCAGTGAGTGAGAGAGCACTTGCCTAGCACATAGGAGGCTCTGTGTTTGATCTCTAGAACTGAAAATAAAATTGACCCAAGAGAGCTGGAGTTCCCGGGGCACTGAGTAAAATCTATCTCCGGGTTTTCTTTGCGGGGTGGTTTTGTACCCACCCCACTCCCCAAGCCTCATGCATCATCCATGGACTCAGTACTGCAGTTCCCAGGCAGCTGCAGACCTCGCCTTCCATCCGACCTGATAGCTGCATGCTTTTCTCTTTATGAGGCTCTGACTGTGCGCTGGATCCTTGGAGAAGCAGAGAAGCTTACGATAGTTTCAACAGTCAGGTGCTCTTTTTCATTTTTAGATCTGAACACCAGGAGTGGTGCGAACAATTGTCCTCAGGACTGAACCACAGTGCGCCATCCCAGGCTGTGTTGAAAGACCATGATGAACTGGCTGCAGAATGGAGGGGAAGGAATAGGAGAAGATTTGTATAACGAAGCACTAGAAGTCATCTCTGGTACCCTCATCACTCAGCCTGGAGGAACTGCAGGGAGGAAGAGAGATGAGGGAGAAAGAAAGGGAGTCAAGCTTTGGGGTTGCAGTTCCCTCTAAGCCAGCAAGGCCACCAGTCAAATCCTTCTCAAGGTACCCTTCACTAGATTGGTTGGGAAGTTCCTGTCAAGAGCCTTGTTTGTGTATGGCTCTATGCTGGGGCTATTGGGGTGTGATGGACAAGAGGGAAGGGTAGATCATGGTGAATCAGATACAGTCCCTGCCTTATTGTGGTTGGACATGGTTACCACAAGGATGTGGCTTGCTTCTTTAGCATCAACACAGATACAGAGGAGGATGTCCCTGTATATTAGCATTGCTAAGCTCTCCTGGCAGTCAGTTCCATCAAGAGAACAGATGGATCTCTATAGTCCTTGCTACTCTTGATATCCCTCTCTTCCTGTTACCTTATGTGTGTGTGTATGTGTTATATTTTCCACAGGCCTTTTAAAAGCATGCATTTACCTTTATTTTATGTGCACTGGTGTATTGCTGTATGTATGTCTATGTGAGAGTGAGATCTTGGAGTTACAGACAGTTGTGAGCTGCCATGTGGGTGCTGGGATTTGAACCTGGGTCCTCTGGAAGAGCAGTCAGAACCTTTAACCGCTAAGCCATCTCTCCAGCCCCCTTGAGAAATGTTTTTTTAGAGTAGGAATCGGAAGAAACACAGGATTTGGGAAGTCAGATTCAGATTAGAATCTTAGTTCCTCTACTTAGTAGCTATGTGTGGCCTGGATTGGTTTCTTTTACATTTTTTAAAAGTTTTAATTATGAATATATATGTACAGGTGACCGTGTGGATTTGTGCATGTAAGTGCAGTGCCCATGGAGGCCAAAAGAGGGCGCACGTTCCCTGAATTTGCCGGCAGTTGTGACCAGCAGGGTGTGGGTGCTGTGAACAGAACTTGCCAGAGCAATGTCTCTCCACCTACCTGGGTTAGATTCCTAACCTCTCTAAGTCTTAGTTTCCTTCTCTGTAAAATGGGGAGTACAGCTCCTATGTATGGGAAGTTGTGAGGGCTGACAATAAGGTATATCAGTTGTTTTGCTAGTCGTTGCTACCTGGTGCTGTCCTGGGTAATTTACGGGGAAGAAAACAGCATCCATCAGGTTAAACGCCTTACGTACTTTATACATTGCAGGAAGCGTCACACTGGGCTTCAGAGCTCTGGAGCAGTGCCTGCCGCGCCCATGTTCCCTAAGTGATCACACAATCCTGAGCTGGGGCGATGACTCAGCGCTTAAGAGCTCTTCCTGCTCTTCCCCCCAGCTAACATGAGTTCGCTCCCAGCTCCACACCAGACAGCTCATAGCCACCTGGAATTCCAGCTTCAGGGGATCTGACATCCTCTTCTGGAAGCACAGGCTCATTTATGTATAAATAAAAAACAGATCTTCAGGTAAAACTCAGAACCAGTAACTTACTTTTTCTTGTGAAATGATTATTAGTCATGACATCACCTCATTGTTTATTATGAGAGATCAAGGTGTGTGGGAAGTGCTCTGTACAGAACATACTCTGAAAATGGGAGGTCACCCGCTTAGCCAGGACCAGGGTTTGGAGTTAAAGTGCCCACACTTGCTGTTTTCAGCTAGGATGACACTATCAGTATCTTTTCATGCCTAGCTGGAAATCTGAAGGGCTAGTCGATGCTGTGAACACTTAGAAGGTTTTAGCAAGTGTAATAAAGTGAGTTGACTTTATTGTTTCGATGATTGCTTTATGCTTAGTCACAAAATATCTGCATATATGCATAATCTTGAGCTGGATTTCCCCTTTCTAATATCATACATATATACATATATGAACATTATATATAAATACATATATCCAAGCTTCATAGAAGCTAAGCCAGGATTGTGAAGGGACAATACTGTTGACTTCACCCAGATAGATACTTCAACACATTTGCTTTTCAAAGAAATCATCCTCCCAGGGAGGACGTTACAGCATTGCAAGAAACAAGATCAAAACTTGTTTGTGGAAAGAAATCTAAGGAACAAGGGGAAGCAAAAGCTGGCTCTCTTCCTCCCAGCAAGCCCTGCTTTGGGATGCAGCCTCTCTTCAACCCCAGGAGGGTCGAACATAGGGTCAAGGAGTGGTGACCAGGTTAGAAACAAGGACAACAGAGGGAGGGGACAAAAGAGCAGAGAGTAGAAGCTGTGGGCCCAATGCCTGAGCATGTTTCTTTGCTGCAAGAGAATGGCCAGACAACGGCTCAAACTGTGAGAGAGGAGGGTGGGGAGGGAAGGGGACAGCTAATGGATGAGGTGTCCCAGCAGGGGTCAGAGGTCATGAGGGCACCACAGTGAACTAATTGGTTCACTCTGCATATTCACTTTCTGCTTCCAGCCTACAGCTGGGTCCTGAGAGAAAGGCCTGGGGAGAAGCTGGCTTTATTTATTTATGTTCCAGATGTGAGGCCAACTCAACTGGTGCCCGCTTGCTGAGCAACCAAACCGGGGAAGAGAGGCAGGAAGGCTCTTTGCCCTGTCTTAGGCCATGTAACCAAGGGCAGTGTTCTGAAAGGGAGAAACATTCCACTTCCTTCATCCATCCAATCGCTACCACCATCAGCATCACCTCCGTATGTTGATTGGATGCCCTGAGAATGTAATAGTGGTCCATACCAGATGGAAGTATTGACCTTTTTGTCTTGGAAGCTAGATCGCCAGAGGTAAAGCAAACTGATTTTGAAAAACTTGTGCAGGCTTGGTGTGGCTACAAGTTTGCCTCTGAGCTGAAAGAGCCTGAGGTAGGAGGCCAGCTATTAGCCCCATGGCCTCTGAATAGTGCTTTAATTTTTCAAACATCATTGTGTTCTACCGTTTAAAATAAAATCAGGTTGTTATGTGGATCAAGTGGGAATCAGGTTGTTATGTGGATCAAGTGGGATAAGTACATGTAAAGTTAGAACATACTTCGAATGCATGTTGAACTGTTATTACTTTAGAGGCCAATATGATAGACTTGTGGCACAGGGAATACCGATTGTCTCGTCTTGTAATCTCTAGGAACCTTCTGTCCCAAGACAAAATCTCCTTACCTCTTTAATAAGACTTCTGAGAGTAGGAGGGAAACCTCAGAGTCTATTGTAGGATTTTGTCTGAACTTTATATAAGTCAAGCTTCTTGGAGCAGGCCTTTATATGAACTTAAAACTGGTCCAGGTGCATAGGTAGCCATGAGGACCAGTCACCATCAGTGTTACTGGGAAGTGGGAATCCCTCTGCCAGCAGAGGGGATCCAAGCGTCCGATAGATCAGCTTATGCTTAGTGAGGCGTGGGGAGATAGCCATAGGTCGAACAAGGTGGAGTCTGGGTCTGAGAGAACTTTCTAACTGCTGTGCGGCTTAATAAAATAGAGTGCCCACGTTTCCACAGAGACTCTGACTCTGGAGCACACAGAGAGAGGCAGGGACATGTCAGCCTGGCTATGAACATGGGTCTCCTACCCTGTGTTCTCCATCACAGACATCACAGGCACAAAGAGAGGAGACCCTGAGTTCCTACCTAGCACTGAATTCCGAAGCTGCTTTTCCCACAAGCTCTTCCCACTTCCTTTCATTTACTTAGTCATTCATTCATTCATTCATTCACTCACTCATTCATCATTCATTCACTCACTCTTGATGTCTAGTTTCTTTTTACTTTAAAATATGTGTTCGTTTGCTTTTATGTGCATGAGTGTTTTATCTGCGTGTATGTGGGGTCCATGGTGGAGTTTTAGTCAGTTTTGATCCACCATGTGGGTGCTGGGTCCTCTGCAAGAACAGTTAAGTCTTTTTAACTACTGAGTCCTCTCTCCAGGCTTCTTACTCCTTTTCAAAACATGTTTATTAATTCTTGGAGAATTCCATGCAATGTCTCCTCATCACATTCATGCCCCACTTTCCTCTACCGCCTACAGTTACCCTCACCTCTCCATCCATCCTGGTTCCATGTCTTCTTAGGTTAATAACTCATTGAGTCCAATTTATGCTGTCCCTGCACTCATGCTTGTGGGGTCACACACCAGAGTGTGGTTGACCTTTTCTCTATGGCCCACACCCTTAAAGGAAACCGATTCTCCCTTCTCGAGTAGCCATCAACTGTCACTAGCTTCTCAGTAAGTAACCAAGACCCCCCTGCTTCCATACTAGGATGTGAACTGGCTTCATGGTTTTGTTTTGTTTTTTTTTGTGTGTGTGTGTGTGTGTGTGTGTGTGTGTGTGTGTGTGTGTGTGTGTGTGTGCATACATCCATGCATGTATCATGGCCCACATGTGGGGGTCAGTTCTGAGTTGGTTCTTTCCTTGCACCTTGGGAATCTAGGGATCAGGGTCAGGTCATCAGGCAAGATCAGCAAGTATCATCGAACTACCTCTCCAGCCTGTGTTCTAGATATTACTTTTACCATTAGCCTTTGCTTGACAGAACTCACATGTCGTTCCCCTCCTTTTCCAAATGCCTTTGCAATCATTTTGTTATTGTCTGGGACTAGGTAGTCCTGCTGTCCTGGAACTCACTGTGTAGAACAGGCTAGCCTTAAACTCAGTGATCAGCCTGCTTCTGCCTCTCTGCCTCTCAGATACTGGGATTAAAGGCCTGGCACTATGCCTGCCTTGTCTTTGCCATTCTTGTTCCCATTTCTAGTTCATATTTTAAGATTTACCTTTAAGTTTCCTATATACTGAAATATCAAAGCTGAGATATCTATTAAAATTACATCGAATTTATAAATAAATTTGTTTTTTTTTTAATAATAATGGATCGCTCCCCTTTTTAAAGAGTCTTTTGGATGTCCTTCAGTGAAGTTTTATGATATTCTCAGTTTTTGTGAATGCTTCTCTTAGTGGACCCAGTGCCTATAACGTTTAGCATTTGTGTATGCAGTAACAGGAGCTCCTAAAGATTACTTTTTCTGCTTGTTTTGCAGGTGCTTAAGAATCCTTTGGATTTGGGGGGCGGGTGCTGTTCCTCAACTCAACAACCTTGCACAACAATTTTAATGGTCTTGATAGCTTGCCTATAAGTCTCTCTAATTCTGGCAGGTCTACAGCATCGAGAGCACAGAGGCTGCCAGCAGGTTACTAGGAAACACCTGCTCGATCAGGGGTGTGTGAGGTCACTGGGACGGCCCCCGACTGAGTAAACAGTCTTCCAGTGTCAGAGCACCCATTCTCTGGGAATTTTTACTGTGGAGCTGAAATTCAATTCTTTACATGAATTAATGACAAGTCTTGCAGTCTTTTCAGACCTTAACTGATAATGGGAGAGGCCTAAGAAGGGACTGTAGAAGTTGGAGGGCTGGGTTTAGCTCAGCCCAGCTTAAGAATGCCTAGTTTAGTAGAGTAGCCTTCTATCCTTCCACTGGATTGGCACAAATCAACTTCCAGGTGCCTCTGAGGCTGAGATTCTAGCTACCCCATCTCCATAACGCCCACCCTTCTTATAACCATCCCTGTGGCTTCATGGACACCCCCCAACTCTAATGCGTGTTCACAGCATTTACCCAACGCTTCAAATTTTACCTGTGTCCTGCACGGTGTTTGTAGAAGCAATGGTGTAGACATCTAGTTTGGGAACTCCATAATAAGAATTGTAAATGTTTATATGGTGCTGTATGTCACACAGACCACTTCTGAGCCCTTGATCTGTGTTAATACAATTCGTTGTAGCTGTAGTCCTTTATGGCTAATGCAGTTTTGATCTTCGTTTGATAGATAAGGAAACAAAGCACAGAGACAATGCTTAGTGAAGGGCTCAAGTTAAAATGGATGGACTCCAGGGAGCCCAGCTGCAGCATCTGGGCTCTTGGCTGCTGGGCTACACTACGTCTAGCTGCGAAGTTAGCTATTGTGGAGGCCCTCCGTGTGGGGTCTACAGCCCTCGACTGGGGATTCTAAGAGATATTCCTTATCGTCTTGTTATAATTGTGCTGTATTATAACTATCACATTCAGTACTTTTGTTTTTGTTGTGTGCTTTCTGAGACAGAGTCTCATGTAACCCACGCTGGCTTCACATTCACCATGCAACAGAGATTGACCTTAAAGTCCTGACCTTCCTGCCTCTACCTCCCAGTGCAGGATCATAGTGGTGCCCTCGTTAATTTATTTTATTTTATTTTTTTATTTTTGTATTTAGAGCATGGTCTTCTAGAACATCCCAACTCTTTAAAGATGAAGACACAGGGTTAGAACGTTAATGCTCAGCCAGGCAGTGGCAGCTCATACCTTTAGTCCCCGTACTTAGAAGGCAGAGGCAGACAGATCTCTATGTTCGAGGCCAGCCTGGTCTGAAGAGCAAGTTCTAGGATGGTCGGGGCTACACAGAGACACTCTGTTTCAACAAAACAAAACAAAACAAAACAAAACAAAGGAATGTTAATGCTCTGGGAGTCACATGGGGAGTAAGTGGCTGTGTCAGGGTAGGAACCCACTTTTGGAGTGACCCTTGTGTCCATGCACCTCCAAGCTTCCTATCCCACATTTCCTTTATCCTGAGCATATCTTCACAAAGGGCTGGGACACTCTGAGTGCTGCCTTTTGCATGGAGTGGCGAAGGCACAGAAGGTGAGACCTTTTTTAGGGAAGAATTACATCATTATAATCATATAGCTGAGCGCTAAGTCTAGGACACTCTTTCTTTTTATTTTCAGTGTGTGTGTGTGTGTGTGTGTGTGTGTGTGTGTGTGTGTATTTCAGTGTGGGCACTGGGAACCAATCTCAGGTCCTCTGGAAGAACTTTGAGCTAATGATCTCTCTGGTTCCTAGAACTGCCTTGCCTTCCATCCTTAAAATAAGAGTTCCTAAAGGATGTATGCTTCACCTGCTGTTCAGAAGTAGCTGGGGGCGGGGAATAAGCCTAACTCCCGCCCCCAAACAGGTTTCTTCATTTCCAACACTGACTACTGACTGGTCTCTCTCTCTCTCTCTCTCTCTCTCTCTCTCTCTCTCTCTCTCTCTCTCTGCATGTGGCTGTTTATATGCACTATGTGAGCTCAAGAACTGGGAAGTACAGGCAGTTTGAAGCAGCCTAATACGGGTGCTGGGATTTGAACTCAGGACCTCTGGAAGAGCAGTAAGTGCACTTAACCACTGAGCCATTTCTCCAGACCCTGTGCTGTTCTACCACACCCTTCTCTGGCCTTTAATTTTAGACCAAGCATGAATATTAGCTTTCAGAATAGAAGTTAAGATCACACTGGTGGCTCTTGGGATGACTGGGATATGTAGATCTTCATACATGCTCGTTTATAGAAATCACGCACACCTGGCCCACATTGCCATGTCCCTCAGAGTCCCTGCAAACGGGAACAGCAAGTGCACGCTGTGGTCACCATGCCTGGGTGTGTTGACGAGGCCAGTCACAGCTTGCTTTGGAAGTAGGTGCAGCATGCTCTCTCTGTTTGGAGCCCTGACTAGAACAGTCTTCTCTAAGGTGTGGGATTGCCTTTCCCATCAGGCCTGACTCACACATTCTCCTGTCCTTGGGTCAGCAGAGTGAGCTATGGGGAATGCCTACCTCAGAGCAGGCTTCCATGCTCAGGTCTGGCCTCCTCCAGCAATGATGCCAGGGATGCTTTCTCAGGTCAAAAGGGAAAGCATTGTTGCTGCCCGGTGGCCAGGCAAACACATGGCTGGCTTTGAAGTCTCAGGGGGGATTTGCTCAGGCTGGAGTTGGGAGGCTGAAGGAGAGGCCTTGCTGTGTTTGTTAACTCCTACTACACATGAAGCCTAGCGTGTTTGATGTCTCCGAAGAGCAGCAGGAGGAGGGAGGCGCACCCTGGGGGTCCCCCTTGTGCGGGGCTCGAAGTCCACCTAGGAGTAGAACATAGAGAAGGTTCAAGTCAAGGACGGTTAGGGACAGGCCTTCACCTGAATGGGATACTTTCCCCTTTCTTCAGGCTGCTCTGTAGGAGTGTGGTTCAGGGTGAAGTGCTGCTTCCCTTGGACTCTGGAGGCATGAAGTGGGGATGAGGATTACGGGAAGACCTGAAAGCAGAGAGGCAGCAGCAGCTTGTCCTGGCAAGGGACAGACAGATGTACCCACTTTGCCTTGAGGTCCCCACTTGCCATCTCCTTTCCTTTTCCACCCTCCACCTCTCTAACTGTAGCGTCATGGTCCCCGTCCCTCTCTGCCATCAGTACTGCAGCCTGAGGGGGAAGTTCACCATTTTCCAGGATCTCGCCTCAGTAGCCCTGCCTCAGAAGAGGTAGGTAATGACCAGAAGCACTTGCCAACTGCGCGTAAGTCAACAATAAGTAGGAGGCAGGCCAGGACAATGCTCCCATGGCTGGCTCTCTGGCTTGTCCAGGATCTCACCAGGTGCCAAAGCGTGTTTACCACCTTTGCTTGTGGGAATGGGGCAAGAGGGAAAGCATTGTAATTAATGAGTTCAATGTCCCATAGGACCATTTAGTCAGAAATATCTCCACCCCACCTCCAGCTCTCCCATCCGTGTATCCTCACCCTACACCTTGCTAGATTCTCCCTCCCACCCCCATTTCCAGGCTGCTCCTACCCGTACACCCCTTTACCCAGATCCTGCAGTTGAGAAAAGCTTGTTTACGATAAGGCCTTGGAATCAGGAGTTATAAATCCTGCCCAGGACAGCTGCCCTATCTCTGTAGTAAGGTCTATAAGGAGGCTCACCTGCTTGTGACCTGTTCCTTGCCCCCCCCCTCCAGCTCCCTGCAGCTCCTCTGCAAACACGGGACAATGGACAAATGGGAGTTACCTGTCTCAACAGGTGTCTTCTGGGCCTTACTTTCCTACAGGGTGATGGGAGGGTCACCATCAGCCCACCCACCACGGGCATTCCTGTGATTGTGATGATCTACCTTTGAGCATGACCTTTGCTCCTCCTGATATCTTTAGCTACAGGAAACCGAGCCCGCCTTGATAGCTTTAGGGGTCTTCATTTTGGCTACTTAATCTGAACGAGCAGACAGCTACCGTACTGTTTGTTTCAGAGGTGCCTCTGTTGTGGCACTTTCACAATGGGCACCAGGTAGTGCCCACTGTGGTGCGTGCTTTCTGTGGCAGCTGTAATCCTACTAAACTACAAGGCCCTTGAAGACAGAAACTCTGGGGTGTGTGTGTGTGTGTGTGTGTGTGTGTGTGTGTGTGTGTGTGTGTGCATGCGTGTGCCCATGTGAGTTGCTGAGGTCTTAAGCATACTAAGCACGTATTGTACCAGTGAAGCTACATCCCCCAGCCTTAGACTATTTCTTCTCCATCATTGAATCCCTCTGCCCAGTGGAATGCCTAAACTATAATCATATAAATATTTGTTATGACCAGATGAACACTGTTGTCTCAGTACCCACAAATAGTTACCCAAAGTGTCCCTGTGTAGTGACTCCACTAAACAGTAGGGGTACATGGGTTAGTGAGATACTGTTTTATCCTTAAGGAAACCCAGTGGCACTTCACTTGCCTGAAGGTCAGAGGAGGAAGCTTCCTGGGGCTGGGGACCCCAAGGAATATGCTTTGGTGGTCAGGAGTCTGGAATCTTAAGAACATTTGTTTCAGAGTGAACTAACTTAGACAAGATACCCTTGAGCCAGACATATCTACTTATTCCCCTCCTTAAAACATCCCAGAGTAGAGCTGATTTCAATACTATCCTCTCAAAAATATGGGTAAAAGCCATTTCTGGGGCTAGGGAAATGACTCAGTGGGAAAACCACTTTCTCCAAAAGCATGAGGACCTGGGTTTGAACTCTTAGCACTCACATAAAGGCTGGGGCATGGCTGTGTGTGCCTGTGTCCTCAGCACTGTGGAGGAGAGACGGGTAGATCCTGGGGAGCTCCTGAGCTAGCAAACCTAGGTAGAGCAACTCAGGTTGAGTGAAGGATGATGTTTCAAGGGAATAAAATAGTGAGAGAGGAAGAGACTCAGCTCTCTCTCTCTCTCTCTCTCTCTCTCTCTCTCTCTCTCTCTCTCTCTCTCACACACACACACACACACACACACACACTGAGAGAAACACAGAGGTACACACAGATAGACAGACAAACACAGTCAGACAGACACACTGACACCCATACACACAGACATACAGACAGGCACAGACAGACACACAGACACTCACACACACCAACACACAGACACATACAGACACACATAGACACACAAATACATGTACAGACATACACACAGAGACAAACACACAGACATATATACACATACAGACACACACAAATATTCCCTCAAACACACAGACACACACAGATAAACATACATATAGACAGAGTCATTTCAAATATCTCTACTTGGGAAGAAATTGTCTAATTTTTTTTTTTTTTTTTTTTTGTCTGGGGACCGAACCCAGGGCCTTTTGGCAAGCCACCTACCACTGGAACCCCTTGTCTAATCTTTTGATCCAGGAACCAAAATAAGTGTTAACCTAATTTACAGAGTGAGTTCCAGACCAGCCAGGCCTGAATAGTCAGACTGTGTCTCCAACAGCAACAACAACAGCAACAACAGCAGCAACAGCAGCAATAGCAGCCGCAACAACAGCAGCAGCAACAACAACAGCAGCAACAATAGCAGCAGCAACAACAACAGCAACAACAACAGCAGCAGCAGCAGCAACAACAACAACAGCAACAACAATAACAACAACAGCAGCAACAGGAGCAGCAACAACAATAAGCCCCCAACACAAACAAAAAACTAAATCAGTGGAATTTCCTTCCCTGGGCCCTGGTTGCCCCTGTCCCTGTCATCTGTACCCATGCTTCCTTGTCTGGGCTTCCTGTCATCTGGAGGCATCAGGAACAAGAAAGGGGAGGTGTCTGTCTGGAGCTCATCCCAAGGCATGCTTACCCAGTGTCTCATTCATGTGGAGAGTTGCTGTGGCCACTGAGACAGGGACTAACACAAAGGTGTACACGACATTACACACGGGAACCTGGGAGGCGAAGGAAAGCAACAGTCAGCTCAGATGATGGAGGGTATTTTTGCTCTACCAATGGCATCAGTGCACTGAGGGGACCTTTCCAGTGTGAGGAGAGGCTAATGGTACATTACATCGTATTTTCTGTGTGGCCCCTTTGAGCCAGGGCTTCTGAGGGAATGCCTACTTCTCAATGGACCCAGAGCACTGCAGAAAGGAAATGCCTTTGAAGCTTTGTAGTTTATCTTTAAGGCAAATTTAAACTTTATGTCTTCTAACATGACATATTAGCTTGCTTTTACTTAACAGCATGGCTAAGGATTACTTTGCTCTGGATCAAATCCACAGTCCAGGAAGAGAAGCAGCTTTTCCTGTGGCTTCTTTTTGTTTGTTTTGTTTTTCCAGACAGGCTTTTTCTGTGTAGCCCTGGCTGTCCTGGAACTTGCTCTGTAGACCAGGCTAGCCTCAAACATAGCAGTCTGCCTACCTCTGCCTCCCTAGTGCTGGGATTGATTTCTGTGGTTTCTTGGAGACCTTGGCTCACTGTCCTGCACCCTCCCTCGAGAGGCTCACCATTAGTGACATTTGGCCAAGTCACAGGTACTGCGTGCAGGAGTGGGACTCTAACAACTTGAAGGGGCTGCACCTTTGCCTCTCAGACCACATGGTGATTTGATGTGTGGTGGGTCATCAAGACTCCTCCGGCTGGAAAGTACAAGATCGTCCCTTTACCTGTGGGTTTATTCTGGTACCTTTAGCAGGGTATAGGAATCACGTGTCCAGGAGGAACTCTGTTCTTCAAATGCCTGGGACAGTGGCTCTTGGCTGTCTGGGTTTGGCGGCCTGTGATCTTAACCCCATTTATGCAGGAAGCTGAGACAGGAGGATCCCTGGAGCTCAAGAGTTCAACACCAGCTTAGCTAACATTAGGAGACCCTCCTCAATCCGTAATGAATGAGTGAACGGATCTTTTCGTGGGGTCCGTCACAAGGAACGAACAGGGCACGTTAATAGCAGGTCTCTGGGACGCTGAGGAGAATGTAAGCAGTTGGAGAATGGATAATTATCTAAGAGTCTTGGGCTGCGGACTGTGCTTAGAGCTACTTTGGTGGCCTTTTTTTTTTCTGTTGTTTTTTGTTTTGTTTTGATTTTTGAGACAGGGTTTCTCTGTGTAGCCTCTGCCTCCTAAGTGCTGGGATAAAAGATGTGTGCCTGGCTCCTTGGTGGCCTTCTTCATGCTTTGCTTTGTCTGACATGGCAGCTTTATATACAGAAGGAAACTAGGAATCCAAGCAGCCTATTTGTTTGAGTCTGTGGAAGTTTGCTTTGAATTCAATAGGTCAGTGCTTTAAAATATTAAATATATGCACGCACATAACCCATTTGTTTATTCATTCATGCATTAATGCATACGCTTATCCACTCAACAGAGAGAACCTACTACGTGGCGGGCATCGTGAGGTCGTAGAGACAGTAAAAATGGCAGGCTGTTAGGCCTGGCCCAGCCATTAAGAACACTTTTTCCTCTCGTAGAGAATCTGGGTTGAATTCCCAGCACCCACATGACGGCTCACAACTATCCCTAATCTCAGTTCCAGGGGATCAGATGCCTTCTTTTGACTTCTGTAGATGCCAGGAGCACACATGGTGCACATACATATCAGCAGACAAAACGCTCGCACACATAAAGTAAAAATAAATAAATCTAAACAACAACAACAACGAACCAAACCAAACAAACCAAAACCCAACCCATAAAGTCTGTGTTTCCTTATAATTTGCAAAGGAGAGGCAGAATGAAATGGGCAGTCTCCAGGGAAACAGACGACATTTCAGTTGAGAATCATCTCAAGTTCTTCTCCAGGCAGCTGCTCCTGCTTCTGGGTATTCTTCTCAATAGCTTGGATGCACAGATACTAGGTCCCAGACTACGTCAGGGATCACGATAAGTTGTCCATGATTAACCATACAATGATAAAATTCTTAAAGCAAAATCCCCCCCACCCCAAGGTCCCCTGCCGCCTCTGCTGTCCCAGAGACCCTTAGTGAGCCTGTGTCCTTACGAATGAGATTTGTCTTCGCATTTCTTTCTTGTGTCAGAGCTGGGAATCGACACAGAACCTTCCACAGCACATACACAGAGCACAAGGCCCAAGAGAACGGAGGGACACGGCTGTAGCTCAGAGCCCAGATAGGACCGAGAGGGGAGCTGCCAATAGGGTGAGGGGGAAAGGTTGAGGGTGTGATCCTTGATTCTACAGAAGGATGCTGGGCTGCCAGCTGCCAAGGACCTGCCAGACAGACCCCTGTGGCTCAGGAGACTCCAGCCATGGCCTCCTATCTCTCCTCCCCATAGCGAATGCAGATTAAACATCTTCAGGTGCTGAAACCTCTGGACTCTGGAACTCAGCTATGGGCTCTCAAGGCTGCTGGGACAATGGAAACAGGGGCTTTGGAACATTTCCAAACAATTCCCCCCCCCCCACCCCCCGCCCCCCCCACAGCACCCCCCCCCCCCGCAGCCACCAAGCTGACCAATGGGCTCTTGTATCTACCTGACAAAGGCTCGCCGACTCTGGCACACCTTACTTTCATCTGAGCCCTCACAGCACTAAAGGAAAATGCAACAGAATTTGAACCGAGTTTGGTCGTCTGGCTACTTATGTGGAAGGTCACCTTCCTATGACATTAAGGCCTCCAGGAGGGCCACCACAGCCTGTGCGGTCTGCTAATTCTACTGCAAGCAAGGAATGTGTTTATTCTTCCAAGGGGCAAAGATTCCCCCACTCAAAATGACGCTGCCACATTGTGCAACCAGGAACACTGGCTGTTGCGGATGTAAACAAGTGACCAGGGCAGACTCACCCAGGGTCAGCCACTACTTTTCCCAGAGGTGTTTCTTATGAATGGCTGTGCCCAGTGAAGCAATTTCCTGCCTTGTAAACTTCTGCCCACCAAACCACATCTCCTATCTATCATGGCCTGGCTCAGGGTCATAAAACAATTTCCCTCAAACCAATCAGGGCCCGATCGAGAGTCCTTGAGTAGCAGGAAAATTACCTCTCCACCTGCACATGTAATGACACTCTGCAAGCGAGTGGCTTTGCAGTTTCTGAGTGTAAAGTCATGCGCCTTACCCCATGCCCTGCCTCTCCGCTCATTTGAGATGTGAGGCCCCTGGATTCGATTCTCAGCCCTTTCGTTGTTCACTCCACCGAGGCGCTGGCTGGCTTGTGACCCCATTACCTTGACCTGAGGATCCCGCAGCTGGGAGAACACAATTCACTGTGTTAGATCATGATTTACAAGAGAAGTTCATGTAGGGGTAGTGGGGCCAGTGGGGGTGGGTGTCAATGTAGACCTAAGAAAACAGGTCAAAACAATTCAGGAGCCCTTTGGTTTGGACATGCACTTTGTAGACTGTGATTCCTCAAGCTAGAATGTCTCCTCTGTCGCCTGTTTTCCTGATGGGCTGCCACTCGTTTTGTATGGCACAGTCTGTAGTCTACCAAGGAACCTTTTGTACTTCTACCCAGGCAGGGCTTCCTCTAGGATGCTGCTACTGTACTTCCAGAGGTCTACACTTTTCCTCATTCTGTTCTCCTGCTAGGCTAGGACCTCTTTCAGATCATCCTGGAATCCTCTGCCTGATTCAAAGTCAGTAGGCACAAAAGGGTCACCGAATGAGCGCCTACTGTATGTCTCCTCTCTACACCTACATAATTTGCATATTGAATAAGTATGAAGAATATGCTGTAGTCGAAGGAATTAAGACCTGGGTTAGGCTTGTAAAGCAAGGTATAACAGGTTTTCTGTCTCTAAGAAGCCTGAGATCTAGAGGGTGGAGAAATGGCTCAGTAGTTAAGAGTACTTGTTGCTCTTCCAGAGGACCTGGGTTTGGTTCCCAGCACCCGCATGGTGACTCACTTTCTAATGCACATTTAAACATGTAGGCATAGGACTCATTTAGAGATTAAATAAATATTTTCAGACAACACTTTTTAAGAAAGCCTGAGAGCCAATCATGTTTCTGCAAATGGTAGCAGTATGAGATGGGACTCAAAGATTGGACCTGAGAGTAGGCGGAGGGTTTTTTCCTCTTTCTTCTCTCCCTCTTCCTCCCTGTCCTCTTACCCTCCTCTGAGTTGCCTGAACCTCAGGCTTAGAAGTTGATGTAGATTTGAGAGAGGCCATTTTTCTTGTTAGTTCTCCTTATGCTCTGAACTTTCACTTTTGGACTGTTCTAAATAAATCACAGTTGCCACAGTACTACGGTAGCCATCAAGCACCCCCTAGAACCACCATTTTCCTCTCTCCTGTCTCCTATCTACATCTACAGAGGGAATAGCCGTGACAAGCTCCTTTCTCTGAGTCCTGGAAGCCTCCAGAGAATGGAGGTGTTGGCAGTGGTGACACGAATATTTGCATCAAACTCCACGGCATACTTACATGTACACATTATTACCGAGTGCCTGTTACATTCCAGGTGCTAGCTGCTGGGGACAAGAGTGAAGAACACACCATGTCTTTGCCTCACTGAGCTTCCATTCTAGCAGGGAGCGACACCCAAGGTGGGAGGGATAGGGCCTAGCTATCATAACGCCTCCCTTGGTCATCCAAGTGCAACGAGATGCAAAGAGCTTGCATTACAGGACACTTTGCTGTGAGCTGGCTGGCTCTATGCACCTGTATCTCCACCAACTCGGTTTTTAGACGTTCAGCTGCCTTCCAATGACCCCTTGGCTAATACGTGTAGAGCCAAGATCGAGTAATCACCTCAGCCTGGGGTTATTTATTTGTATCTTTGAAAGTGTTAGAGATCAGGCCCAGGGTCGGGTGCATGTTAGGCCAGCACCAACCACTATGCTACCCAAGATCAAGACTCAGCTTTCTGCAGCAGCAGTAAATGTTTACTAGATGAACAAATGAGGGATGAATGGTTAACCCTAACTCCCTCCCATGGCAGCCTGCTGTTCTGTCTCCGTGATACAAGCACGAGCAACATCCTTGAGTTTTTCATTTGCTTACTGATTTGAGCCATTCTTAAGTATTTGGGGCTCCTGACAGATCTCATAAAGATTAAGAAACAAGCACTTTTTTTTCTCTCCTTATCAACCGCATTTCCTGAGCCAAAAGAAAAAGAAAAAGAAAAAGAAAAAGAAAAAGAAAAAGAAAAAGAAAAAGAAAAAGAAAAAAAAACCCAGATAAATCGTAATGGGAAGCACTGTACAAAAGGAATGAAATGAGCTTCTTAGTTCTCCTACGTCTGAGCTTGGAATTAAAGTCCCCGCATGGGTCTAAATGGTGACCCTAGGAAGCGGTGACTTGTGCATCCTAGTACCCTTGAATGTTAAGAAGAAAAAGGGTCCTCGCAAATGTGGTCATGAAGCTTATCTCAGGTAGTGCTTGTGGACCCTAAGTATACTCAAATATACCTTTAAAATGTGGAAGGATGGACCTGGAGAAGTGGCTCAGTGGTTAAGAGCAATTGTTACTCTTGCTAGAGAACCTGGGTTTGGTTCCCAGCACCCACACAGTGGTTCATAGCCATCTGTAACTCCGGTTCTAGGGGCTCCAAGTCCTTCTGACCTCCCAAAGCGCAAAGCTGCGGCATGTGTCATGCAGACAAACATTAATGCAGGCAACACACCCACACATAATGAAATAAATTCATCTAAAAAAGGGGAGAGAGAGAGAGAGAGAGAGAGAGAGAGAGAGAGAGAGAGAGAGAGAGAGAGGGGGAGGAAGAAGGAGGAGGAGGAAGAGAGGAGGAAGAAGGAGAAGGAGGGGGAAAGAAAGGAAGGAAGGAAGGAAGGAAGGAAAGCATGGAAGGAAGGAAGGAAGGAAGGAAGGAAGGAAGGAAGGAAGGAAAGGAACATGAAGGGAGAGAGGTTACAGGGGTAGAGATTGGAATTGTGTGACTACAAGCCAAGGAATGAGAACAGCCACTAGCCTGAAAGGGCACTGAAGGGCACAGAGCTACAGGGCTGCTGGAGGGGAGGCATGCAGCCCTCCTCCTCACGGTTAGCTTGCCGAGGGCTGGTGCACAGCGGTGTGTGCTTATAATCCTAGCTGCTCAGGAGGCGAGGGCAGTAAGATCACCAATTCGGGCCATCTTAGGCGACACAGTGAAAAGTCCATCTCAACAAAAGACAATATCAAAACCTCCAAACTACAGATCTGGGAATATAATTCAGTGCCAAGTGCACAGGGCCCTAGGTTGGGGTCCCAGCAGAATACCTCTTCCACCTAAAATCACCCCCCACTCCCAAATGTGATAGCAAAACTCTTTTGTTTCAAGCCATTGCTTCATCTTTTGCTTGAAGCCACCATTCCAACCCCTTTGAGGAGAAAGAGGAAGGGATATGTCTTCTTCAGCTGCCCCTTCAGGTGATCGTTAGTTATGATTTAAATTCTTTATTAATGCATGGGTGTGCGTTATGGTCAAAGGGAAACTTTCAGGAGTTGGCGCTCTCCTTCCACCATGTGGGTTCCAGGGAATTGAACTCAGGTCATCGCTCTTGGCAGCAAGCCCTCTTTTTTTTTTTTTTTTTTTTTTTTCCGAGCTGGGGACCAACCAGGGCCTTGCGCTTGCTAGGCAAGCGCTCTACACCACTGAGCTAAATCCCCAACCCCAGCAAGCCCTCTCTTACTGCCTGAGCCATCTCACCAGCCATGCACACGACTCTGAAACACACTCAGATCTCTCCCTGGTGGGATGGCCAACGAAGCCCCTGTTGGAACACAAAGGTAAAGGGAGTCCCATTCGGAAATGGGTCCCTGCCCTCCCCTCTCCTTCCTTTTCTGTCACAGTCTCCTTTCTCCTCTGCAGTCGCACTAACACCTGGCGTGTTCACCTACTTCGTATATCTTTCTTATGTTGATTATCCAGTTATGGTTGCCTCCCATCCCAGTCCAGTGGAAACTCCAGGGAGAAGTGGCCTTTGAGTATGTTTGAGTGGACCCATGTGCAAGTGACAGAGGTTGGCACTAACTTTTCCCCACTTTTTTTTTTTTTTTTTTTTTTTTGTAGCCCTGGCTGTCCTGGAATTCACTATGCAGACCAGGCTGGCCTTAAGCTCAGAGATCCACCGATCTCTGCCTCCCACATGTTTGGATTAAGGATGTGCACCACCACTCTGAGTTCTACTAGTTTTTTTTAAAAAAGATTTATTTATTTATGTTTTATGTATGTATTTTCCCTGTAGGTGTCTGTGATTGTGGCATGCCAGCAAGACCCGAAAGAGTGTTGGATCCCCTGGCACTGGATCTCTAGATGGTTGTGGGCTACTGTGTGGGCACTCTGCATTGAGCTTGGGTCCTCTGGAAGAATAGCCAGTGCTCCTTTTTCCCATTAATTAATTAATTTATATATATATATAATCATAATATCATAATATCAGCCCCCCTCTTCTTTCAGTGCTCCCTCCACCCCTTCCCAACTTCTCTGAGAAGGGAGAGCCACCCAGTATCACCCCACCCTGGCACATCAAGTCACTGCAGGACTAGGCACAGCCTCTCCCACTGAGGCCAGACAAAGTAACCCAGTTGGGAGAATGGGATCCACAAGCAAGTAATTCCGATTGCTCCAGTTGTTGGGGAACCTATATGAAGACCAAGCTGCACATCTGCTACATGTGTTGGGGGGGCCTAGGCTCAGCCCATGTTGGCCCTTTGGTTGGTGGTTCAGTCTGCGGGAGCCCCCAAGGGTTCAGGTTAGTTGACTCCGTTGGTCTTTCTGTGGAATCCCTATCCTCTTTGGGCCCAGCCAGTCCTCCTAACTGCCGAGCCATCTTTTTAGCTCCCGTTTTAATGTTTGAGAAAGTCATTCACTGAGCCTGGAGCTAATTGATTGGCTAGACCAAGCAAAGCTCCAGGGATCCTCCTATCTCTGTCTCCCTATTGCCTGGCTTTTTTACATGAGTGCTAGAAATTCAGTTTCAGGGTCTCATACTTGTGTGGCAAGCACTTTAGCAACTGACCTATCTCCCCTGCCCAGAAAATATTTTTTGAATAAATGGAAAGGGAAGATTATTTTGGACTCTATGTTTTCAAAAGCAAAGCTATATGTAGAACGCCCCAGCCTGGCCCAAGAATAACACCCTTTTCCCTTAGGTGGAATTGATTTTGCTCTTAAAGAAAAACAAACCAAAAACTTGGTAGTGTGCACCTTTCATCCCGGTACTCAAGAGGCGGGGGCGGGGTGGAAGCAGAGGAGGCAGGCAGGTCATTGAGTTCGAGGCCAGCCTGGTTTACAGAGCAAGTCCCAGGACAGCCAGGGCTACACAGAGAAACTCTGCCTCAACGAACAAAAACAAAAACTGCAAATAAACAACCCCCCACCCAAACCCTTTGTATATCCTTTTCATAATGAGTTCGGAGTAGCTTGTATTGTTTTATGATCGATGTTAAGACAATAGGACACAGGAAAGAAATCTACTTTTGGGAATGTAACAGTATATATAGTGAAAGAAAATAAGATACAAATGAAACATCTTCAACGTTCTTCTGTGGGGCGTTGGCATAAATATACATCTGTAGGCCTCAGGGGACTGGTTTTGGTGACCCTGCCTTTGATGTAGCTCCTTCTGTGTTTGCTCTGCCTGCCCTCCCTTAGAAAGTGTTTCTTCTCTCTACACCCAGGAAAGAGTTCATCCAGGTGTGTGTGAAGTCCTGCACACGCCAAAGGTTTCAGTAATAAATGGTCATGCTGGAAGTCTCAGCAGACAATTCAGTATTTGCACAGTGGAATGACCCCTGCACCCAGGAGGCAGAGGAGGGGAAGAGAGAGGTAGAGACAGAAAGGGGGAGGAGGAGACTTACAGGCAGTGGGTTCAGCTGATGACTATGTTATCAACACGCGGCCTGTGTGATGGGTTGAGGAAGCGAGGTGCTCCCTGCTCCCTGCGCAGTCTGCTACTGACAATTGCTCCCTTTTTCCACGGTGGCTTTTGAGGCCTCTAATCCCTGCTTCAAAGGGAGCTATCAGCCCAGCTTTACCTCCAGCACAGCTGTCTCCTGTCTCCTCCTGACTTTGCCTTTCCTGGCTCCCTGAGTCTTCCTAGGACCCCTGTCCCCTACCCCCACCATCCTTAAGGGACAAGTTCCAGTCTTCCAGAGCTCTCTGTAGCCTCCCGAGTGTACCATTTTATCTCCTTTTCCTGCAGAAGACCAAACCTCTCCAGTCAAGCCTTCTCTCCTTGGGTTTGCTCTGCCTAAGCCTCAGTTTACCACGTCATTTGCCTTATACCACAGAGACAAAAGCATTTGACCAAACGCCCAGCACCACACAGGGGATGAGAAAAGTCTTGATTGGCATTTGGAAGCATCAGCCCGGTCCAGGAAACTCTACAATGCAAGAACGCACATCAATACAGTGTGTACAGGTTTCCGAGCTCTCAGCCATTGACATTAGCCCTGTCATTCCTCAAAGGACCTTAAGAGTCAGGCATGATTATTACCGTGGGGGAGGAGGGGTTTACATAAGACAGTGGAGCTGATCCCAATCAAGGTATCTGGACTCCAAGAAGCCTACCAAAGGCCTGCCCCCAACTGTGAGTGAAGGACTCAAGACTCTCAGCTGCATTGTGCTCTTATCCACTCGAATTCCTCAGCAAACAGGACAAACTACCTATCTGTACCTTCGGAGGGGAGACGCCACAACCACCGGACTCAGAACGGTTTAGCACGATCTGAGGCAGATCATTAAGGATCTCATTTCATTTCATGGATGTTACAATAAAGAGCATCTAACCCAGGACTCTCTCCGGAACATGAGCGGGTCCTGAGAGAGAAGTTTGTGCTCTGTGGTTTAAGGCTGAAATGGATGAGGGTTCTTAGTTGCAAACAAACCTTCAGAACGGGCAGTTTACATCTGGACTCCCACACAGTGGATCCCTTTCTTCGTCTTTCCGCTGGTGAAGGGATGTTAGGAAGGACCTGCCAGTTGCCTGGGTCTCTCTCTGTTCTATATATCTTGGGTCATATAGGTTTGCTTAAGAAAAGTTCCTTAAGACTGTGCCTAATCCACTCTCCCTCCCTCTCCTCTGCTTGTGTTCAGATGACCTCTTGGATCAATAGGACCTCTAGGTTCTCAAGGCTATTGCAACAATACTGAACGATTTAAACCAGCAGCCCTCAACCTGTAGGGTGTGAACCCTTGGGTGGGGTGTCAAACAACTCTTTCATAGGGATGCCTAAGACTATCAGAAAACACAGATATTTACATTACAACTCACGACAGTAGCAACATTACAGCTATGAAGTAGCAACAAAACTAATTCTATGGTTGGAGGTTACCACAACAGGAGGAACTGCAGTTAAAGGTTGTAGCATTAGGGAGGTTGAAAACCACTAATCTAAACTCTGCCAAACGCTGCTTGCTGTTCTCCAAAGGGTGTGACCCAGTTACTGGGCTCCAGCCGAGGCATAGGCTCGATGCCGTTCCTCCTTGGCTCTTTCTGGAACTGGACATGCCCTTTTCATTCTTTTAATGGAGATTTTATTTTTGTTAGCTTTCCTGCTTAGCTGTGTGCACAGCATCTCACCCGCTGAGGTGACAAGAGGGTGTTTGGTCTCATGGACTTGTATTTCCAGGTGGTTGTGAGCAGACTGATATGGGTGCTAGGAAATAAAGCCAGGTCCTCTGCATGAGACAGTTGAGCCAGCTCTCAAGACCTTGCACACCTTTAGGTCTTCTCAAATAGTCTGAAGGCATCTTTGCTGTCTATGTGTGTGTGTGATGCTTGCCCTCCTCCTGGATTCACCTCAACCTAACTATGAACTTCCTCTTGACTACTTTGGCCTCAAATTACACTGTCTGAGAAACCCAAGAACCAGCAGGGACCAGTATTTTATATCTGCTCCTGCTTTGGGTACACAGGTCCTCAGCTCTCTGAGAATGGCCATCTTCTGTTCTATTGGGATATATGGAAACCCTGCCCACCCAGAGACTGGTCCCCATAGTTTTCTTGGCTTTACAATCTCTGGAAATAGTGTGTTGGAGCATTGAAAAGCACTTAGGGAAAAGGAGGCAGCATTGAGCCCAAGGCGAGGTCCTTCCTCCCAAGTTAGCACTGGATTCCTTAGCATCCTCAATAGAGAGAGGACCAAACAACCATAAGAGCCCCTTCTCTAGGCCCAGATAGTTCCATGGGAGGGCAAGAAGGTAGGAAAAAAACCTAGAATTAATGCTTAAAATGAGATTTCAGAAGTACCTCACTGCATTTCTCTCCCTTTTACTTTTTGTCTCTGTGACCATAAGTGACCCAGAATTGGGGCCATGACCTTGACCTTGTCCTTGACCTTGTGATGTCTGATGATGCAGTCAACTGTTTTCCACACTGAAGTGGGAGAAAGCTAACATGAGTGCTCCAAGAAGACATGAGAGTAGGCCACTCCAGAGGATAACATTTTATCCAGTGGACTCACTGGAAAATCTCAATGAGACCAGGCCTGGGGATTCTTGGCAAAGCCATAGCAGAAGAGATATGAGACTCTAAGCAGTGACAAAATAAATTGCTTTAATGGGAAGCTTCCTGAGATGGCCATCAGCCAGTCAGTGTCCCCGCCTAGGCCCACAGGAAGCTAGGGCGTCTTGCTTCCACTATGTCCCACCCCTCTAGGGATCCAGAGATGTGTCTTAACATGGGGGTGGTGGGTGTTAGCTAGCAGTCTGTCCAAAGTATGTCAGAGGCCTGTGGCATACTTTGCCTGTGGCCAGAGGGGTGCTGGTGAAGAGATTCATTTCCCACTTTGGGTGGTTTTCGGTGGAGAAGGGGGAGGGAGCAAGTCACTCTTGGAATTTCAACTCTGACCTTTACAAAGAAAAGTGATAGACACTTTAGTATTATATACAGGGCAGGGGTAGATACGTGGAAGGAAAATTGCACTTAATTACAGTAGTTGATAGTTTACACCATTGGACAAATTTACTTCTTTAGAAGAAATCTTGAGATCATCTGGGATGGGAGAGGGGGGTCTGTCAGTTATTTACAGTGTCCGGCTCAGTTCAGTAGCACACACCCTCCTCAGTCCTCATCTTATTTCAGTAACAGATTCAAGTTTTTGCATCAGTTTGTTCAATGACGGATTGCAGCGGAAACTCCATGGGCTTCTCGATTCCTGTTGCACCATTTTGCACCGGCCACCTCTGGGAGAAACAAGGGCACTTGGCATCTTGGGAGAGGCATTACGACAATACTGCAAAGAAGAGAAGCTGGGCTTCAGGCTGCACCTCCTGAGAGTGGCTTGGGCTTGTCGGAGGTCCCCGGCAGGATGTCAGGTAAGCAGGGATCTCTCCTGGCTTCCCAGGTGCCTGTCAGGTCGCTGGACTTCTCTATGACAGATGCCCAGAGACTGATGGTGTGGAAAATGGGGTCCTCGTTGCTGTGCACAAAGTGAGTGGTTATGTGGGTATCACCAGGCTTGCAGTGGACACTGTGGGGGAAGAGAGAGGGGAGAAAGAGCTTAGCTGAATGCACACAGACCATTAGTTGAGCTTCTCCAAGGGAGCTGACACCCAACTGGGCCAATAAAGTTCTGGAGGTGGAGGGCTGGAATGGAGTGGGCACTCGACTGCATCGTGGATTCTTCTGGAGCTTTCTTTTTAGGAAAGCTTCCCTGGGTACTTTTCAGAAAACCGGCGTGTTGCTGGGGAGCCTGAATTAGTTCTGATTTACTGAGTCTAACCCTGAAGTGGGGTTTTATGAGAATGGCATTTATACAGTGCTCAGGGTCATTACAAAGCATCAGGGTGGGAACTACAGGCCTCTTGTGGAGTAGGTCTCCCCCTTTCCAAACTTGGATGGAATGACCAGGAACAAGGATCCCACTAGAACATAGATCCATCCCTGGTCTGGGTTAGACCTAGGAGTTTGTATTTGTAGTGTAAAATTATTTACATTTATGCACACACACACACACACACACACACACACACACACACGCACACGCGCACACGGGCACAGTGGAGGTCAGATGGTAGCTTGTAGGAATCAGTTCTCTCCTCCCACCATGTGAGTTCCATTATCAAACTCCTGTTATTGGGTTTGGCCTCAAGCTCCTCTATCGGGTGAGCGGCCTCACCTGCCCCAGGACTGTGCATCTCTAAGAACTCCTCAGGCTCTGCTCACACCGCTGATCTACCAGGAGCAGCAAGGCCACAAAGTGAGTGAGGGAATGCCCCTTTACTCAAAGTTTCCATCAGGGAGAGGGCTTTGGAAATCATAAGGAATTTTCTCAAGGGTTGTTATCATTGGGCAAAGAAACGAAGAAAAGAAATCAAAGATTAAAGGTGTTTGATGCCATACATCTGGGTGGACCAGGGAAGGAGACCTCAGAGTATCTGGAGCCACCCTCTGGGAGGAGCCACAGGACCCATGTAGGACAGTCTCCCTCCCCTTCCAGAGCCCCAGGCTTCAAGTGACTGTTTCAGAAAATCATGGCTCCGCTTTCAATCTCTAGAGTCACCCCCCTAACCCTCCCACCCACCCCACATGTCTTTTCCCTCATCCTTTTTCTTTTGTCAGTGCTGAAGGTTTTCCTTTCAGCCTAGTAGCTTGTTCTCTCAAGGCTCTCCCCTCAAACACACATGTTCACACGTATACTCACATGTCCACATGTATGCTCATACAAACACAGGCCTATTCTTCCATTATTTTCTTACGATTAGGGCTCTCAACTATGATCCCATGAAATAATTGTAGGTCCACTTGACAGATTAAGAAAGCAGGATTCAGAGTGAGCTGGGATGGGTCAGTGGTTTGGAACTGGGAAAACTGTGAAGCCAGAGGCTCCAGTTAGCTTTGGGTAACCTCCTGCCTGTGTCAGAGACCAAGAGCTCGTCCTCCTACTTAGCTTCATTCTCAGCCGAATTATTCTTTGCCCTTCAGTTCTTTCCTCCACAGAAAGGAAGGCTGCAGTGGGCTTGGTTGCATTAGTACAGGTTACTTTGCCTCAAAGATATTCGTGTGGCCATTCTCAGTAGTGTCCAGCTTGTGGCCCCTTCCTCTATCTTGATGCTGTTAGGACTCCTAAGACTGGCCCCAAGCTGTGCATTTGTGTGAGGAGCTGTGTTTCTGGTCCTCCTACATTCTTGAGATGTTGGTCAGGGCCCTGGGATACCCTTTGCCCCTCTTCCTGCCTCTGCCCACCCCCACTCTCCAGTCTCTTAACGCCCCACTATCAGCCCCTCCTCCCTCTTTTTCCTTCCAATTTTCAGATTTCAGGTGGAAGAGAGAGAAAATGGCTTGTGACCTCTCAGCTTTCAATAGGAGAGCAAACACAAAGGGCCGATAAGGAGACGCCAGTGAGATTCTATGACCTGTCATTAGGGATGGGCTTCCCAGCTATCAGATGTTTGCTCACATAATAAAATGGTGGCAGAGCCCTAAATGTGGTCAAGGGACCTAGAGTTATTTGCTCCTTTCAGAGTCTAAACATAAACATCTGATAAGGTATACACTGGGGTGCCAGTACTCCCAGCTTCATGGGGTTCAGCCCAGAAGGTCACCGGGTGACCCTCTGTCTGTAAGGTGTGGTAACTGTGACCTTCATCCCCAGAGGACATGTTACATAATGGTGCACACTGAAGTTCCATTGTGTGCAGACACCAGGTTTAGGGCTTTGTATGCACAACCCCTATTTATCACCGTTTCTTTTTACATGTATTTATTGCAAGTGTGCGGGCATTCACACGCCACAGCTGCTCAGAGGACACCTTGCAGAAGAAGTTAGTTGTCTCTTTCCATCATGTGGGTGCTGGGGATCCAACTCAGGCCACTGGTCTCTACCTACCGAGCCATCTTGCTGGCCTCCGTCTACCCTTTGAGGTAAGTGGCTGTTATTAATTTAACCCATAGCTGGGTGCTTGCTAGGTGTCCAGGGCATGCAATGGTGAATACAACCTGCCTATGACTTTACACAGTATACATTCTAGAGAGTTTGGACAACACGCCACTAAACATCGCGTGCACATATCATATGCAATCAGCTCTTAGGTAGAGGTAAATTCTCTCGGAGAGCAAGCATGGTAAGTTAGGCTGACTTGAGGGATCGTTTAGGGAGGTAGTGACATTTGAATTGAGTTCCTGGCAGAAGAGACCCAATGCACAGTCACTTGCTGGCTGTTGCGAGTCCCTGGTTCCACTTAAGCCCAGGGAGCGAAGGAGGATGGAGTTAGCAGCCCGATCACCCAGAGCCTTATAAGTCTCCTTCATTTGAATGCAATGGAAACTATCAGGGAATGTTGACAGGGGAAGGATGTGCTTAGTTTCTCTCTTGGGGTCTCTCTGGCTGCTGCAATCAGACCACAATGTTGCACGTAAGAGCGGAAGGGGGAGGGGTTGGGATTTAGCTCAGTGGTAGAGCGCTTGCCTAGGAAGCGCAAGGCCCTGGGTTCGGTCCCCAGCTCCAGGAAAAAAAAGAACCAAAAAAAAAAAAAAAAAAAAAAAAAAAAAAAAAGCGGAAGGGGGAGTCAGGGGTCACTTAAAGAGATCAAGTAGAAACAAGAGAAGCCTGGGCTTGAGCTATGACGGTGCCTGGGGTGTGGTGAACAATGTCAGATTTTGGATGAATTCTAAAGGTCTCCTAGCAGAACTTAACTGATGGACAGGATGTGGGGTAATGAAGAAGAGAATTAAAGTCTCTTGAGAGAAAGGAGGGCAAGGGGGTTTAGAAGTAGAATTATAAAACAAGGAAGTGATCTGGGTAAGGAGAAACCCGGGCAAATGAAGAGTTTCTGCTTTAGGTGGGCTCAGTTGGAAAGGTGTGCTGTGTGTATCAGGCATACATGTGTCTCACTAAAGATAACACTGTCACTGCCCTCTGTGGGCAGGACCACCTTGGGGAAGGGATCACATGTGTCATAAGCCCATGCACTTGGCCCAGAGTCACAGGATTGGTGTGTGACTGAATGTGAAGAGGCCAAGGAAGGATCCTTGGGCCCCTCAGTGCTCCGATGTGGAAGAGATAAATTGCCAGCTAAGGGTAGGAGGAGTGTTGAATACTATAGAATGAGGTGATGCCTTAAAATCCAAGAGGCGAGGGAGAGAGGGGTTGACTGCAGCATGGTATCAGAAAGCAGCCACTGAATCTATAGCATGGAGGTGGTGGTAGTGAGGACACAGTGGAGGGTGAGGCTAGAAGCCAGCCTGCACTGGTCTCGAGACTGAACTGGGAGTAAGGAAAGAGAGAAGATTGGTGGGTGAAATAGCTCACTTCTATTGGTAATTTGTTAGGCGAATTGTAGCTCTACTGTGTGAAAGTAATAATTACAGTTATAATTTTAGAGAGGAAGGAACTACAATCTATACAGACTATAAGCAAAATCCATAGGGACCTGTAATGGCAAAGCTTACACACTTAGCTATGGTGTATAATCATTGCCTTGGGGCTGGAGAGATAGCTCAGTGGTTAGGAGCACTTGCTGCTCTTGCCGGGGACTGGAGTTCAGTTCCTAGCATTTATCGAACACTCACAACCATCTATAACTCCAGTCCCAGAGAATTCAACATCAATTCTGGCCACCTTGGGCACCACATGTACACAATTCACAGAGGTACACACAGTCAGAGCTACAGGAGGAAATAGATGGTATTAGTCATTTATAAACCTCTTTCTCAGACCCAGGAGACACTCGGGGTTACTAGCAGCAGAAACCAGATGTGACCTAGCTTCCATGGACTAGATGTTCCCCTGGATCAAACATAGAGAGGCATGTTCTACCGGGATCTTCTTGCAGTCGGTCCTTGCAATGATCTCATGAAAGAGATTTCAATGTATACAGAAGGAAACTGGGGCTTGACATATTTCCCTGAGTGCTTATGGGTAGAAGGTAGTAGAATTCTGAGTCTGGGACTGGCCAGCTCCCAGCTCCTAACCATCAGACCGTGCTTCCTTCCCTAACCCCAGCAATGAAGGAAGTTTGACAAGGAGGGGCTGCTGCAGGGGGTTTATGATGAAACAACTCACTTTCTCTTGTTAGCACCTCTCGGGGCTTCTCTTGACCTCTCTATAAACTAGGAAGGGAAACAGTGGGTAGAGTGTGTTATGTGAACAGGAGTCAGCTTACAGCTTACACTCTGGTTCTTACGGCAGTCATTGCTTGGTGCAATCTTATTCCGAGATCTGCAGGGTGTCACTGTGCAGGAGCTCAGGCACAAACCCTCTCAGAATGTGACTCGAGACACCCAGGTGTTGAAGAAGAAGAGGCAAATTCTCCGGAAAGGACAGGTGGAAGGAGACTCTTGGCAGCCTAGGAATCCTGAAACTTGATTCTGTTAAGACCCTGAGGCAGGACTGTAGTGGCAACAGTAAGTCCTGGGATGAGTGACAAAGCTATGAGTTCACATCTAGATCTAGCCGTGTACTTGCACAACCCCGCATCATCGTTGCGGTGCTTAAGCATGCATAGTTATTGGAAGCCAAGTATGGCGACACACGCCTGCAAATCCCAGACCCTGGGAGGCAGAGACAGGAGGATCAATGCAAAATTGATGCCAGCCTTGTTTGTACAGTGAGTTCCAAGCCAGCCAGGGATCGTCCCTCTAGGATCTAAGTTTCCAATCAGTTTCCTTTCTGCACATAAGCACACTCTCTCCCACCTTCCAGGAAAGCAGCGACTGGTTCAGAGGCTACCCGAAGGACCCCAAACTGTTACCTCAAAAAGTAAGTTACAATAAAATTAAGAAGAAAGGAAAAGATATTGGGAAGTGAATGCTGTCAGCGAATCTGAGGCAGAAAGATTACGGTCTGGTAGAAGTCTGCTGTGGGGTTTATCACTGTGTGAAACTGCTCATCTCCCTCTTCACCTTAGAGCCTTAGTTTTATGCACAAATCTACTTAGCAGGAGGAGGAAGAGAGTTAGCCAGATAATATATGGTAGGACAGCAGATCGAATGCTTGTTGGAAAATTGGAGGTACTAAAAAAAAAAAAAAAACCCCAAAACAAACAGCATTTCTGAATCCATCCATCCTTCTGCCCAACCACCCACTCACTCACTCACTGAACATTCACAGTGTCCAAGCATTTGGCAAAACACAAAAGGCTTTGATACTGTGGGTGCTTCCTGATCCACTCGCTTTTTGGGGGTAAGGTGGGAAGGTGAGTATCTGTCTGGTAGCAGCAAGGGAAACAGTGATCTAGAGCATACACACAAAATGTTGGGCCTTCAGGAGCAATGGCCCTAATCTTGGGACATTTTGCTGCCAGGGCCTCCTATGACCACATGTAGACCAAGCACTGAGGTGGGTAATAAAGAAGGCAGAAGGGGAGAGAATGGGCTCATAGAGGAGCGCAGAGAAGAAGGAATATAAAGGGAGCTTCTCCCTGCACCTGACTAGGCACTGGTGAGACAGGGTGGGGCTTTCCTCATTTATAAAGGAAGCAACAGTTCCAGTGAGGAGAAACTGCCCAAGGTTGCACAGCAGGGGCTGGTGGAGTCAGAATTAACGCAGCAGCAGAATAGCACCATCCAGAGTGTGTCCCCAGGGTGTGTCCCTGTGACCCGAGCTGGTTTCACACACATCAGCACATGGGCTGTCCCGAGAAGCCCTTTCCAGAAGGCTCTGCTTAGCCTAGAAGTTCCCCTAACATACATGAGCAAGGACCCGTTCTCTCCCACATTTCTCATGGGCCCCAACACCTAGGCATGGTTTTGAAATACCTCGTGGGAAGCAATGCTTTAAAATGAAGAAAGAACGAAAGCTGCTCACATCCTGATGCCTCAGGGAACAGAGAGTTCGTAGATTGTTTTCACTTCAGCTCGCCCTTTCCCCACTCTTCCTTCTGCTTTGGTTTGTAGGAAGGAAGTTTTCTGTTTGAAACTTAGCACACGTGTTTAATGTCCGCTCTGGTTCCTAACCACTTCCAACCAGAAAAGGCATTGGTGATTACAATGGGTATTTTTTTCAAGAGAGGGGAAAGGTGTTTAAATGGAAAGAGGTCAGGATTGGAAGCCAAAGACCAAAGTCTGGAGGCCAAGTTTGTCTGCATGACCTTGGGTAGGTCACTTTCCACTCTGGGTTTCAGTTCACGTCTTTGGACTTAGAAGGTTGCAATGGAATGAAAACAGCAACTCAATACTATAAAGTCTTCCATTTGTCTTGTGAGACAGTGCTCCTCCCGCCTCAGCCTTCTGCATCCTGCTATCACAAGTGTTGTAGCATCATGCCCACCTGAGGCTTTTTATAAAAAAAATTCTTATTAGTATTATCATCATATTCAATGTTGCAGAGATGAGGGTCTGGTCACTCATGAGATGTCCTGGAATACAGAGACACCTTCATAACATGTCAAGGAAGCTGCTCATTCAACTTCAAGGTTGACTAGCCACTCTGCCCAGCGGAGGGCAGAAACCACGTGGGGGTTGACGGCAGCATCTCTGGGAGCTTCTTGAAGCAGGTTAAGGGACCATTTCCCGAACCCAGAGGACTCGTTTCAACAAGCAGGCATCAAAGTCAATGTGGGAAAGACAGCGATAATTAATCAGTGCCCTGTCCAGGGCTGCCCAAGCAGCAGATGGATTGATAAAACTTTAAAAGAGGAAGGTATTCCCAAGGAGGGCTGCTGCGCCTGGCTGACCCCCTGATTGAGACTGGTGAGCACAGATAAATGTTTTCCCTGATGGCTACAAAGAGTGGGAAATGGCACGGGAGTTGGGAGTCGAAGGGCAGGGCAATGGAGGGTGGTCTTTTAATCTTCTATTGGGTGAGAGAAGACTGGCAGAGCGGGTCCCACACACCTCTCCTTCTCCCTCCCTGATGTCTGAGCCCAGCAACCCAAGCTAGGCACTTAGCACTTGAGATAGGCCAGACGCTTAACATACACAACCGCTCCAAATCCTTGAAACAAGTAGACGCTACACCTTTTCAAGATGAAACAAAAGTTAAAGTGAATGGCAGACCCTGCCCTACTTCGCTCTAGGGCCTGAAGAGTCAAGGGGAGAGTTGGGACTCCTGAGCCCGTGGAAGAGTCTGATCAGAAGCTAGTGGCAATGGGTGAGGTATGACTTATGGGGGTGTCTGAGGGTGGGGGGGGGTTACAATCAACACAACCAAACCTTGATGAGTGCTTCTGACACCAAGTTCAAGGTTGTCACCTCCTTATCTAGCAATCGATAGAGGCCAAACAGTTCCCACAGTCATAGACCCCAGCTACTGAAAGGTCTTATTGTGTTCTCTGGAATCCACAACCATGTTCAGACATCTTGTCCTGTTTTCTGGTTCTCGGTATCCTGTAGTAGTAGTAGTCCAGCTCTCTGAGCTGCGGCCCTCCCTGTTGGGTAGCTGTCTTTATGACTCCAGCACTTCTTTGGGAGGTGGGAATTACTCATCCACTGAGGCAGTGACTAAGCTGCTATGAATTACCCTGTGCTCTCTGCACCAGGAAGTTGAATTTAAGTTTCTTGATAAACCATCAAATGGGCATAGACCTCCGAAAAAGTCACACTGTCCACTGGGGAGTCCTCAAAGGGTTAACATGATTAGGTTATTCCTTGGGCTTCTAGTGCCTGTGGTGGTATGGGTCCTAGACTAAGAGAATCAGTCCCAGGAGCCCTGATTTTCCTTTCCCTTTCCCCACTGACCACCTTTGCAAATTTGGCAGCTCACCAGACATCCCAAGCTTCCCATCCCATCCTGGAAAAACCCTTTGCATGGATCATCAACCCTCCCAGTCAGGAATGCTCAGTTCCAGTGTCTAACAGCATTACGTCATTCAGACCCCAGTGACCCATCCAACCTCAGTCTTATTTAATACTCTTGTTGGGGAGCAATAAGCTCCTTTGGTCTATGGCGCATCTGTTTTGCCCTCTGACCTCAGAGTTGATTCATTTTAGGGGCTAACCGAAGAAGAATTTCCTGAGAATAAAATAATGGCTGAGTATGTACTCACTCATTGGTACCTTGAGAGTCTGAGTTATGAGCACATACATGCACACACACACACACACACACACACACACACACACACACGCACACACACCCTGGCCCCATCCTGCTGGCATTACCTGTTTACTGGAAGACATGCTGGTGAGGGTATTGATGCTACTGGTATCTGTGACCACCATCGCAGATGGGAACCGGGAGGTGTGGGAATACTGAGGGGGTTCCTGCTTATGTGCATACACTGGAGAGACAGAGAGAAGACAAGCCCAGTAAATACACACAGTCACATACCCACATAAACCACCCTGTAGCTCCCACTTCCCCGGGGTGGTGATTGTATTTGGGAAAGCATTGTATTAAGGAGACATTTGGCTCCTTAATCAAGGTACTTGATCTTTGCTTGGTTTCCTCCCTTGTAAAATATGGATACCTACTGTAGGAAAATATCACTGCTTTGAACTAAATATTTAGCCTTGTGCACTATTCTGTTTCCCTGACTTTGGGTAAAATATTAGGAGCCTAAGGATCAACAAGTGACCTTATATATATGGAGAGCACCTGCTGGCCAACATGAAGCATCTGCCCACGTTTGTGCATGCTGTTTCTGACACAATTCAAACTCCTTGTTTTCTCTTGGAAACAGTTGTAGACTGATTAATAATTAATAATTAGATTATACTAACTAACTGTATAATTCTGAATTATTCCAATTTTCACTACAATGATACCAAAACCTTATGATGTCACATAAATATGAGGGATAAACAAAAGGAGACAACTGAGATAAGACCTCCAGGAGCATGTGACTCAATATTTAGTTATTTTAATACTTGCCTACCACATCTGGAACCCCGTGACTCATGTTAGCTATCCAAAAGAATCATGTCGATTCTAGGTCACCTAGCGAATGAAAACATGTGGATGCTTGGCCACGAGGGAGGGACCAGCATGTTCCCAAAACATGGACCCTACGAAGGAGGCCTCCAGTACAAAGTAGAGGTGAAGGTCACTGGCTGCTGGTTATTTCCTGGTCTGGCCCCACTGGGCTCTCTCTTTGTGGCTGGTCAGGTCTACTGGGTCTGGGCAATCTCATGGATCATGGTGACCATTGTGATACTATTCCACCCAGGCCTGTGAGGGGAAGAGGGATGGAGAGCATAGATCCCACAGGTAGAAGAATGAGGCCCTTGTGGGTCCCAAACTCTTCAGGCTGTGGCAGAGTTTTAAAAGCCAAAGATATGTAATTGGAGTGTAAGGTGCTGCTTCGAAACCAGCCCTGCAGGCCCGAGTCAGGACTGAGCCCTGAGGACAGAAGGCTGAATGTGGCTGTTCGACCTCACAGCATCGTTTATCCAAGGCAGCTGGAGGAATAGCTCAAATCCCCTTTGCCCTCCTTGCCTTTTAAAAGTGACTGAGTAAACACACTTGCATTTCTGCAACACTTCATGCTTAGGAAAGGCAGATCGCCCATGTTTGTTTTTTAATAATTTGTTTTTTTATTTTATGTGGTTGGGTGTTTGGCCTTGTAGTATGTCTGTGTGAGGGTGTCATATTGGAGTTACAGACATGTAACTGTGGGTGCTGGGATGGGAAAGTGCCGTGTGCTCCGTGTGCTTACTGACTCCCTTTGATTATAGGCCTACATTTTCCTGTATAAACTTCTCCCTTGGAGCCTTGGGGCCAGGGAAGAGGACAGGAAAGCAAGAACAACACTCAAGAGCTGAGCTTGAGAAATGGCCCCGGTTGCTGACAGATAGGGAAGACTAAACCAATAATCTCCCAGGAAACTTGCCACCCCGGCATCCTTACTGTGGGAGTTCTGTAGCTGAGTCACCGCGGCCATGAAGGGCTGCTGGGCCATGTGACTGCCTGGGCTCTGCTGCATGAGGGGCTGCTGGTGAGGGCTGTGCAGCTGTTGAGAGAACTGGACGGGCTGTAGGGCTGCCAGGCTGCTAGCCACACTGTTGATGACTGGGACACCCTGGGCTTGGGAGGTGTTGAGGCCTGTGGGAGCAAAGGAGAAAAGTCAGAGTGGCACCAGGGGTGAACAGAGGTGATGGGACATCAGTCACAGAAGGAGACCCCGCCCAGCGTGTCTGTTATAGAAGAGGTCACATGGAAAGTGACTTTAAAAACAAGGGGACTAAGATCTGGAGAGATAGACTTCTGAAGCCTAAGAGTCTGCCCAAATCATCCTATAACCTCCCAAAGTCAGCTCCCTGAGGTCACTGGAGCCCTAGGAATGCTATTTGCTGTCTCCACCCGTGCTGGGTGATGAGAAGCCTGCCTTGTGTCCTCTGGCTTAGTTAAGAAGATCTTCTTTAGGGTGTGGCTTGTTACCCACACCTGTCTTTCTAGAAGGAGCAGCAGCCTGCAGCATCTCCTTGTCTTCCACCCTTCCCATCCCCCGCCTGACTCCACCAACCAATCGCCTGTTGGCTTCCAGTCAAGGAAACCAAACCTTCTTCTACAATCCTGGAAGGAAGAGGTCCGAGGACACACAGCAGAGCTCACAAAGCCCCTGGGGTAGGTCAGATAATGACTCTGTGCACAGTAGCAGAGAGAGGAAGAAACTACAAGATCTCGCCTGTCTGTGAAGTGGATAGGTACTAGGGGGTTTGGTACCTGAAGAACCAGATTTGAGGAGGAGGAAGCAGTAAATTAAAGACAAGGCAGTAGGCCTGGCCATCTTTCTGCTCTGGGGCATTGAAAGTCTGAGCTTCAGTGTCACGCCTATATCCTGAGACTTCTTTGAACCCATTCTTCTTCTGAAAGGCCTGGGTCTTTTTGTCACCATACTCTGGCTGCTCCCTGACATGATCATGGGGAGGCAAGAAAAGATCAGAGTAGAGGTCAGAGGTTAAGGACAGAAGGTATCCCAGTCGCTGCCCTGGAGCTGCCAATATCCCTTAGACACTGCTTTCCGGGAAGTCGGGGTTGTGATGAAGACATCCAGAGAAAGGCTTGTTGTAGGTAGTGCAAGGTGTGGGTGTGTGTGTGTGTGTGTGGGTGTGTGTGTGTGTGTGAGAGAGAGAGAGAGAGAGAGAGAGAGAGAGAGAGAGAGATAGCCCTTTCTGAAAGGGAGAACACTTTGAAAGCATAAGCAGGATTGTGGGACGTCCTCCAGGGAGATAGGGCAAAGTCTTCAACAATTGCCCACTTGGAGCTCTAGAAGATACCATTATCAGAAACTTAAAAGGTGAGACTCTCGAACAGAAAGGAAGAACAGATAACCCTCTTCCTGACTCCCTTGGGTGGGACTGGGGGGCTTGGAAAATCTGATCACCCTCAGAGTATCACTAGAATATCACCCCCTGGGGGGACACAGATATGCTGAAAGTCCATTTCAATTTCCATCCTCTTACTGCTGGTCCCTGGCTCCCAAGAAACCTTGAATTTATGCTTATCCAGGAGCCCATGCCCACTGTTCTCTTAGGGAAATCTCTACCTAGAAAAGAATTTTAGCCTGTCTAGACTAGATGACATTAGAAGGCATAGCGTGGAAACAGGGCTGACCCTCAGAGCCACCCAGAGGACCTCTTTAAGAAACATACATTCTTGAGCCCCGCCCAAGGACTCAGAGTCAAAGCCTGCAGAGGCGGGGCTCAGGAATCTCATTCTCAGTAGTCTGAGATCCCGGTGTGCTTCTGTCCCAGGACCAGAGCCTCTGATGTCATTCTAGCTCCCCTGGCGTGCGTGTGACCCTCGGCCCTTTTATCCGGAAGAAACAAAGATAGTGAGGATTTGGCAGTGGCAAGTCACTTGTCCAGGGTCCTTCAGTCCTGAGGGAAGTCCCTGTACACAAGGGAAAACAAGAAATCTCTCTAATCAACTTTCCCTTAAAGGAGGCCCTGGGCCTCAGCCAAGCTTCCTGACGCTCCTCACCCTTCTTTATGCTCTGTCTACCCCAGTGCACATGTGCACATGTGCCTAAGGTCAGTGTGCACCCTGCTTACATGCTTCAGGAGATGCTGTGAGGAAGCGGAGACGCATCAGTGCACATGATGGGGAGAACAAGCTTGGAAAACACAGCGTGGCCCTAGGGAAAGCTTTAGTTTAGAAAGCACCTAAAATAATACAGTTAAGTGTGTGTGTTGGTCAAACTTAGTACGGGAAGAAAGAAGTCATGTAATCTGTGTGTTAGTTTGTTGGAAAAAATAAGGAAGTAGATATCTTACCCATCCTCTGTGTGTGTGTGTGTGTGTGTGTGTGTGTGAGAGAGAGAGAGAGAGAGAGAGAGAGAGAGAGAGAGAGAGAGAGAGAGAGAGAGAGAGAGAGAGAGAGAGACCTATGCATATATAGATCAGAGGATAATTTGCAGGAGTCAGTTCTCTCCTTCCACCTTTATGTGGGTTCTGAGATTAAACTCGGGTTATCAAAAAGCAAGCACTTTTACCTGCTGGGCCAACTCTTCCAACCCCATGAAATCTTTTAGAAGGTAAGCAAGCTGGTTTTAGGCACTCCACTCTTTATCTAACTCCCTAGTATTAGTTTGGTTGCTGACGTCTGAGGGCCAGTGAAATGGAAGTGAATTTGAAGTCATTTTTAACTTTGGAAATCTTCTTAATAATGTCTTTATTCCCATTTCCCCTTTGCCAATGGAAATGCTGAATGTTTGCAACCCAGCAGATGAAGACAGGGTGAGAGCTGCACACACAGTCATTCAATAAATCCATGTGCTTTCAATGGGCCCTGATCTGTTCTGCCCTCAAAGAAGGCACAAGTCGTTCTCTACATGATTTCAGTTCTTAGAAGACAGGAGGGGAGGGGAGCAGAATGCATCAACAAGACAAGGAAGCAAGCAGCATGGAGACCTGACACAGGGATGCCAAGAAGACCATGGGGCAGTGTGGAGCTGAAAAATGATGACCCACGTGCCACCCTCAGGTATCTCTGACTCCATCTGAGTAACTTCTCCCAATGTCACAAAGATGGTCTGAGACAATGACTTTACCTGAGTAGTGACAGTGGAGCCCCAAAACATCCGGACATACAGACAACCTGTGACAGTGAAGCTAAAACACGTCCACACCCTGAGATAACCATCTGTTTCCCAGCCTGCCTCACCAACTTCAGCCTTCCCATCGTCAGCAGTGGCCCACCTCTGATGGGGCAAGGCTGGCTGCAGAACAAGGGCCTCCTTGAGCTCTTCAGGCATGTTAAACAACCTCCTTCTTTTTAAAGATTTGAAAGCTCAGAGATACTAGGTCACTAGCCATCTCTGGGTCCTCTCTGTATTTTTAGCACTACCCAAATAAGAGTTGTCTATGACATGAAATGACTTCTTCAGAAACCCATCAAAACCTTGCTCTATCCTAAGGACCAACCTCAAGAGTTTTCTAGAGAGCACAAAGGGATAGGAATAAACAGGAAACGAACGGATAAGCCACAGTTACGAGAGGTCTTGCTTTCTAGATTTACAACCATGTCTATATTCCTTATCATTGGATGGTGTTAACAACACTTTTTATAGATGAGGAAGTCAAACCCAGAGAGGTTGAGTGATTTGACCTGGTTACACAACTAGGAAATCATGACCTGGATTGGAAGCCATTAGAACGATGTTTCTTGTGGGATACATGCTCTAAACATTGTAGAGGAGACAAGAGCCAGAGGAGTAAACGTCAAGTCTACAAGCGTGCTGGGCACGATTGAGCATGCCTGTGACTCCAACGACGAGGCAAAGGCAGGGAGACAGCTGCAAGTTCAAGGGCAGCTAGATGGCGGTGCCCTGTCTCAGCCACCCTACCCTGAAAAAGGTCTAGGAGCAGAAGGGGATTTCACAGGGGCCTCTTGTGCCTCTTCTTGTCACAATGACTCGCTTTTCGTTCTTCCTCCCTGCTCCCAGCCCTACTGACCCAGAGTGGAACTTACTCTGTGCAATGGCCATGACTCCGGACAGGGGGGTCATGATGAGGTTTTGAGATTGCTGGGGATTGTGGTGGGAGAGGCTGTGGATATTCGTCAAGGTGCTGACCGGGGGCAGTCCTCCTCCAGACACCGAGATCTGCTGGAGAGAGCAAAGAAGGGCGATTGAGTCAAGCAACCCGAATGGATTAATCAAGGAGGACTGCTTTCAGGATGGTATGTATGGCTTTTCAACTTCGCTCACCCAGAAACAAAAGTAAAACAGTGGAGTGGGTTGACAGGAAGGGCCCTGTCCTCACGGCGCTTGTATTTGTCTGCTCTTAGAGTTGCTGGCCTACTCCAGAAGTTCTTCTGTTCATGTGTTACATGACGGTCACTTGCTCACTATTCCTGTGCCCTCTGTCCTGTTTCCCACATAGGTGACTGCTAAAAATCAGAAATGATGTAGGACTCTCGTGAGGGTAGACTAGGAGCCAGGAAGCGTCCAGAGCTCTCCCCGAACCCTGCTCATGCTTCAGCTCAGACTCAGGAGTTCTGACATGCCCACTTCCCAGAGGAAAAACAAAGGTCAAGAGTAGGTATGCAACTTCCTGAGATCCCGAGGCTTGGAAATGGTACACCTTGATCAGTCTGACCCAGGATCCATTCTAAAATCTATTTTAGAAGAAAGTCTCCAACTAAGGGTTGGAGAAGTTAAGGTTTTTCCTGTTTTCCCACATCCTCACCATCCTTTAAAATTGTTCTCCCTCTCTCTCCTTCTTTTCCTTCTCCTCCTCCTTCAGTCAAGGAGCCAATGTCACTAAGGACAGAACAACTAATTCACTGCATTTCACCAGCACTTCTTAGTGACAGGCTCAGAGGTGAACACGACCAGTTTCCACAGACGGGTCTGTACATGTCTGCTCTCATTCGTTCATTCATTTGTCTCCACTAATACATTCTCCTATTCTCCATCTCTCCAAGCATCACATCCTATCAAGGACTTGACCTTGATTTAACAAACATGTTTATACGCCCACTGACAGAAACTTTCTCACCAGTGTTAAATAAAAACTCCTATAAAAATGTGTTGTTTTTATCCTAATATTATCAGAAATATTCCTAATGTCCTTATACTAGTTATAATCATATAAAAGTCAGTTTCATATGCGGACATATTGCTAGTCACGATTTTAAAATAATTTCTAATTTTTTTCCTTTTCTTCCTTTTTTTTCAGGTTTTTTTTTTTTTTTTTTGGTTCTTTTTTTGGAGCTGGGGATCGAACCCAGGGCCTTGCGCTTCCTAGGCAAGGGCTCTACCTCTGAGCTAAATCCCCAACCCCTTTTTTTCAGTTTTTTACAGACAAGGTTTCTACGTGTAGCCCTGGCTGTCCTGGAATTCACTCTATAGACCAGGCTGACCACAAACTCAAGAGATCTGCCTGCCTCTGCCTCCTTAGCGCTGGAATTAAAGGCGTGTGCCACCACCATCCAATTTTTTTCTTAAGAAAAGACCACCTCTCCTCCTAAGCAGACCCAAGTGTTGCTGAGAGAGTCAGGAACCCTGAAGAGAAGTTAGGTGTCAGGTCTGTCATACACAAAGCTCTCTAGAGCTCTTTAGATCCTAGGTCTTACACTTCTACCTGGAAAGATGATAGCTCCTGTCCTGTCCTTCTGGTCAACCCCACACTTTCCAAGGTTAACTTGAAAAAAAAAATAAAGGAGGTGGGATCTTGAATAGGTTTGTTTGTGTTTTTAAAATGAACATCAAGAAATGAGTTAGAGGTCACATGACCAATAAGGAATTTTGACCACATCAAACAAGAGAGAACCAGCCTGTTTGCTGAACTTGTTTTTCAGAATGTCAGAGTCATTAAAAAAAAAAAAAAATCTGTGCCCTGCCTTCAGACCAAATCCCTTGGGTAATATGGACTTTTAGGGAAAGTCAGTGGAGCACAGTTCACTTCTGCAGCACTTCAGTTTGATGCTGCCACAAAAATATGGATGTCAGTACAAAAACAATGCATACGTAGCTTTACTGTTTGTAAACCACTCTCCCGGAAGTCAACAGTTCATAATGACACAAACAGAACAAGCATTATGACTTTTGTCCCTGTGTTACCTATTGAGAGAAACAGATGAGCTGTATGTCACTTGATAGTAAGTGAGGGAGACCATGCTCAAGCCAAGGTTTGCTGGATTGTTTTAGTCTCACCCACTTACTGTGCTTGGTAACCTTGGTCAAGTGACTTCCCACTTGAAGAAGTAGCCATTACTTCCTGTTTGCTTCCAGGATGGATGGAAGCCAGAGAGTTGCCAAAGATACCATGATGACCCTTAACACAACAATTCAGAGAGCCTGAATTCTGTAATATCTTTGACTCGGTGATTTCTTAATGTGGCTATAACACGTAAGGTTAGTGCCATTAGCCCTATCTTGTGCAGAAAGAAGATAGTCTAGAGAGGTTAAGAAATGTCTCTAAACTTAATTCTTCAAATAAAAAGAAAGACAAGAAAGGCCTTAAGTGGTAGCTGAAAGCAGGTAGTTTGCTTGTAAGGTCCAACTTCACACTGGCAAAGTATTGCAGGGATTAAAAAGAAGTCAGCACACACAAACCACAGCCTTAAAGTAGCTATGCTATTCTGGTATGGGGTGGCAGGGAGGGCTTACTCCCAAACAGAGCCATAAGCAGTCTTTACACCAACCCTGTCACACAGCCGTCATTTCTCTCAGTCTGCAGGCGAAGATGCTGAGGCCAAGCAATTCTTTGACCCTGCACTGATGACTTCTAGAGCCAAGACCGCACATTTGTGCTCTCTTGCCCATGTTCCTGTTTTATTTATTTATTTCTAAATATGTATGAGGTGGTGTGTGTGTGTGTGTGTGTGTGTGTGTGTGTGTGTGATGCATTTATGTGATGTGTGGTATGTATATATGTGTGTATATGTGTTGGTGTGTATGTACACATGGTGTGTTTGTGTGATTTGTGATATGGTGTGTATGGTATGTATATGTGTGTGTGCGTTTGGGTATATGTATGTGTGGTGTGTTTGGGTGGTATGTGGTATGGTGTGGGTGTGGGGTGTGTATGTGTGGTATGATGTGTGTAGTGTGTATCTGTGGGGTGCTTGTGTGATGTGTGGTATGGTATGTTTGGTGTGTATATGTGTGTGTTTGTATATATGTATGTGTGGTGTGTTTGTGTGATATATGGTATGGTGTATATGTGTGGTGTGTGAAGTGTTTCTGTGTATGTGTGCATGTGCATGTGTATATGACATGTGTGTATGACTGTGTGGTCCTTATCTTCTACCTTGTTCGAGACAGGGTCTCCTGTTGTTTGCCATTCTATGGCCAGGCTAGCTGGATGAGCTGGCTTTTGACCTTCCAGGAACTCCCTTGGTCTTTCATCTCCCTCTCCCCCTACTGTGCTCAGTTTTAGGTGACTTCTAGGGATCCACATTCAGTCCCTTATGCTCATGTAGCAGTCCATCTCCACAGCCCACCATGTCCTTTAAACCATATTCCACTTTTGTGCCGGTGGACCACAGTTTGGGATGCCCTTGTTATACATTAACAGGGAACAGACTCTTGACTTTGGGCAACAGTGACAAAACATATGAACCAGGGTGTTGGAGACAAGCGAGAAGCTGGTCCCTGCAAACAAGCTTCCAGATGTTTGCTAACACTGAGGTGTGCTTTCTTGGTCAATCATCAATCTAGCACATGGCCTAGCAAGGGTAATGCTGAGGAAAGCTTAAGAGTGTGTCTGTAGGCTGTGTATGGGACAGCCTGGATGTGGGCAATGTAGCTTGTACCTCAGAAGGAAGATCAAGAGAGCACAAAAAGAGACTCCAGGGGTCTTTAAGAAGTAAGAGCTAAGACTTGGAATTTTACTTTTTTTGGTGCGTGTTCTTCTAGGTAAAGCACCTCTACCACTGAGCTACATCCCTAACCCAGAACCTGGGAATTTTATTCTGTGTGTCTTAATGTTTTGCCTGTATGTACATCTGTGCATTACACGTGTATCCATGGACATGGTATTGAATTCCACAGAACTGGGGTTCCAAACAGTTGTGAGTCACTATGTAGGTACTGAGGATTAAACTACGGTCCTCTGAAAGAATAACCAAGTTGTCCTAAACACTGAACCACCTCCCTGGTCACATTTAGGAGATTTTAATTCATTGAGAAGTAAAGGCCTTTTTTCCAAGGTATCCTGAACAACGCTTCAACCCTAACTTGTGTTTCGGCTATCAAGAAATCATAAAAACTGGGGAGCTGGAGAGATGGCTCAGGGGTCAAGGAGCATTGGTTACTTTTCTAGAGGACCTGGGTTAAATTCCCAACACCTGCCTGGCAGTTCACAACTCTCTGTAATTCCAGGCCCAGGGGGTCCAACACACACAGTGTATAAAACACACACATGTAAGCAGAATATTCATTCACATAAAATAAAAATAATGGTTAAAAAAACATTAAAGAAAAAAAAACAAAAGAGACCATAAAGGCAGTGTGCACGCATTGCTGTCAGGGAGGAAGGGTCTCTCAGGGATTGGGGGAGAGCACAGAGAAATGCTTCCTACTTGGTTGCCCCATCTGGTTTGTTTACAAAGACTCCCATGAGGGAGGCCAGCTCAGGTCTCCTGAAACTGGAGTTGTCCAGACCAGGGCTCCCCTCAAGACCTACATGTTGTTTTTCTTCTAAGGAACAGGAGACTTGGTCACCTGTGACTCACTTCTCCTGTGTTGCCTACACACCACACACGTCAAGGTCTAAAATGGCAAATGCTCCCTGCCACCTTCCAGCCCCCACCAGCCATGGTCACAGGTGGGGATCGGGCACCTTGCGGGAATGTGTGCAGCTCCGCCTTCGGCGTGGAAGTCAGGAACCCTCAGCTCCTCCCTCCTATGAAACAGAGCATGACCCAGAGAATGAAGTTTTCCATTTCCTGCCCTCACGGTTAGTGTTGTAATACACCTGTTGTCTCAAAAGCCCTCTCCCGTGCCCTTGTGTGCGCAAAGCCATGAATTGGAGAGTAGGTCTAAGGTGGGGGTGGGAGGGTTTAAGGAGGGGTTCACAGAGACTGGGGGTAACAGGAATCAGAATGTCCTATAATACATGTATGAAACTGTCAAAGGACAAATTCAATAAAAGTTAGGTGTGTGTGTGTATGACTCAGAACTCAGAACATTCAGATGAGCCTTACTGATCAGGATAAGGGTTCATCTGGTTGTGGGGCTCTGGTTAGAGCCACAGAAAACTTCAGTAAAAATGCCATCGAACCTGAAGGGACAGCACAACCATTCATGAAACAGTCACTGTGCTGAGCGTTCTCATATATGCTATCACACTTCCCCAACAACCTGATGGCGGCTACCCCCATTTTATAGATGAGGAAGGAGAACCAAAGTCATAATTTGCCCAAGACTGTACCACTCTGAGGTGCCAGAGCTGAGATCTGAGAATTGGTAACTGAACCTTTGAAGTCACTGTTTCTTACTCCAGCCACCACACCTGCCATAATGTCCTCCCTCCCAGCTTAGGAGTCCCATTTCCTGCTGTCCTCTACATCCTGACACTGTCCTCATCAGGACCAAAGGAGTCAGGAAAGGAGTTGGGGGCTTGTTTCACAGTGAGGTGCTTTCTGGGTTAAAAAAAAAAAAAATCTGGTTTTGGAGGCCTTGGACGGGAAGGATGAATGAACATTTTATCAACACAAATGTCATTGGCAGCCCCAAAACAAATAGCGTCCCACCCGGCTTGCTCCTTTATGAGGCATTCAATCAATAAAACAAGAGCAGGGCTCTGTCAGATTTATTGGCTGGGTTCAAACTGAACACCTCTTCTACCCGCCAAAGGCTGGGTCACCAGCCTACCTTTTGGTTCCTGCTCTGTACAGCCCCCATTTTCCCTGGTGGGGCTACAATGGTTCATTGTTTGAGGCAGGCCTTGTGAGAAGTTGTGTTTGTCTTGCCTCTTATCTTATCAGCTCCAGTGGCCCAGGAGTACTCACCATTTTACTGTCAGGTGAGAGGAGACTGTGGCCTGGGTCCAGGCTGGCCGGGGAGACTTGCTGTAAAACTGACTGGCTGGTCACCATGGCACTGTTACCATGGTGACTGATTGTCGAAGAGGAAGTGACCTCATTGTTTCCCGGTTGGCTGTAGCGCACTCCTGCAAAACATGAACCCAATATGGAAATTAGTGTCACCAGGGCCCCTGGACACTGACTCAGTGTCTCCTGTTTTCAGTGGTGGGTGACAAGAAAACAACATTGTTTTCTCCTCCATGTTCACTCATAAGAATGATCAGCAATCTTCTCTGGGATGAGGGTGGCATGACCTCTACTTTAATTGCAGAATATAAGATTATATATGAATATCATATACAAATATAATGTTTTGCCTTTTTGGTTGGGAGCCAGCACAGTGTAAGACACTTGGGTCCATTTTGGTTTGTTCTTTATTGTATTGCCAGGGTTGTGGCATTTGATAACCATCTAGTCAACTTCTATTGAAGGACGAAGGGGTGGGATGGGCAGATGGAAAGCAGGAGAAAGAGTTGAACCTTCTGAAAGCATGGGTCTCTCTGAAGGCAGAGGCAGACCAACCCACAAGGGTGAGGCAGATTTCCAACTAGGAAGAATTTTCTAGCAAGAAGGGGACAGACTTTAGGATTTATGAACAAACAGGTTCAAATCCTGCCTTGGCTCTGCACCTCTGCCTCCTCCCATGGGAATACTTCCACTCTGGGGCTATTTAAGGATTGGAGGCAACCTCTTTCCAGCTCCTAGCATTATGCTAAATGCCCCTGAACTGCGGACAAAGATACATGGCAGGATGAGCTGGTAGTAGGATAGACCTCAAGACATGGATATGAAGATTCTCAAATTCTAGGACTCCTAAGGTCATCCTTAGCACAGATGGAATGGTCTGGTAGAGAGCAATTTCTTGAGGCTCCTGCTCTGGCAAGACTGCTTGCTGCATTACCCAGGAAGCTACTTGGCAGACCTGGCTGCTGTCCTGCTGCTCTTTCCTTTGGAAGCATCTGGACTTCACTCTGATTTCACCTGCGTATTTTGACTCCCTGACCAGCTATTTACCTTCCCAAGATACCCTGCTCCCAAGAGAGTGGTGATAACACTGGGAGTCAGGTATGTGCTCACCTCCCAGCCTGTCCCCACCATCGATTTGGTCTCAAGTCAAACAGTCTCTGGACTTAGCCTATTTAATTTGGCTGAAGGAAAAGAGTCAGTCCTCTGATGATCAAATATGGGTCACACAGAGGCTTCTCCCCTACCACAGGCTACACGATTATTTATTTTAAAATAATTAACTAAGGATACCCATGGGAAACAAAAGCCTTCACAAGGTGGTATGGTAAGAGTTCAGAACCTCTTGTTAGAGACTAGTTGGCAGAACACATTTGTCGTGTTCTAGCATTTGTATTAAGCACAGATGGGTCTCTAAATTCCCCCTTTATGATGTCTGGCTGGGAGCTGGAGGATCCCTGTTTTGATCACAGCTTTGCCATCTATCTACTGGGTGAGTCCCATGTCCCTTATCTAGAAGCTGGAGGATGGTGTGCTGTGGCAAGGGAACTGTCATCAGTGCAGAGTGAAGGGAACCAGGCAGAGGGCTTGCCAGCTCTAGGTCCATTTACATCCTTCCTCACGGGTACTCCTCTCAGATGTTACAGGCACTGGAGTGATCTTCTAGGAGTGGGAATGGACAGATATGATGAGATTGTACACAGGCCACACACCAGGAAGAGATGCTCTTATTAGAGAAAATAGAGCCCAGGTCTTCATATATTCCATGAATTCAGAAGAGCACTGGCAGAAGTGCTTCAGAAGAGAGAAATGGTAATGAACGAGGAAAGCAGAATGTGTAGGCTCTGGAGCTAGGTGACCTGGGCTTAAATCCTGGCTCCATCAGGCCATAGCCATGTATGCTCAGGGACATTATTAGCCTCCCTTGGGCTTCGATTTCCTCATTGTTAACAATGTCCACCCCTTAGGACACAATGAATTAGCGAATGTGCAAGTACTCAGGGCATATACTGTACAATAGACACATAGCAGTTGCTCCAAGTATCCCACCCACTCCCCTGCTCTCAGACTGTATTCATTCAAACATTGGAAACTTCATTAAGTGACTGTTCTTTATTTCTTCAATTGCTGTCCTAGCTCTGGCCATGGAGATAGGTGACAAGGCCTCTGGGTTAACCTTGATTTACCAAAGATACCAGATTAACTGTCACAAAGACATTTGGGAGAAATAGCTGTGGCAGACCATGACCAGAAGCCTTCCACTCGCTACTTGGCTTAAGTCACTATTAGGTCATGTTTCTATCATGGACCCTGTGGGTCACAGAAAGAACCCAAGTGCAATCTAGAGACCTCCCAAGGTGCTGGATGCTGTTGTTCTCTGGGCATCATGGACCTAGGGTGATTACTGAATTTCCAGCAACCTATGAAACAGACAGAGTGGTTTCCACCCAGCAAGACTAACTAGAAGTATCAAAAGAACATAAGAAATGTACAGTTCCAAGAGACAGCAACCCTGGCCTTGACTTCCTAGGCCAGTATCCATCTCTAGGGTACTCTTCACCAACCTGTACCCTGGGATTTCTGTGTGTATGTGTGCCATCCCATAATTAACTTTTCTTTTTCTGAGAAGGTCTCTCACCAGCCTGGAACACATCAAATATGCTAAGGTAGCTAGGCAGCAAGCCCCAGGAATCTGCCTGCCTCTGCTTCCCTCGAGCTGGGCTTATAAAACTTGGTCACCATACCCAGATTTTGCACGGGGTCAGGGGAGGTAATTGGGGATCAAACTCAGGTCCTCCGTCTTGCAAGGCCTCTCTATCCTCTGCTCAGAAGCTTCTGATGACCCCTTGCTGCTTTCTGAGGGATCCCAAATACCTGTGACAGAATGGGGTCCTTACATCTATCTGCATCCTGCCGTATTTAAAATGTACCACCTCTCACCACAGTTCATGGGGTCACCTCAGATCAGATGGCTCTGCCATCGACTCTGTGCCTTGCCTATGTGGTTCTCTGTCCCCTCTACAGTTCTTTTCTCTACAGTACCTCTGGGAACAAGTTCTTCATTTACTCTGTTACTTAATGGTCCCATCCTCGAGGCTCTGAAGGCTCTAGAGCAGTGGTTCTGACCCTTCCTAAAGCTGCAACCCTGTAATACCGTTCTTCACATTGTGGAGATCCCACAACCATAAAATTATTTTTGTTGCTACTTCATAACAGTAACTTTGCTATTGTTATGAATCAGAATATAAATATCTAATATGAAGGACATCTGATATTTGACCCCTGTGAAAAAGTCATTGGACCCCCAAAGGGGTCATGACCCACAGGTTGAGAACTGCGGCTCTAGAGACTTACATCAGGAGCCTCCCTGAGCTCTGATGTGTTTACTTTTCCTCTCAAAGGAAGAGATGCCTTAGTTATTGTTGCTAAAAGAGCATTGTGCCTATTTACAGGCTGAAGGAAGAAGACCACAGCTGCTTTGATCAAGGAACGAGCAGAAAGAGAAAGTATGGTCAGTTCTGTATTGAAGGTGTGAATTGCTCCGGGCCTGTTACCAGGGGATCGTTGGGAAGTCACACAGATTTCACAGTTGAGAAGCACTGGATGAATTCAGAAATTTGCACAAAGCCGAATAGGACCACACAGAATATAATAAACAGCCCTGTGCATGCACGCACGCCCCCTGAATATCAGCCAGCCGCCTCGATCCCTCAAGGGCTATAAGCCACATCTGTGCCCATCAGGAATCATAATTCCTTCTGGCTGCAGACAAGCCTTTGTCCTGCATGTCTCAATAATGACCTGTGACCTCCTGACACCTACATCCTTAGGCAAACTTCAGGACCCTTTCAGGCCCAACTGCCATGGTTGTTATTGGACAGCATTTATGCATTGAGCCACCCAGCAACTGCAGACTCTGCTCATGTTTTGATGGAAAGCTTGCTCTTTCATAACGCATCACCGATGGTGCAATTCCCCCACCAGCCCTGTGTCTATTCTTATGCAACGTAGGTAACGTGTGTGTGTGTGTGTGTGTGTGTGTGTGTGTGTGTGTGTGTGTGTGTGTGTGTGTGTGTTTAGATGCATGTGTTGGTTTATATGAGACCAGCAGTGCCTCCTGTGTTCAAAGCCAACCCTGATTACCTTACAGGAGGACTCCAGAGAAGGTCCGCTCCGGTATCTTACAAGTCTGTTTCAGGGGTTTCTACCTATAGCTCATAGAGCTAACCGTAGCCCACCTCTCTAAGATACTCAAAAAAACAGCAAAGACTTCAATTCTGGAAACCAGAAAAAGTATAAGTCCCTAGACATTTAACACACATCTCTCTCTCTCTCTCTCTCTCTCTCTCTCTCTCTCTCTCTCTCTCTCCATCTTCCCTTTAAGTCCATTATGATTCTGGATCAGTCAACTCTTTAGACTTTGGTCTTTTTTTCTTCTAAGGAACTTTAGAGACTTTCTGAAGGACTTTCTGAGCTTTCCTACCTCTGGTGATAGAAGCTGGATTAATATAATAATGTTAAAAGAGGCAGTGGCTTCCCTGGGAGACAAAAATGCTAGGTGAGGAGAAGAGCCATGCCAACCAGGAAATTGTGTCTGGAATTCCTCTCGTATAAGGAGAGAGGTGAGAGTGGGCACTCTTGGGTAATATGGGTTCTGCTTGTCCTTCACATGGCCTTTGGTACTGAAGCCTGGGGGCTCTCTTGACTGGGATCTGTAAGCTGAACCCCAAACCTGGTGGGATGCCTTCACCCCTGACACTTCATTTTGAAGCCAGCTCCTATTCGTGATAATGGAGGAATGTTCCTCCAGTTAGTGGACCTATGCCAGCTCGAGTGAGCGCCCCAGCCACTGGCAGAGTAAACATTACTCAACTGGCCAGGGCTCTGTCACACACATTCTTCCTCTGTGTTCCTAACCTCATGCAGAGCGCAGCCCAAACCCACTGGGTCTGAAAACTAGATATCTGAACTGGGGTAGAAGGGAGCATGAAAGGAGAAAGTTCTTCCAAACTGAAGCCATTGTGCCCATTAATCATGGGCAGACAGAACTGTTTCCAAGGAAGTCCCAACCTTGTACTGCGCCCAAAGTGGAGGGTGGGAGCATTAAACTAGTCTTGGTGGCCAGCCATGTGACCTCATAACCCCTCATCTCCCTCACCTAAACACCAGCCACTTTTATTGAGGACAGAGGCAAGAGAGACTACAGTCTGGTGAATTCCTCAGATACTCATTTATCATTGAAAGAATGTGAACAATTTCCTTCCCTAGCTTCAAACCGAGGACTCGAGAAATCAAGGCTTCCAAATGAATTGGCACAGCTGCCTCAGTTTCTCCGTGGGAAGCATGGGACTTTTGCCATTCTGCATACCGTTTCGCCCTAAGGATAAAGACCCATGTTTGCATGGGGTTTAGGAGATTGAAAGTCTGAAAGCCTAAGAAGAAAAAAAAAACCTGATGTAAAATGAAAGCAATTTAAACACTAGGTGGGTCTCAGTTCTAGATCCTAAAGACCTCAGGTGGAAGCCACATTCATGGCAGGAGAGACACAGAGAGGCCTGGGAGGACTGCAAACATTCTTGATTCAAGGGGTATAAAGCACTGAATGACACTTTAGGGAGGCCCACACACTGATTTCTCATAGAAATCAAAGTAAACAGGAGTAGCAGGGAAAGGAGGGAGAGAGAGAGAGAGAGAGAGAGAGAGAGAGAGAGAGAGAGAGAGAGAGAGAGAGAGAGAGAGAAAGAAAGCAGTTATGAAGAGGTGCTAGCACGCATGGTGCCTTCAGACATAACTTTTAGGCAAGGAGGGGGGCGGGACAGACACCCACAGCCTTCCTTTCAGAGTGTTGGTCTTAGTACTCTGTCCTCGTGTCCTTGCCAGAGAGCTGGCTTCTGCAAGCAAACATCAGGTGGTTTGTAAGATCACTTCAGCCTGGAGCCCAAGGCCATAGCCAAAAGAGCCTGGCATTGAAGAACCCTGGCAGGCCTCACCCAGATGAGTGTCTATACTGGTTTCGAAGTGGCCACAGGCCCATGTGACACACTGGACAGCAGAAGTTCTGAGGTGATTTAAAATGCCTCTTGCTGAGGGCCACCTAGCAAGTCTGACATTCTGCAGTTGACTCCCTTTCCTCTCCCCTACAATCCCCAAGTGGACTCCTGATATGGTAAGCCACTTTATCATGACCCACAGATAGTCCCAAACAATTTTGTAGGTTTTCACCTGTGTTTCTTGGCTGCATTTATCATGAGAATATATGTATCCTGAGGATATACACATCCTGAGGCAGGCTATAGTCCCCTCAGCAACTTCCTTTTACAGATTTATTTATTTTATGCATATAAGGGCTCTGTTTCCGTGCACACCAAAGGAGGCAGTCAGGACCTCTGGAAGAGCAGTCCGTGGGCTTAACTACAGAACCATCTTTCCACTCCCTCCTCAGCAACTTTTACATGGAGCATGGACTACGTCAGGGACCCAAGGATTTGCAGAATGGATCAATAAGAAAGAATGGTTAGACTGAGGGCTCCATGAGAAGCAACTGTGGGATATAGAGAGAGAGGCGAGGAGAAAGAGAGAGAGATTATTGACAGGTCTGAGCAATTTCATGTTGGGAGGCATCAGACAAGGGCATGGATGGGTATGGGGGATGCAGCAGGCTACTTTCTGCACCTGAGATCTCATCCTGTGCAGAATAGTATGTGTGTGTGTGTGTGTGGTGTGTATGTGTGTGTGTGTGTTGTGTGTATGTGTGTGGTGTACAAAGGGTGTGTGTGGTATGTATAGTATGTGCAATGTGTGTGTGTGTGTGTGGTATGTGTGTGGTGTGTGTGGTGTGTGTGTGTGTGTGTATGGTGTGTGTGATATGTATGTGTGTATGTGTGTGTGTGGTATGTGGTGTATGTGGTGTGTGTGGTATGTATATGTGCTGTGTATGGTGTGTGGTGTGTGTGTGTATGTATGTGTATGGTATGTGTGTGTATGTGTGTGTATGGTTTGGGGGTATGTGGGTGTATGTGTGTGTGTGTGTGTATGGTATGAATGTGTGTGTGTATGTGTGTGTGTGGTGTGTGTGTGCTGTGTGTGGTGTGTGTGGTGTGTATATGTGTATGTGTGTGTATGGTGTATATGTGTGTGTGTGTGTGTGTGTGTGTGTGGTATGTGGTATGTGTATGGTATATGGTGTATGGTGTGGGGTGTGTGATATGTGTGTGTGCTGTGTGTATGGGGTGTGTGTATGGTGTGTGTGTGTGTGTGTTGTGTGTGTGTGTGTGTATCATTCTCTAGTCTTGCTACCCAAGCGTAACATCTGATCCAGGGCTCTTTAGGACAAGTGCTTTCATTAATATAAGCTGACTGTTTCTAAACCGAGGCTTGAGAGTGATGGCACATGCCCCACATCATCTTATTGCTCGGCAAGGAAGCCTCACTGCTCCTGTAGATGTCTAAGTTCATACTTAGCAAGCTAGAAGCCAGTTTGTAGTCCACTGGGTTGACTTTTGAGATAAGGAAAAGGATCTGTTAGTGGGCATTCAATGTGGCAACATGCCATGCTTTTTAAGAAAAAGAAACCAAGGTAAGAACCTAAGAAGGGTTAATGCTGGGTATGTCAGTCTAATGCCTGTGGGGGCAGACAGTGTCCTGATGCAGTCTGGCTTCTGGGGTCTTGTCTTTTCTAAGAGGCTGCCTTTGCAGGCAGGGGTAATATGGCTGCAACAAAGGCTCCGGGGCTTGGCTGACAAGGAGAATGGTGATACTCCTAGTGGGCTGGGCAATGTGAGGAAGGCTGTAAAGCCATCAGAGGACTGAGCCGCTGGGTGTCCACACAAAGTAAGGATCTATAAACAGACATCTGTACTGTGACTGAAGGGCTAATAAAGTTGCCTTAGAAAAGAGAGGGTCTTCCACTGTGACCTATTCATAAGCCATACGCCCACTGGGAGGGGATGCCCAGGGACAAGATCTTTTGAGGCCTGACAAGTATTAGAGCTGCCTCTCTATGGGGCCTGGTCAGACCCCAGCCTCTATATCATTACCACTGGGACAGTTCCATCAGCATCATCACCATCATCATCACTATCATCATCAGCATCATCACGACAAATCACCGCTGATCACCCAGCGAGCTTATGAGTAGATGCTCACTCCAGGGAGCCCTGGGTACCAGATACTGAGCCGTTGGCAGGAGGAACACCGGGTGAGCGCTTGGGGAACACCATCAGAGATGCTCAGAGTCTGGCGGATTCTCTTCTGTCTCTTGGCAGCTCAGACACACGGAGAGTCTAGACCTCAGTCACTCAGTGGAAACTCAGAATGACTCAGTCTAACGCTTTTCTTGTCCAAGGAGTATTGATTAGTAAGAGATCATAAAAGGATCTAAAATGGTAGACCATGGTACTAACTAATACAACTAAACTAGGTGAATGGGCTAAATCAGTATAAACAGAGCTAGGAGGACATTAGGGAGAAAGCCAAGTGGTGCTCTTGGAGAAGTTTCTGGGAGCATTTAATGTTGCCACTAGTTTATGAACTGTAAACTTGAGATAAGAGATGGGACACTGTTTCCAGCTGAGAGAAGCTAGGCTTCAAATACTATTTACAGATGCCATAGAAAAATTAATGTTAGCTTAGCTTAACTCTAAAGTGAAATAACAAATCTACAATGCCTCAGAGCATTTAGGCCTTAGGCTTTTTGGTCAGGAATCTCTCCATAACCAGACACATCATTCCATAATGAAGGAGAGTGGCTACCGCTGTGCCAGGCCTAGCAGGAGAGACAGTGAAGAATCCAGCAGGGACTTGGATATAGCTCAACTCAGGGTTCTATCATTCTGAATACATGCGCAGTGAGCCACGCGTCTGAAGGCTCTGCTTCACTATGGAAACAAGGCAGACCATTCTTGTTTTGTTTTTCTTTGACCGGAAGGGATGCAAGCTGTGGAGTAGAATTCTAGATAACAAAGAAGATAGACCGCACATCTCTGCTCCCACCTTAAAATACCTAGAGATCAACAAAGCACTTGCTTCTCAAGCACTCTGCAAACTGCAGGCGTTGTTTGGAGAGTTTCTGTCCTTGCTGCCCAAGTACTCAATCAGGCTTCAGGGCCACCATAGTCCAACAGGTGCTGAGCAAGAAGAGGCATTCTGCCACAGACAAGGTTCCAAGGCAAGGGCATACAGACTGCCACTCAAAAGCCCCGGAAGTGTTAACCTCTGGCAGTTATAGGTGTCTTGTTTATACCCAGTATAAATCTGTTTATTGTGACGGGCCCCACCCAATCTGCCAATGTTGTAAAGCCCTAATGGTCCCTAATAAAGGTGGAAGGCTTCTAACAGCGCAGAGTTCCTGAAACAGGGATAGAGTGAGGGAGAGAAAAAGAGAGAGGGAGGGAGACAGATGATGAGCTTAACAATAAAGTACCACAATGACAAACCTCTCTCTGTACACGAGCGGCAGAGTTTGGGGCCTCAAGACTGGAAGCAACACACAGTCTCCAAGTAACGAAAGATCAGAACCCTCAATTAGTTTAATGCTTTGTCCAAATGTTACCGCTGGGGTTCAGGGCTCCCCAACTTTAGCTGCCTCTCCTTTTCTAGCTGAGTAGAGAACCACTAGAACATTGTCAGTCCTTCAGAATACTCTCCTGTTCTGTCTGGCTGAGTGACAGGCAACTCCCGGTTGTGCATCCAGTGTCTTGGGACAGGTGTTGCAATGCTCTACATCCACATAACAACAATCTCGATCCTACAGGTGTGTGTGGAGCTACCATGCCCGTTTTTAATGAGCTCCTCAGATGACTCTGATGTACTCTAGGAAGGAGATAGGAGAACCCCAGCTTTCGCCAGTGCTTCAGTTGCATGGTTCTGGTTGTCTCAAATGATGACCAAAGTTCATAGAAACGTCAAAGCCACGCCCTTATCAAGAACCCAATGAGACCCGCAGCCCTTCCTTGGGGAGCTCAGGAGCTCTGCAAGGGCAGTGAATTTTCCCTGCTCAGTCATAAGACGACCCGGAGTCTATGTTATCACCTTAAAGCCTTGTGACAACCCTATGTATACAGTAGGACCCCTACAAAGCTGATGAAGTGAAGGAACTTATTTGAGGACAGGCTGCCAGGTGGTGACAGAACCTCCGTTCCGATGAACTATGTTTCGAGCGTTACACCTTGCTTCTAGGCACGTCTAGCTCAGTGTGGTCTTAAGTGAGGGGAAGGGCTATCTGTAAGCAGCAAATCTCACAGCACCCCACATTACATAGTTTCCTCTTGGAAAAGCAATTAAGTTCCCAAGCCCACCTCCAAGATGTGTCTCCAACATCTGGAGTATGCTGCCCTAGAAACTTAGCTCTTGATGCCCCCAGAGTTCTCGAAGGATTAAGTTTTCCCTGATGAGGCTGAAGCTAGTCTGAGGTGACCAGAGCTACCCACTGTGCTACTGTTGAGGCTGCTGAGTCAGAGCACAGGGTAAACGTATGGAGGTACTAAAGGGGAGTGCAGTGGCTTTTCAGGAATTTTGAGGCTTCCTGTGCTCACCTGCAGGCTAGAGTCCACCCTCCCTCTTTTGTGCACACTCTGCCTGAAGTTGGAGTCAGCTCCCTTTCTCAGAACAAAGGGCAGGAAGCCTCTCAGATGCGCCTTCCATCGGGAAAGCATCCAACCTCCCTCTAACTGGGCAGCGTCTGTGGCCCAGTTATAGACAAGCAGTACATATTAGTGAGGAACTCACACCTACTTTCATTAAAGGAGAAAAATATGCTGCCAGGCACAGGAAACGTTAATTATCTGCTGCCCCTGACCTCCTGATGTATGGTCCTGAGCTCTAATCCCAACATCAGTCCATGTATCCCAATAGCAGCTTCTCACTGTACTGAATGCCCGTGACGCTGGATACACCTTATAGGTGTCACTGAGCAGTCCTAGGGAAGATGAGAAACTGCTTCGCATCCACCGTGTGACCAGAAGCCAGCCTGAGTCTACGGCAGACACCAGGATGAGTATCTAGTTGGAAATACCCAAGTTCTCTGAAAATCAAGATTGAACAAGACTCCAACAGAGACAGGGACCCAAGGGGACCCCTTGCCATATAACAAACAACATCAACAAACAAACCCTCTTCCAAATAACACACAATACCAAATAACGATAGCTATCATTTATGAGAGCCGGCCATGTCTGGGTGTTTTCCCTGTATACATAGGCATCACACCATTTCCTCCTTGAGCTTTTGTGCAAGTGGGTGTGTCCATTGTACACTGAGAAACTGAGGCTCAGATTCCAGAAGCTTGCCTAGGGTCACACAGAAATAAGTGACTACGGTGAGGCTGGAATTGAGGTCTCCTCCGTGACCCGTGGTTCTGTTGTAGAAGAACTATATAAAGACATATTAAGCAGGATTGTCAGCCAAGGGGAGGGTGGGAGACAGGGGGAGATTAGTTACTAATGGAGTTGCCCAAGATGCTCACTACTGGTAGTGAGGCCCCTGAGCCATCCATCTCCTTTGCCAACACCGAAATACAGAAACTCAGGTTACCCCTCCTGCCCCTTGACCCCTAACCAGGGGTCATTTTGACACATACCCAGGTAACAGACATGCACTTTAACATGGAGAAGCTTTAGAGTTAATTTTCAACTCATGGTGGGCCACTGGGCTCACCTGGAAAGTTTTAGTCGCTACTGATGCCTGGCTTAACTCTCTAGAGAGTCTAACGTAATCAGGCTGGGCTGTATTTGCTGACCTAAGCAGTCTGTTTTCATATAATGTGTGAATCAAGTGTGTATGTGTGTATGGACAGTATATACATGTATATATACACATATTATTAATTACATGTGAAAATCAGAAGGTTGATGCCCCTGGAGCTGGGGTTACACAGTGGTCATGAGCTGCTTGACATGAGTGGTAGGAATTGAATTCAGGTCTCACTCTTAATCACCGAGCCATCTCTTTGGCCCTGGTTTTTCTATTTTTAATTATATAGTTTGGAAAAAATCCAAAGGAAGATATGTCATGATACATGAAAATGCCATGAACTCAAATTTCAGAGGCCATAAATAAAGCTGTGTTGGGAGACAGCCACACACTCATGCATGCATAGTTGATGGCGGCATTTGTGTTACAGAGGCAGGCTTGAAAGGCTGTGGCTGAGACTGTATTGGTTGAAAAGCTCGAACTATTCCCTTTTTGGCTCTTTAGTGAAAATTTTACCTGACTCTGTTCTTTAGTACCTGTGAATAGCCTAGGATGATAATTAGGAGTAAATGCTTTATTTGACTTTATTGTGAAGATATGTTATATTATATTAATATATAATATAAATATTATATAAAATGTACACATATATGTTCATGTGTACGCACACTATATGTGTAGATATACACACATACATGCATACACATATGTGCACATACATACACAGGCATACCCACAGATACACTTGCATACACATACATATATACACACATGTGTGTGCACACACACACCAACACATTTGAGCATGCACACACACATTCACAGACACACAGGCACACATAAGATACACACTTCCATACACATACATACATGCACATACACAGGCAGGTGCATTCGAGCACGTGTATACACACACACACACACACACACACACACACACACACAGAGGTTTCCCTCCTTGCTTCCACATTTGTGTTTTTACTTCCTGTTGAGAAGTGGGTAGGTGGATAGGGTGAGCTCTTGTGCATCTGTTAAGCAGGTGGCTTCAAAGGCCCTTTGCCCAGACCTCTGCTTCTCTCTGCCCCCCCAATGCTTCATTCTCTCCAAGTTCCTGTTACTTCCTATCAAACATTCTGCAAACAGATTCCAAGAGCACTTCTCCTGTAAGCTGCAGGCTGGACTCTATGCTTCCTGGCAGCTTCCTTCCTCTCCAAAAGTTACTGTGGTAGCAAGAAGTCCTCAGATCCTCTAAGGATCCTTCAGAGGGATTAGGCATAGCCAGTGGGCTGCCTCAGGTGATAGGAGTTTGTTATCAGCTGGGGGCCCTGTTGTGCTGAGGCCAGAGCCCACCAGACCTACCCCAGTGTCTTTGTATTCAGACCAGGGTTGGCCCCTTAGGGGGCTGGGCAGCAGAATACCTTGAAGACTGGACCTCTTAATCTCATTAATATCCTGATTGTCTTCCCCAATCTAGTGGGAGTTGATGGGGTGGTACTCACAAGATAAAATGACCTCCAAATTCAGGAGATAAAATGACAGTCAGATTAAGTCCCCTGAGAAGCAGAACGTTGGAGCTGAGTCCGCCTCTGAACCACTAGAGCAAGCCAGGATCCCGGGCAATTTTGTTTCTCCTCCTAAAGGACAATAGGACTGGCTCATTTACTCTGGGAACCCTTGCTGCTGAGATGAATATTTTTTACAGCTGCCCTCATAAACCCCTCCTCTTGTCTGCTGCCCAGGGAGGGGGTGGAGCTCCCAGAGGTGAGCTGAGGTGCCTACCCTGTCTCACAGGCCCCATTAAGTTGTTAAAGCTTTTAAGTGCCCCAGACAGGGCCCAATGCAAGGGCAGTTCAAATCCCCGCACAGATAGGGATGGGCTTGGGAAAGAGAGGCCTCGGTTTCTTTCCACAGAATTTACCTTGCTCAGGGGCAGCAGCTGGGAGAGAAACAGTGAACTAGCTAGGTTCTGAGTCTTCTCCCTGCCTCAGCTCTGTCATTCAGATGAGAACAGCAGTATAGAAGGGGAGAGCTGTCTGTCTCTGTCTCTCTCTGTCTCTCTCTGTCTCTCTCTCTGTCCCTCTCTGTCTCTCTGTCTCTGTCTCTGTCTCTGTCTCTGTCTCTGTCTCTCTCTCTCTCTGTATTAGTATTAGTTCTCAAGTTTAAAAGTTGTGTCTGGGGGTTGGGGATTTAGCTCAGTGGTAGAGCACTTGCCTAGCAAGCACAAGGCCCAGGGTTCGGTCCCCAGCTCTGAAAAAAAGAAAAAAGAAAAAAAAAAAGTTGTGTCTGTATAGAATAAATAAAGACAGATGGACAGTGTATTGCAGGTCAAAACCTGTCCCACTGCTGACTAACTGCGAACTTGGGTAAATCACTCCACATTCTGACCATCTTTACTTTCCTTAGTTGACAGATAGGGGGAGGTGACAGCACCCATCCTAGGTCTTGGGAAAGGTTAAGTGAGATGAAGCACAGAGGTGACCAGTGCAGGGCCTGGCACCAGGAAAGTGAACATCCTAATTTCTCCTCTCCGGTCTGTGACCTGCTTCTGGCTCTGTTTGAGGTCTCCTCGGGTACAATATGCATTTTGTGCCATGGAGAAGTACACCTATACAGGCCGTTTGTACCCAGGCCAGGAGTGAATCTGCTTTGTCTAAGCCGTGGGATTGGATTCCTGCAGCCACCGAGATGCTGAGGAAGAAGTAGGAGGCAGGGCTCTGTTTTCAAGTTCTGACACATGTCACAGAAGCCAGGTCTGCCGGGCTGGGAAAGGGAGGGATGACTTCAAAGGCAGGGGTAGCAGCAGCCACAGAAACAACATGTCCTTTTAGGCTGTGGCCCAGAGGTCTAAAGCTTATCCTGGGGAGGTGTCTTCTCCCTTCTGTGACTCACTGATTTTGTTGAAGAACGAGTCCCCATTTCCTTATGAAAAGATCATTTAAGAGTAAGGACATGTGTGGGAGAGCAAAGGCTGCTGGGAACCTCGTGTCCCTCCCTGCCTCCTTGGGGAGGCAGCCAGGTGACTTAGACTGGATCAAGGTGTACAAAGAGCAAGGCCACCCAGATCGGGCTGCAGATACCAGCCTTGGGCCAAGGCTAGCCCAGCTCCCATCCCCAGCTTCCTCCTCCTCTGAGGCAATCAATACAAGCACCAGTCTCCAACCTGCTCCTTTTTCTTGCCACAGCCCTGCCCTCTGACCTTTTGGGGGCCTTTTCCTTGATTCAGCTCCAGAATGGAGGTAAAGGCCATCACTCCGGGCCTGCTCAATGGCCCCAGAATGGGTTGTCATGGGGCCCTATAACCAGGGACAGCTCCTGCTGGCCAGAGCTGGAGCAGGGAGGGCAACAGATAAAGGCCTTCCAGTCTGAAGATAAATGGCCGCCTGCAGCCCTGCTACAGTAACTTTAGGCCCCCAAGAAGAAGAGACAAAGGGTGCCCCTGTGACACACACTGGAAAGATGAAGGCCGGTCAGCAGCAGCCAGGCTGGTTCAAAGCCCCGGCTTAATTGTCAATTAAGCATGCATAAGGGGAGACAAAGCCATGACAACCCTTGGCTGCATGCTGGTGTGTGATTGTAAGGGCAAAGAGGGGTAAGGCTGAAAACAGCTGATTCTGCTGAGTGTGTTTGTAGGGTACCTTGTAACCGACTAGCCGCTGACAGGGGCAAAGTGCTTCTCCTGCCATCTCTATTGTGTAGGACATTCCAGGACCAGGGTCACACTGTGGTCATCGTGGGCAAGTGGGGCACAAGGAAGCATGGCTGGGAAGGAGAGGGCTTGCATAGGAAAAGGAGGTACAACTCTGCAGGAAGAGGGCTCTGGGGAAGACTCTTCTCTTTGATGCTGCCAGAGCTCCCAGCTCAGGTGCTGGGGCTTGGAGACGGCACTGCACCGTGTAGAGCAGGGGCCTTAGATCTTGGGGTTGTGTCCCTGCCCAGCTCAGCCTTAGAGATTACCAGTGTTAGGGGTAAAAGTGTCCTGTACAAGCGTGAGGACCGGCGTTCAGAGCTCCACACCTATGTAAATGCTGATCGGGGAAAGGGTTTGTCTGTGATTCTGGCAGAGCGGGAGATGGATGGATACAGGGATCCTCAGAGTTAAGAGAGCTACCCAGAGTAATCAAATCAGTGAGTTATGGGTTCAAGTAAGAGACTCTGGCCGATAAGTAAGGTAGAGAACCATCAAGAAAGACACTGGGGGTTGGGTTGGGGATTTAGCTCATTGGTAGAGCGCTTGCCTAGGAAGCACAAGGCCCTGGGTTCTGTCCCCAGCTCCGGAAAAAAAAAAAAAAAAAAAAAAAAAAAAAAAGAATCAAAGAAAGACACTGGGCATCAACCTGCTACTTCTCTCCTAGCTTCCTTTGTATTGCATCCTTATTGGCTTGCAGCAATGTCTAACCCTGTGGCTTAGACACCACACACACACACACACACACACACACACACACACACACACACACACAGGTACACATACATGTACGTGGAGAGCAAGAGAGAATTAGCAAGACATAGTCAGACAGACAAACAGACAGACAGACAACCAGTGCTGATGCTGGTATGGGTTCCAAGTTATCTATGTTTTTGGCATGGGACTGAGGAGGCCCCACTACAGAGTGGGTAGGGGAGGCTCTGTAGCCCAAAGCCTTTCTTTTTTTTTTTTTTTTTTTTTTTTTTTTTTTTTTTTCAGAGCTGGGGATCGAACCCAGGGCCTTGTGCTTGCTAGGCAAGCGCTCTACCACTGAGCCAAATCCCCAACCCCGCCCAAAGCCTTTCTTGAGCATGTCTGTCTGCCTAGACCTGGGGACAGTCCTAAGAGCCATCTTGGCAGCCTGAGAAGGGCAGGGTTCTAATTCCAGCACAGTGGTCACTTCTTTGTCGGTCCCAGGATGAGAACGCATCTCATCTCACTGCTGTTAGGATTAATGTTGAAGCGTGTGGAATTAAAAAGGAAACAGTTTTTGTTTTGTTTTGTTTTTGTGGCTGTCCTTGCTCCCATTGGCTCCAGTTATCCTCTTCAGTACTGAGGGGAATGGGGTGGATCTCACTGGGGTTTGTTGGGAAAGGTGGCATTTATAAGGTCCACCCCTTTAATCATTGCATGCACCCAGCATCCATTTGACAGATAAGAAACCCAGAATTTACGTGAATTAGTCACACTCATCACATATCTACTTAGAACTGAGTGAGGTTCAAAAGTCCAGAGAATCCAGTCTCTGGGCATGAGTCCCCTGATAGACTTTGAGTAGAAAGGAAGGTCTAAAAAGCTACTGAAAACATCCAGCGTACCTCAAGGATCCTCCCGAGGCAGCTGTAGGAGCTTTCTCTCCCTAGAAAAGCCCATGGTGCTCCCAGAGATAACCTTGATGCCCACTGGTTCTGGAGGCTCCCTACAGAATACAAATCCTGGGGATGCAGGGGCTATGTGTCCCAGCATTTTCCTTTTCCTTCTTCACATTCTGGCTAGGCACACGCTCCACCACTGAGCTACATCGCAATTCACGTCGCCAGGACTTGGTTTTGCATTTAACGTGTGTTTGTTTTGCAAGAATCAGCAGACCCGACGTCTAATCACCATCATGTGAGTGTCAGCAAATTATCTCTTCCTGGGCTTCAGCTTCTTTCTTTGAAGGCCTTCTGGGGTCTATCCTTTTTTATTTTAATTTTATAAAGATCCAGAGTTTCAGAGCAGCACAGAGATCCCATTTTCAGTGGACCATACTCTTCTCAGACTGTCTCTGGCCCCGTCCCTGCCTCTGCTCTGTTTCTAACACCTGGCCCTGCCACCTTAGTTCTCTGGCTCCCCAGCCAGGGCACGGAGAGCCTAAACTAGCGACCCTGCAGTGACCTCAGCACAACCCCAGCTTGTCAGAAAGCCGCTGGCCCTTTGTTTGGCTTGCGGGCTCCCTGACTTTGGTGTGGAGATCACAGGTCCCAGCACAATGACCATTGTCTTCTCAACAATGCTCCTTGCCCTAACCACGCCCCCACAGCTTCCAGATTCAGCTCCATGGATCACCATGGTGGGCAAATTCTCCAGCCCTGCTCAGTACCAGCCATAGGCCATCCACCACCTACCTGCTGAACCTTTCTTTGTATCACTGTAAGGGGGTTAAGTGACTCTTCAGTCAGGCCAACACTTTCTCCCCTCACTACCCTCAGCTTCTTTGCCTTTTTTATGAATAAGCCAATTTTCTTCTGGAGTGTCTGAGCCCTCCCTTACTCTCAGAGCACATCTCAGAGAAACCCTAGCCTGGTGTCATGCTTCATGCTGATCAATTTCAGGTCTCAAAAAACCATACCTGCTATGAGTCGCAGGCTTGGAACAAATGCCTGCATATTGCCCAACTGCTGGCTCGGACCCTGTCCTGATGACTTGGATAACCCAACATGTGGGTCATCTTGCAGCTCTTGGGCCTTTCTCACCAAAAAAGGTAACTCTCAGGGGAGGGGAGGAAGGGACCTCGGAGGACTGTAGATGACAGCAATGAATGGCTGGCTTTCTTTTCTCAAGCTTTCCTCCAGAAAGCTGGGTTAGGTTTGGTATACAGAGGTTCCAAACAAGCATGGGTACCAAAAATCTCATTTCTGGTGAGCCAGTTTTCTCAGGAGAATTAAGACCTAGGAGAAGACATGACTGGCACAGTGCTTAGCACATAGGGGTCCTTTTTCATGTGAGGATATAGGCATCCATCTTGACATATTCAAACCCCATCACAGAGACATTCTGATCCAGGCCAACATGCTACAAACTCTTTAGCCAACTCATCACAGACAATCTCAGATGATGGACCCCATCTTAACCCTGGCTTAGCACAGCCGAGGCTACCACCCAAGTGGCCTTTCCCTAACAACCATTTGACTCCTGCTGGAACTGGAGAGTGGCGGGTAGGATATGGTCCGACACACTGAGGGGTCATAGTGACCGGTGATACATCACTGTGATCTCCCTGCCTGCAGCTTAGACCTGGCATCCCCCAAAAGGCAGCCTTCTGAGGAGATAATCAGTGTGGCTGAATCAGCAGCCACACAGAGAGGAGGAGGAGAGAGAAGAAAAGGGCAAAGGGCTCCTTTGAGGGCCAAGCAGCTGAGCAAGGGATGGGAAGAAACCTGACCAGAGGCACACACTCTTTCATGAGCTCATTCTGACAACGGGAAGAAGCCATGTCTGTCACCATCCCAAGGCGTTCACTCCTCTGAAGCACCATGAACAGCCAGCCAGACATGAGACTGGCGTGAAGCGCCGTGAACAGTGAGACTGGTGAGGACAGCGGCAGCCAGTTCCGAGGCAGTGAGAGCCCGACCTCTACTTACCTGACAACTTGTTGGGTGGAGAGGAGCTTGGCTGGTGGTGAGGGGAGCCATGGGTGAGCAGGGGGTTCAGGTTGTGCGTCTGGTTGGAGCTATAGGCATCCATGGCCAGCTTCTGTCTGAATGCCTCTTCCTTCCGGCGGTTTGCAAACCAGTTGTAGACACGGACCTCCGTGACCAAGTTGGAGCCTAGGCCATGGGCTTTGGAGGGGGAGACCCCTCGTTGCAAACATTCTGCCCTACAAAGGACGGAGAGGAGAGACGGTGAATGAGGGTGGCTGGGGATTGTGTGTGTTAGGCCCCAAATGAAAAATCTAAGGGGCTGAAGGTCAGTTGGGGTGGGGAAAAAGCCTGTCCAGATAAAGGATCATCCTCACAGTATTTGAGAAGGCTCAGCGGAAGCTATAGTGCAGGCCCTGAGCAAGCCGTGTTGCCTCAAAGGCAGAGCACAGGCCCCTATGTGGCGCCTATTAAAGGAGGGCAAACCAAGGATGGGCAATTTCAAGAGAGTCCCGTGATTGGCCTCTTGGCGTCTCCTTTGCTGCTTCATGAAAGGCAGAGTCCTTTGCTGGCTCTGTCTGAGTCTCTTCCAGGTACTGTGAGAGACACCTGGGGCTGGAGTGATGGCTCAGCCATTGAGATGGCTCACAACCAAAAATATAAGAGAGACATCTGGACTTTGGGGGGTTGACACCCTAAAAGGGTGCAGGGAATCCAGATCCCATATTCTTGCTCTGAGGCCAAGAACTAGCAAAGAGGAACTGGGTGTTAAGAAGGGGAGGGGTGGGGTTGGGGATTTAGCTCAGTGGTAGAGCGCTTGCCTAGCAAGCGCAAGGCCCTGGGTTCAGTCCCCAGCTCCGAAAAAAAGAAAAAAGAAAAAAGAAAAAAGAAAAAAAAGAAGGGGAGGGGTGTCTCTGGTTCTAAGCACCAGTGAAATCCCCAGACCACCAGGACCCCTGTTCTTGGACACATCACTTGCTGGTGAAGGCTTGCAGCCTGAAGACCTGGTGCCAAACCTGGCCTGCTTCCCCACCTGGCCTTCCTGACTTTATATTTTCACTGCCAAAGCTGCCGGACTTGGAGACTTAGCAAGGACTCCACAGGCTTCCCCTATAGCAAGGAGTAAATGTTTTTTAGAGAGTCCATATAAGAATGAAAAAAAATATGGAGAAAGAATACAGTCAAAGGATTCTCCAAGGACTTCCAGTGTTTGCATATTATATATATATATATATATATATGATACAAAAAGGAGTCTGTTGAGTCAGTGTGCACAGAGCAGACCAAACAGATCCAACCAAGTCTTACTCGCCTGCCAAATTTCCTTGATTGCTTGCTTGAGACAGGGTCTCACGCTGCTGTAGCCCAGATGGCCTCAAATCCTTGATCCTCCCCCTCCCTCTGCCTCCTGAGTGCTGGGATCACAGGTATGTGCCGGTGTGCCAAGCTTTCTTATAAAACCTGTGCCAGGTCCCAGATTCTTTCTGGTCTCATGGGGTTACAATTAGTGGAGGCCAGAGTTAAGGAACAGTTTAGTGTTGCCTCTGTGGAGTGGAAACGTCTCTCCAGCATCATGCTTTATGTCAGAAGTTCTAGAGTGTCTCGCCTAAAATAAGCACTCACAGGAATAATAATTTAGCATTTCACAAAGGGGAGATTCCATGATTGAAAAAGTCAGTGCTAAGCAGGCTTCTTAAATGCAGGTTTTTCCGGTCTTTTTCTTCTTTTGAACATTATTTTATTTGTGTGTGTGTGTGTGTGTGTGTGTGTGTGTGTGTGTGTGTGTGTGTGTGTTGTAGCAAATATACTGAGTTTAGAGGACAACTCGAGAGACTTGGTTCTCTCTCTCTATCATGTAGATCCTAGGGATCAAACCCAGGCAGTCAGGCTTAGCAGCAAGTGCCTTAGCCCTCTAAATCACCTTGCCCGTCTTCCTCAGAGCTTTTACAATACTAAAATATGCTCTGACTCCTGAAGCACTCTCGTGACGTGTCTCAAACCTATTTATTAGTAAATTAAATTGGGGTTCTGTAGAATACACTTGGGGAGGCCCTGATTTAGTCGCACCTAGCTGGGAATGAATATTTCAGCATCTCAGGACCAAGGGCTGAACCTTTGCCCTCCTGCTCCGGGGGCCCCTGGCATTACCTGTTGCACTCCTCCACTAAGGCCTCCCTCTCTTCCTTGCTGGGATTCTTTTGCCGGTCGTAGGCCTGGTACAAAATTTGCTGGGATGCGGGCCCCCATTTGAACCGGTTGCGGCGCATCTTCTTGTTGGTGGGCTCAGAGCAGGCGTCCTCCGACTGCCCAGGGCCCTGGTTCTGTTGACTGAACTCTGGAAAGAGAAATAGCAGCTGATCCTGACTGCTTTTGTCTGTCATGTTTCCAGAGCTCTGGACTGTCTGGTTGAACTCTGAAAAGAGAAAGGAGTAGACTTGGTAGAGCCTGTAGCCTTCACTCTATAGACAGACAGGCAGACAGACAGACAGACACTAGACAGAGACAGACAGCCACTAGACAGACAGACAGGTGGACCAATGGACAAAGACGCCTTAATTCCTCTCCCTTAAGTTTTACAGTTCACCCCAGTTTTATGTGGGGATACAGAGGGGGGACACCTTACAACAGGCCCCTCCCTGCTCATCTTGTGTCCCTCAGCAAAGCCACCCTCTCCTTTCTTGGACAAATATCGCCATGTCAATGTTTTGAGAAAATTAATTATTTTCCTTTGTTTTGGCGACCTTCTGACATTGAAGTAACACTCTGAATCCAAAATGCTTGTTGCTATCTATCTATCTATCTATCTATCTATCTATCTATCTATCTAGAGACGGGGTTTCCTGTGTGTCCCTGGCTGTCCAGGAACTTGCTCTGTAGACCTGGTTGGTGGAACTCAAAGTTCCACCTGTCTCTGCCTCCTGAGTATTGGGATTAAAGTCATGAGCCACCATCCCCTGGATCTGAATGCTTGTATTTTGATGACAGGGGGATGAGTGCAGTCAAGTCTCAGGCCAGGGGAAAATTGTTCAAAGGTACAACTCAGACTTATCTACCATATTCAGAGGCACATGTGGGCCTCTCTGCCCTCCACTCTTCATCTACTCTGGGTACCTGCATTCTAATGTTAGGTTCTTTGAAAACCATGAAACTTCAAACCTTTAAAATCGTGCCTTGAAATAAATCTACCTACATCTTTGAATTTGAAAGAGAAGATGCTCCTTAGACTTCTAGTATAGTGTGTGTGATACATGTGTCATGTGTGTGCACGTGTGCATATGTGGGTGTGTGTACGCATATGTGTGTGAGGTGTCTTTGTCTCTATGTGTGTCATGTATATGTGATATGCTTGTCGTGTATGTATATATGTGTGTTGTGTGAGGTGTCTGTGTGTGATATATATGAGGTATGTGTGTCATGTATATGGGATATGTTTGTCATGTCTGTCTGTGTGAGTGTGTGTGGTATATATATGATATGTGTGTTATGCATGTGCATTTGTGTGTGTGTGTGTGTGTGTGTGTGTGTGTGTGTGGTGTGTCCCAGGGGCCCTTTTATGAGGGAGTTGGCTATGATCTGCCTACACAATTTGAAAGATGGCAAGTACAAAGTCCAAAACAGAAGACCTCTGCAGGAATGACAGGGAAGGAGCTGGAGAAAGGCAGAAGGACAAACCTATCTGACTGTCAGACCCAGGCAGAACTATCTTCAAGTCACTTTCATCGAACGAATGAAAGGCAGAAGCCTGGCCCAGTGGCAGCATGTTGACTCGTGTGGTTGGACTGAGGTTTGATATCCACTTTAAGGGAGCTATGTTGTTTTCTTCCCTGTGTCTGCACAGAGCAGAGTTCGTGGGGGTGCAGGACACATAAATTCATTTCCTAGTCCCTACTGCCCTTGTTCTGGACCTTGGTGTTCTCCTTTCTCTGTCCTATTGTTCTCAGTGTCCAGCCACCACCTCCAGAGCGTACAGGAATGCCTCTGGACATGACGTAAGTTTAAAATGCTATCTGGGACAACTGGATCACAGAGTCTCACTACTTAATGTTTGAACCACAACCACAACCCCTTCCTGGTGTCTCCAGTCTGTATTCCTGGGATTTTATGACCTGTCTTGGGCTCTCTTTTTATTTTGGCCCATTAGAAGAAAATGGTGGCTTCCCAAACTTAGATCCCAGTAGTGGTCATGGTTGGCTTTTTTTAACCAGTGGCCAATGGCCAAATCAGAAACATCTCCCAGGTGGATAAATGGCAGCTGTCACTGGAGCCTTGATTTGGATATCCTCAGGCCACCTGTGCATGGTAGCCCATGCTGTTTTTAGAAATCTGAAATGGCCTCTGCTAAATGTAAAAGCAGACTGTCACCAGCTTTCGTGAGACAATGTGGGCAAAATAACTCCTCCCACAGTCAGATAACTCCTCCCATAGTCTAACTTCTCCCACATTCAGTTAACTCCTCCCACAGTCAGATAACTCCTCCCACAGTCAAATAACCCCTCCCACAGCCAGATAACTCCTCCCATAGTCTAACTTCTCCCACATTCAGTTAACTCCTCCCACAATCAGATAACTCCTCCCACAGTCAGATAACTCCTCCTACAGTCAGATAACTCCTCCCATAGTCTAACTTCTCCCACAGTCAAATGACTCCTCCCACAGTCAGATTTTTTTTCCAGGTGTTTTCTTCACCCTTTTTATTGCTTGGTCTTTACAGCAACTCTTTAAGTGCTGTCACTTGAGGGTGAAGGTGGAGACAGAAGTCCCTTGTTCAGTGGGGAAGGGACTATTTAATATCTCCTCCTCTTCCTCCTCCTCTTCCCCCCATGGGCCCTGCAGAGCCTATAGCCCTAAAGGACCTGGCCTAGCCACACCCAGTGTTTGAAGAACTAGACTCCCACAGGCCCTCCAGCTACCACCGATTTTCCTCCACATGCTTTCAAAGTAAAGGGAACAGAAAATGTTTGATGCCCATAAGAATGACATTGGAACGTTTGCTTCAGTAGCCTTATCCAGGGCTCAGGAGCTAGTCAGGAAAGTTCTATGTGTACAGACAAGCCCTTGAAGAATACTATTTATTAGTTTGGTTTGTTTTTTTTTTTTCATGAAACTTTTGTGTATAATTTTATTTTTCATATTCTTCTATTTCCACTGAATTCGTTCATTTGGTCTTTCTTTTATTTATCTCCTCTTCCCCCCCTTTGGTCCCATGCTAGTGTGTCTTTCCTTTATCCTTTAAGACTTGCTACAAATGGGGTTGATGATTTAGCTCAGTGGTAGAGCACTTGCCTAGCAAGCGCAAGGCCCTGGGTTCGGTCCCCAGCTCCGGAAAAAAAAAAAAAAAAAGACTTGCTACAAATGCTACCTCCTCCAATAAGTCCTCCCAGATTTCTCCAGGTTCTATAGCAGCTGCCCTGCTGCCCACTGCATGCCTTTTAGAGGGTTTGGAAAGCTGCTCTCATGAATTACTCAGGTTTCTCCATTCCTTCAGGAGAGTGTGAGTCTGCATCCCCACAGACTAGCATAGTGCTTGGGGTACCACGGCAGGTGCATGTCTGATAATTACAGGAGGAGGAATAGGCCCTTAAGTTCTGTCTCCTGTAAACTATAAGCCAGTAACAACTACTAATAACACTGAACAAAAATGTCCCTTGTAGCCTGCCATCCACTTGGTCAATTATCCCTTCTTGAGCACCCTGAGGCTCTGGGACTTGCGTCTTATTAGACCAGTGTCTTCGGTGTCTCCCTGTCTGTCCTGGGGTTGCTGAGTGAATAGCATTCTGACTGCTAAGCCACTTCTCCCTCAGTGCTGTCTGGCCTTTGCAGACTGTGGCTCCTGAGGATGTTTTTAGGTTTTGCAGGAACTGTAGAGATGCTTCATGTCAGGAGGTCAGTTCCTTGAATATGACCACCATGGAGCGGAGCCAACCCAGACTTTAAGGGTTGCTCCTCTACACAGCAAAGAGCTTCACGGAGTCTTCTACTCTGCCCATACAATGTTCCAAGTCAAGGGTTAACCTCAGCCAGAGACAAGTGTCCCAAACCTTTCCTTCCATGGATGGCCTTTCTGCCCACAGACACAATAAACACAGACACAGTCATTTTGAAGCACTGTGTAGAAAAAAAATCCAAGAGCAATTTTAAAGTGACCGACCATCCAGAAAGAAAGATTCCTACCCAGAGAATGCAGAAAATGATGGGAATGAACATGCTGGCAAAGACACAGAGGCTCACAGCAGAGGGGGGGAGAGAGAGAGAGAGAGAGAGAGAGAGAGAGAGAGAGAGAGAGAGAGAGAGAGAGAGAGAATAGTTGGGGATGTTGGCAGCTAAAACAGTTCTAAAGAATGGGCTGGAACCAAAGAGTTCAAGTTTAATGGCAAGGTAGGATATCCCCAAATAAAAACAGCTCGAGGTTCAAACTCCCCTCAGTGTAAAGACCCAAGTTTCTCAGGATTCTTGGGTAGAAGGAATCTTGGGACAGAAAGAAGACTTTGGGTTAAGAACTGAAACTATAAACTGAGTATAGAGGTGCAGGCCTTTAATCTCAGCACTTGGGAGGCAGATGGATCTCTGAGTTCAAAGCTAGCCTGGTCTACAGAGCAAGTTCCAGGAGAGCCAAGGCTACACAGGGAGATTCTGTCTCAAAACCAAAACCAAAACAAAACAAAAACTAAAGAAAGAACCCTAAAACTGCAACGTCAACAATGACACACACACACACAATCCAAACAAATAACCCTGAAGGGATGAGAACTGAGTCAGCAAACCACACCGGTCACTTCAAATCAGGTAGTGCCTCATAAACATTATTGTGGGTATAACGGAGGGCATTCTAAGGGCTTCTGAGTTTTACATGGTAGTAGCATTTCAAAGGTAACCTGGTAAATTTGGACGTTGTATGAGAAGTGTGTGGAATAACATGTATACAACACACACAGTATAGGGAGATGGGTCATGTGGGTTGTGTAGGCAACTTGATGCAAAAGAGTTCAGAATTCCTTGTTTCCCTGTAATGATTTCTTTTGAACTAAAAACATTTCATTGAAATTATGTACAAAACAAAACAACAACCAAATCCAATTGGTCAGAGTTCTAAGTGCACTTTAACTGTGTCCTGCCTCAGACAGAAAGGGTGTCTTCACTAGATGGAGTCATTCTCAGCTGAGCCCAAATTCTAATCTTGGTAAACGGGAGTGATTGCTTTAAATTGCTTCTGAACTCAGTGTCCCACCCCTGCCACCACCCCACCACCATTTCCAAGGAACAGGGTCAGGTTCTGATGATCTTAGCTATCTATATTTTAGCTAAGTATAAATTTAACTATTTATAAGGGGACAGACACCTTAGCTATTTATACTTTTTCCAGAGGGGAAGAAAATAACAGTAGTGACCATCTATATTGTTGACCATCAGGTAATCTCTTCTTTGGAAACTCAAGACTGTCTTCATATGTCAACCAGAGACAATGAAAGGAGTGGGAAGAAGGACTTAAAACATTCAGAGTACACTGCACACACTGAAGGCCTTTTCAGTGTAACAAGTTTTGTAGCAGAGGGGCTGTGTGAGAGAGAAATGATACAAGATAACCCACCTTGTAGTAACTATAAGGCTAAATCTACCTGTCAACTTCTTAGAATTGCCAACTACTTTAACAGGCCTTCTTGATGGAGGGGAAACTAAGGCATCCCATGAGGTCGGAGTGAAGGCAAAAGTCCCTGTTGGTTGAAGCAGAGGCAAGGTTAAAACACTTACGTCGGAGGATCTCCCGTTGCTTTCTGACGTACCAGGTGTACAGGGCAGCTCGCTTCTGGGTCTTCATGGGGGTGCCCTTGTTGAGGTGTTGAGAGAGGTGGGATTGGTTCAGGCCTGTGACATCAACCACCTCCCTCTGGGGGATGTTGTGCTGTTGCATGTATCCCTTGATCATTTTGGCGGCCCTCCATGGGTCCTCACTAGACAGAGAAACAGAGCATTAGGATGCTGGTGAGTGCCAGATGCCCAAGGGAAAGTATTCACCTGCTAGGAGCAAACTCATTTCCCCATACTTCCCATCTGTCAGAACTGCAGCCTTGAGAGAGGTAGAGGGTAAAAGCAAACTGAGAGCAGTAGGTACCTCCCGCCTTGTGGTGCAAGACTTAGCTTTTCCTTCTGACGTAGGCTCATCTTTAAGCCCAATCCTACTCCCTACTCCCCATACCCCATCCCCTAAGCTGTGGAAGAAAATGCTTGTGCTTTGTTCTGCTCTCTCTTGGATGTCAAGAGACGTAAAGACAAGAGTCCCACGGGAGAGTGGAGATGCCTGGAGCCCAAGCTAGCTAAGATGGAGCCAAATCAGTTTTAAAGGTTTTAAAAGTTTTAGTCGAAACCTCTCCAACATTATTATCCTTCTGATGAGGTCCAGTCTGTTAAAACAGGAGTAGGTCTGTGTGCACACCTCCTGGGACACAAGCAACCGTCTTCTAAAGACTGCCTGTATATTAAATAAAATTATTTTTGTTTGATGTATCTAGAAACCTCCAGCAATCAAACTGAAATATTTCATAAGCACTTGTATAGTTGTGATCCCTTTTGTAGTCGAATAATACATTGGTTTTGGAGTTTTAGAAAAGTGTTCTCAAATATGCTGTCTCTGAGTTGAACAGGACACTTGCAAAGCCGGTATGCTTTTTTTTTTTTTTTTTAAATTATCCATAACCCCGCCTCCGAAATAAAACCTATCAAGGAAAAGTAATTTCAGTATTGGGAGGGAGACATTAATGATCCCAAATACTCTGTTTGCCTGTATGATGGCATCTCTTTGATATAGAAAGGCCACCTGGGAGGTAGCAGTTCTCCTGGATTTCAAGTTTGGACTAAGAATCAACCAACATGCTTCTTATTTCTCACAAATGCAGGCACAGGTTGCACTATAAACAAGACATGAGGGTATCTCCTAGGCTTTTTTTTTTAACACTGTTTTTAACTTCACTGTTACTTTTTCTTGCTTGTTAAACAGGTGACTTAGAATGAGATCTGTCATTTTAATTAAGAGACAAAGAAAGCCTCTTAGAGTCATAAGAGACTAAGTCTCATAATGCACAGCAGAGATCAAAAGAATTAAAGGAACATTACAAATGTATATGATTAATTTAATATAGCTACAGAAACAATTCTTCACTACATGTTGATATAATATATATAATATATATGTAATATATTACCTTAACCAAACATCAAAAAGCAAAGAGAAAATTGGGTTCAGATGAAATAAAAATTGGTGTTAAAGCTGAGGCCAAATTAGATACAGTGGTAAAACAATTATTTTTCAATGGTGCCTGAAAAATCAATTAGTTTGTTTAGCATGTTTAAAATCTCCAGCAATCAAGGGAGATATTTTAAAGGAATTTGAATTGTGACAATTTCAGAAAGCCTGGGCTATGGAATTTGCGAGAAAGCCAGGCTTTGAATGAGATGTTTTTGAGAATTGTAAACGTTCACATTAGTTATACATAAATTAACGAATTTCTCAAGCATTTATAAAGGCCCAGAACGTAAAATGACATAATGAAATAGTAAAAACAAAAGCAGAGGAAATGTCAGACCTGGAGAATTCACGCTGAGCAGGAGAAAAACACGGCAATCAACATTTTAGACATAACCACGTAAATACCAGCGATCGTCTAAAAGCACATTGTTGGTTAACATTTCCATAGATATTTTTAGGGTGGAAAAAAAACATTTCTAACAGATATGAACGCTAGCTTCAAAAGTTAGAGAAAACAGTATTTGGGTTTTAAAAGTTAATACTGTATCGCTTTAACAGATCATTTGGCCATTTTCCCTTTGTTTAGCGTCTTTACCAGTTATTCTACGTGCCTAAAAAAAAGACCAACAACAAAACCACCTAGTGTAATAGTGGTTCCGGGAAAGGAGGAATTAACAGCGAGATAATTAAGAAAAAGAAAAACAAAACAAAAGAAAAACCGTTGAGACAAAACCTTCGGGCCCGGAATTAAAAGATTTGAACTGGAGGTAAGATGGCGTAGTTACACCTTATAAAAGAAAAAAACTAAAAAGCTAAAAAAAACTCTTGGATCCTAGAATGTCCTTCATATTCCCTAAAGGAGAGCTCTGAGGCCCAAGTAAAGAGTTATTAGGAAACACAGTTTCCTCACCAGGGTAAGTTCGGGGTAGTGAGAAGCGCTCGGCTTTTGTAGAGCCAGCGCAGGTGTCAAATGCAAACCCACAGTGGCCACAATGTCTGGCTCGCTCCTTCCTCAATGTCTGCCCGGGAACAGAGAATCCCTGGGCCCCAGCTCACGGGGAACCGTGAGCCTTGGTCCCTAGGGCACACCAGCCTCCGGTCACAGCAGGGGAGCACAGGATACTGCAGTTTGCAACCTTCCTCTCTGGCTAGGCTCTTCCAGACTGGGCGAAGGCGACCAGGCGCTCCAACGAGTGACCCCCCTCCCCCGCACACCTTTCTTTTCTTTCTGACTTACGGGGAACAAGGGGGTGGAGCGGGGAGAGAAAAACAAAAGAGAGTGCCTGGTACCCTGTAGTCGGCTGTGCAGTGACCTGAGAGCCGCTAGCAATTTCTTGAAAAATTACTTTAATAAAGTCGGACGCTCCAGGCCCAGGGGAGGGAAGGCGGCACCAGCTTGCGAATGGGACAAAGCTTCAGGGTGTGTCCTGGGTCCTCACCCCAGCTACAGTCTGAGCTCCTCTCCTGCTCCCCGTGGCTTGGGGGTGGGAAGAAGGCCCAGGTCCTAAGACTCCCGATTCCGACTGGCTCTGCACCCGCAGAGCTCTGCGGGTGTCGGCTTCCTGGAGCAACCCGGGGACCTGGGGGAGCTCCCCGTAGCTCCGTGCGTGTGCCCTGCGAGCACCCCCTCCTGCGTTTTGATTTCCTTCCCTTTCTAAGCCGCGTTTACAACTTCACCAATGAATAACCCGCCTCTCTTTTCAACCTAATCACGCTCTTTGTGTACTTTCTGTTGATGATTTATAGAAATAAATTAATAACACCCCAACTCCACGTGCTGAAGTTTATGTTACATCTCTGCTGTGTCCAGCCCGGCGTGGGGACCACGGTGCAGAGGCGCCCTAGGCCTCCTGGGCTTCCTTAAGTCGGCTTCCGAAGTGAGCTAGACGAGGCTCTCAGGAGGAAGGACCTAGGCCCCAGGGGGCTGGCGACTGACTGAGCCAGGCCCCCGGACAACTTCCCTGCCAGCCTGTCGTCCCAGACCTTCCGAGGAGCTCGGTACCCCAGTCTGTACTCTCTATGCCTGGCACCATCCAGGCCCCTAAACCCAGCCAGCGAGAAATCATTGCTACATGGAGAAACAGCAACGAAAAAAGCCCAAGCTTCTGAACTAGAGCAATAACATTTTAGGGGGTTAAAAATATATATATATTTTAGAAGTCCTCCAGATTGCTTTGGCTAGAGGGCAAGTGGCCAGGTCCCCAAAGCGCAAATTCAAATGCAAGGTCATATCCCACCCCAAACGCGCGCTGCGGGAGAGGAAGCCGAGCCGCTGAGGCCACCGCAGTCACTCCGGAACTCTGAAACTTTGAAGCCGCAGGGCTTAAGAGTCAAGAGGCCACGCGAGGGGCTCCTTTCTGAAGCCAAGTGGCCCCGGAGCGACGTGTAGTCTAAGGGAGCCGCTTGGCTCCTTGGATAATTAGTAACTAGCTGTCAAAGCGTAGGCCCGGGAGAGAGGACCGGCAAGTGATCGCAGCCACCCGAGAGACCGCCAGCCAGCCTGGGTTCCCCCAGGACCGCTGGGGTGTCGCTAGTAAAATGCGTACACGCCCACCTTTGCAAAAAGGGGTGGTGGTCTTAGGAGCACGTTCCCCACTTATTCTCTCTCCCTTGCGTTCATGGTTCTTTTGCCCGGCACTGGTGACCCTACTGCAAACTTTCCACTTCATAATTCTAAACCTGGAGCTCACACTGGCGCTGCTAGGACCCAGCCAGAGAACTTGCTTCCCAGGCCTCGGCCACCGATGCTGTCAGGCCCTCTGCAAAGAACTGCAGGTCTCTGGGAGAAATGCGTGGCTTGAGGTTTGGGAAATGTGGTGGGTTCTGGGGGGAATCGCAGCTGTTCCGCTGCACCCACTTGCCCCTCTGGTCATGTGACCTAAGGCTCCGCACCTTCGGTTCTCCTGCCTGGGTACCACCAGCAAGGTGCTTGGGTCCAAGCTGCCCGCCTAGGTAGAGGCAGATGAAGCCTCGAGGTTCCGGGTCGCCCGGCGGAGGGCCAGGTTCAGTTGTTAGCAGAGAAGCGGAGCGCCCCCGGGATATTTTTCCTGTGGGAAAGGGGCTTGTGGGACAGCAGTCTGCACCGCATGCCTCTGGCCGGGACCGGGGACTCCAGAGACTGCGCGGGCTCCAGGGCGTAACTCGCTCGCTCGCTCGCTCGCTCGCTTACCTGAGCATCCGGTCCACCTCGGCCCGCTGCTCCGCGGCCTCCTCGGTGTTGAGCGCCTGGAGCTCTTTGAGGATGGGAGGAGTGTCATAGTCGTCGCCGTCCTCTGAGCCCTCGTCCCCAGACAAGCGGCCCTTGGCGTGGCCATTGGTGAGAGTATGGAAAACCGGCTTGGTGTCGAGATCCGCCCCGCTCCCGGGGGACAGGGGCAGTGTCTCCAGCTTCACCCCGAAATTCGGGGACGGCAGTAATTCCTCCAAGGCCTGGATCAGCACTTCCTTGGTGACTCCGGAGCTCAGCAGGGCACTCAGGAGTTCTTGCTGGAGAGACGTGAGCTTGGACACCATTTTCCAAGGACGGAAAAAGAAGGGGTTGTGGGGATGGGTGGGCGTGAGAGGAGGGTGGAGGGGAGTTTTACAAAGAACCCCAAGTCCTGGAACCCCTCCACCCTTTAGCTTTCAGACACCTGTTACTCTCTGGGGTCCCGGAGACTCCTCCGAGAGGAGTCAGAAAACTTCTAACTTGCCATGATCGCCACCATTAGGCCATATAAGATATGCAAATGAGTGGGAAGGGCTCGGCTTTCGGCAAGATGCAAATGGTGGTGGGGAGGGGGAAAAACCGAGAAAGTGGGAGAGCCTAAGGGACAGTCCAACGGAGCCAGAGACTTGGGCCGGGATTGGGACTTGCCAGAGCCCATTGTACTCACGCTGGGGGGCTCCAAATCTTCTCTACCGATTCTGTTTATCAATCAAACTTTAGGTGACCTTTGGACTTTAAAGCAAGTGGCTTGCGGCCTAGGCTGGGTGGGGGTGGGGGGGCCTTTCCACTGGCGACAGGTTCGGCTTTAGTCCAGAAAGAAGAAACTGCGCTTCGGGGTTTCAGGTGAGAGAGCTGGAGAAAGTTGGGGTGCCTTGGAAAGGGGAATGGGGGAGGATGAGGAGAGCAGAGAGCCTCCAAGGTGTCTTCAGGTAGCAAGCCTGGAGGTGCAGCCAGAAGGTGGCGAATCCGATCCTTTGGGAATGGGCGCCAGTTAGAACGAATTGGAGGGACCCCATTTCTTTTTACCTCGGTTACTGTTCTCCAGGCCCTCCTCGGATGGCCTGGTAGTTTGGATTTGCAGGATTGCCTGACCGGGGCCGCGCGTTGTTAGCGTGCTAGAGGCCTGCGGGACCCTTGAAAGGAGACACCGATTCATTTATGGCCAGAGGGAGTAGCGAAAGTGGAGCTCTGCGGCTGCCGGACTGCACCAGCCACTTGCCCCGCCAAGCCAAGGGGGAGCAGGATACCTGGGGCTCGCCCTCTGCCTAAACCCGGAACATAACCGCGCCAGGGCTCTGCACCCAAAACTAGGGCTGCGGAGTCTCCTTTCTAGTAGTGAGTGCGTAGCTTGACCAGTGGCTCGACTGACTATTGCAGCTGTGGGCTACCCAGGCCCACTTTTTCAGGTTCTTAATTCTAGGATGTCCGCTGTGCCGGGAGTCGCGCTCTATAAGCACAAGTTCACTGTGGTGGCGGCGGCAGGAGTCTTGTGTGACACCTAAAGCAGGCACCCCCCAAAGTCATTGAAGAAAAAAAATTATTTTTCCCACCCAGGTCTGGCCCGGAAGGACGCCCTGAGCCTTTCGGCAAGGCAGGAGTTTCGGTCCTACATCTCCCCTGGGACCCAGAGAGGAAGGAAGGAGGCACAGGCCGCACCCAGACCTCCAGGCTGGGACCTGACCTGCGGGGGAAGGCACTGCTTAGATCCATACACACACTCCCGGGGCAGAGGCCATTTTGAACCTCGGTTCCCTCATTTGTGAAATATTCTCCTAATATTCAGGAGGCAGGAAGGCTGTAGACACTGAGGAAGACCACCTGTGCAAAGCTGGCTAACACCTGTGTACACACTTCCCAGTCTGCAAAGACCGGAGGCCGTTGCCAGTGGTCAAACCTAGTCCACTGCAAGCTTAGGGTTCTTAGAATCGGAGACGTTGGGGTTGGAAGAACTGGGCAAAGGACAAACGTTCAGAACCGGTCGGGAGGGCAAAGGAACTTCGATGGACATTCTCTTACTGCGTGCACTTTCAAACACAACCAGTTGGGAGGAAACTGTGGTTGGGTCAGAGATAGAGATGAATATTAACGAGGGATAGGCCGGCAGCCCTTGTCTGCTAGGCACAGGATCAGACCTCCCGATGGTGCGTAGACTCTGCTGGTTTTGATGCAGTCTGCTTAGGGTGACGATTCACTGAAAGACAGCTGGTGGCAGGTGCTAGATACCGGGATCACCTGTGGGAAGGGAGGACTCTGGGAGAAGGAAGGAGGTGGTTGTATGCATGGGATCCCACGCAAGGTTTGCACCTATCGCTGTTTATCTGAGAAAGGGGTCATAAGTTCACAGAAGTGGGGGCCCTTCATTTCACCTTCTTGCTTCCTAGTTTGTTGTGACAGGTGACAGATCCCTGATTCTTATGGTTGTGCCCAGTAGGAGGACTCTTTCTGCCCCACAGCTCCACTCAAACAGAATAATGAAGTGTTCCGAATAAATGTCTTTTTGTTTCTCCTGTCTCTTACTTAATATCATCATGACTGAAGTAATGAACATCGGTTTCTGTCTTG